>NC_045731.1:9325721-9685252 GCF_009834535.1 Camelus ferus | reverse complement strand
CCGGATTTCTCATTGTGGGGAGGTTCCATCTTCTGTTTGCAGCGCCAGGGATCTCCTAGGAGCCCTTCGCGTGTCTTCCCAGAGAGTCACCTTGTTCGGGATGCAGGAAAGGCGGGGATGGCTGGAAATGCAGTAGCCTGTAGGCCTCCCTCTGGACAGGGGAGGTTTTTAGCGGAATTCTCCCTGCCAGTGGACACCTGTGACCCAGGCAGCTGCGTGGAGGGCGGACCCAAACCCCCAAACATTCAGACGTGTTCCGGAATTCTAAGCGTGCGTAGGTTCCGTCATCTGTCTGCAGCGCCTGGGATCTCCTAGGAGCCTTTCGCGTGTTTCCCCGAGTGTCTCATAGTGCGGGCTGCAGGGAAAAGCGGGGGAATGGCTGGAAATGCAGGTAGCATGTCGTGCCTCCACCTGGACAGGGGATGTAATTAGGGGTCCCCCTGCCAGGGAACACCTGTGAACCCAGGCAACTGCGTGGAGGGCAGCAACAAACCTCCCCCACAGTCAGACGTGTTCCCGAATTCTGAGCGTGGGGAGGGTCCGTCTTCAGTCTTCTGCGCCTGGGATCTCCTAGGAGCCCTTCACGTGTCTTCCCCGAGAATCCCCTAGTGCGGGCTGCCGGGGAAAGTCGGGGGATGTCCTGGAAATGCAGGTAGCATGTAGTGCCTCCCCCTGGACAGGGAACGTATTTAGCGGACTTCCCCCTACCAGGGAACACCTGTGACCACAGGCAGCTGCGAGGAGCTCGGCCCCAAACCTCCCCCACACAGTCAGCCATGTTCCGGAATTCTGAGTGTTGGGAGGTTTCGTCTTCTGTCTGTTGCGCTTGGGATCCCCTAGGAGCCCTTCACGTATCTTCCCCGAGAGTCTCCTAGTGCGGGCAGCCGGGGAAATGCGGGGGATGGGCTGAAAATGCAGGTAGCATATAGTGCCTCCCCCTAGACAGGGGAGTTATTTAGCGGACTTCCCCCTGCCAGGGAACACCTGTGATTCCAGGCAGATCAGTGGAGGTCGGCCCCAAACCTCGCCCACACAGTCAGCTGTGTTCCGGAATTCTGAGCTTGTGGAGGTTCCGTCTTCTTTCTGCAGCGCCTGGGATCTCCTAGGAGCTCTTCGCGTGTCTTCCCCGAGAGTCTCTTTTTGCGAGCTGCCGGTTAAATGCGGGGGATGGGCTGGAAATGCAGGTAGCATGTAGTGCCTCCCCTCTGGACAGGGAGGTATTTAGCTGACTTCCCCCTACCAGGAACACCTATGAATCCAGGCAGCTGCGTGGAGGGCGGCCCCAAACCTTCCCCACACAGTCAGCCTTGTTCGGGATTTCTGTGTGTTGGGAGGTTCCGTCTTCTGTCTGCTGCTCCTGGGATCTCCTAGGAGCCCTTCACGTGTCCTTAACACGTGGGTCTCCTAGTGCAGGGCTGCAGGGGAAAGGCGGGGGAATTGGCTGGAATGCAGGTAGCATGTAGTGCCTCCCCCTAGACAGGGGAGGTATTTAGCGGACTTCCCCCTGACAGGGAACACCTGTGTCCCCTGGCAGCTGCGTGGATGGCGGCCCCAAACCTCCCCCAACACTTCAGCCGTGTTCTTTAATTCTGAGCATGGAGAATTTACGTCTTCTCTCTGCAGTGCCTGGGATCTCCTAGGAGCCTTTCTCGTGTCTTCCCCAAGAGTCTCATAGTGCGGGCTGCAGAGGAAAAGAGGGGGATTGGCTGGAAATGCAGGAAGCATGTCGTGCCTCCCCCTGGACGGGGTAGGTATTTAGCGGACTTCCCCCTGCAAGGCAACACCTGTGACACCAGACATCTGTGTGGAGGGCGGCCCCCAATCCTCCCCCACACACTCGGCCCGTGTTCCGGAATTCTGAGTGTGGGGACCTTCTGTCTTCTGTCTGCAGCAATGGGATCTCCTAGGAGCCCTTCGCGTGTCTTCCCCGAGAGTCTCCTAGTGCGGTTTGCGGGGGAAAGGCGGGGGATGTGCTGGAAATCCAGGTAGCCTTAGTGCCTACCCCTGTACAGGGGACCAATTTAGCGGAATTCCCCTGCCAGGGAAAACCTGTGAAAGAAGGTAGCTGCGAGGAGGGCGGCCCCAAACCTCCCACACACAGTCAGCCTTGTTCCGGATTTCTCATTGTGGGGAGGTTCCATCTTCTGTCTGCAGCGCCAGGGATCTCCTAGGAGCCCTTCGCGTGTCTTCCCAGAGAGTCACCTTGTTCGGGATGCCAGGAAAGGCGGGGATGGGCTGGAAATGCAGGTAGCCTGTAGTGCCTCCCCCTGGACAGGGGAGGTATTTAGCGGAATTCTCCCTGCCAGTGGACACCTGTGACCCCAGGCAGCTGCGTGGAGGGCGGACCCAAACCCCCAAACATTCAGCCGTGTTCCGGAATTCTAAGCGTGCGTAGGTTCCGTCATCTGTCTGCAGCGCCTGGGATCTCCTAGGAGCCTTTCGCGTGTCTTCCCCGAGAGTCTCATAGTGCGGGCTGCAGGGGAAAAGCGGGGGATTGGCTGGAAATGCAGGTAGCATGTCGTGCCTCCACCTGGACAGGGGAGGTAATTAGCGGGCTTCCCACTGCCAGGGAACACCTGTGAACCCAGGCAGCTGCGTGGAGGGCAGCCCCAAACCTCCCCCACAGTCAGTAGTGTTCCGGAATTCTGAGCGTGCGGAGGGTCCGTCTTCTGTCTGCTGCGCCTGGGATCTCCTAGGAGCACTTCGCGTTCTTACCCGAGAGTATTTTTGTGCGGACTGCCGGTTAAAGACGGGGGATGGGCAGGAAATTCAGGTAGCATGTAGTGCCTCCCCCTGGAGAGGGGAGGTTTTTAGCGGATTTCCCCCTGCCAGGGAACACCTGTGACCCCAGTCAGCTGCGGGGAGCTCGGCCCCAAACCTCCCCCACACACTCAGTCGTGTTCCGGAATTCTGAGTGTTGGGAGGTTTCGCCTTCTGTCTGCTGCGCTTGGGATCCCCTAGGAGCCCTTCACGTATCTTCCCCGAGAGTCTCCTTGTGCGGGCAGCCGGGGAAAGCGGAGGGATGGGCTGGAAATGCAGGTAGCATGTAGTGCCTTCCCCTGGACAGGGGAGGTAATTAGCGGGCTTCCCCCTGCCAGGGAACACCTGTGAACCCAGGCAGCTGCGTGGAGGGCAGCCCCAAACCTCCCACACACAGTCAGCCGTGTTCCGGATTTCTCAGTGTGGGGGAGGTTCCATCTTCTGTCTGCAGCGCCAGGGATCTCCTAGTAGCCCTTCGTGTGTCTTCCCAGAGAGTCACCTTGTTCGGGATGCCAGGAAAGGCGGGGATGGGCTGGAAATGCAGGTAGCCTGTAGTGCCTCCCCCTGGATAGGGGAGGTATTTAGCGGAATTCTCCCTGCCAGTGGACACCTGTGACCCCAGGCAGCTGCGTGGAGGGCGGACCCAAACCCCCAAACGTTCAGCCGTGTTCCGGAATTCTAAGCGTGCGTAGCTTCCGTCATCTGTCTGCAGCGCCTGGGATCTCCTAGGAGCCTTTCGCTTGTCTTCCCCAAGAATCTCATAGTGCGGGCTGCAGGGGAAAAGCAGGGGATTGGCTGGAAATGCAGGTAGCATGCCGTGCCTCCACCTGGACAGGGGAGGTAATTAGCGGGATTCCCCCTGCCAGGGAACACCTGTGATCCCAGGCAGATCAGTGGAGGTCGGCCCCAAACCTCGCCCACACAGTCAGCTGTGTTCCGGAATTCTGAGCTTGTGGAGGTTCCGTCTTCTTTCTGCAGCGCCTGGGATCTCCTAGGAGCTCTTCGCGTGTCTTCCCCGAGAGTCTCTTTGTGCGGACTGCCGGTTAAATGCGGGGGATGGGCTGGAAATGCAGGTAGTATGTAGTGCCTCCCTCTGGACAGGGGAGGTATTTAGCTGACTTCCCCCTACCAGGGAACACCTATGAATCCAGGCAGCTGCGTGGAGGGCGGCCCCAAAACTTCCCCACAGTCAGCCTTGTTCGGGATTTCTGTGT
The DNA here is from genome assembly GCF_009834535.1 of Camelus ferus. Classification (NCBI taxonomy): domain Eukaryota; kingdom Metazoa; phylum Chordata; class Mammalia; order Artiodactyla; family Camelidae; genus Camelus; species Camelus ferus. Next base: position 9,681,278 of record NC_045731.1, on the reverse strand, counting down.
GTTGGGAGGTTCCGTCTTCTGTCTGCTGCTCCTGGGATCTCCTAGGAGCCCTTCACGTGTCTTAACCGAGGGTCTCCTAGTGCAGGCTGCAGGGGAAATGCGGGGGAATGGGCTGGAAATGCAGGTAGCATGTAGTGCCTCCCACTAGACAGGGGAGGTATTTAGCGGACTTCCCCCTGCCAGGGAACACCTGTGTCCCCTGGCAGCTGCGTGGAGGGCGGCCCCAAACCCCCAAACGTTCAGCCTTGTTCCGGAATTCTGAGCTTGTGGAGGTTCCGTCTTCTGTCTGCTGCTCCTGGGATCTCCTAGGAGCCCTTCACGTGTCTTAACCGAGGGTCTCCTAGTGCAGGCTGCAGGGGAAAGGCGGGGGATGGGCTGGAATGCAGGTAGCATGTAGTGCCTCCCCCTAGACAGGGGAGGTATTTAGCGGACTTCCCCCTGCCAGGGAACACCTGTGTCCCCTGGCAGCTGCGTGGATGGCGGCCCCAAACCTCCCCCAACACTCAGCCGTGTTCTTTAATTCTGAGCATGGAGAATTTACGTCTTCTCTCTGCAGTGCCTGGGATCTCCTAGGAGCCTTTCGCGTGTCTTCCCCGAGAGTCTCATAGTGCGGGCTGCAGAGGAAAAGAGGGGGATTGGCTGGAAATGCAGGAAGCATGTCGTGCCTTCCCCTGGACGGGGTAGGTATTTAGCGGACTTCCCCCTGCAAGGCAACACCTGTGACACCAGACATCTGTGTGGAGGGCGGGCCCCAATCCTCCCCCACACACTCGACCGTGATCCGGAATTCTGAGTGTGGGGACCTTCTGTCTTCTGTTTGCAGCAATGGGATCTCCTAGGAGCCTTTCGCGTGTCTTCCCCGAGAGTCTCCTAGTGCGGTTTGCGGGGGAAAGGCGGGGGATGGGCTGGAAATGCAGGTAGCATGTAGTGCCTCCCCCTGGATAAGGGAGGTATTTAGCGGAATTCTCCCTGCCAGGGAACACCTGTGAACCCAGGCAGCTGCGTGAAATGCAGCCCCAAACCTCCCACACACAGTCAGCCGTGTTCCGGATTTCTCAGTGTGGGGAGGTTCCATCTTCTGTCTGCAGCGCCAGGGATCTCCTAGTAGCCCTTCGTGTGTTTTCCCAGAGAGTCACCTTGTTCGGGATGCCAGGAAAGGCGGGGATGGGCTGGAAATGCAGGTAGCCTGTAGTGCCTCCCCCTGGATAGGGGAGGTATTTAGCGGAATTCTCCCTGCCAGTGGACACCTGTGACCCCAGGCAGCTGCGTGGAGGGCGGACCCAAACCCCCAAACGTTCAGCCGTGTTCCGGAATTCTAAGCGTGCGTAGCTTCCGTCATCTGTCTGCAGCGCCTGGGATCTCCTAGGAGCCTTTCGCGTGTCTTCCCCGAGAGTCTCATAGTGCGGGCTGCAGGGGAAAAGCAGGGGATTGGCTGGAAATGCAGGTAGCATGCCGTGCCTCCACCTGGACAGGGGAAGTAATTAGCGGGATTCCCCCTGCCAGGGAACACTTGTGAACCCAGGCAGCTGCGTGGAGGGCAGCCACAAACCTCCTCCACAGTCAGATGTGTTCCGGGATTCTGAGCGTGGGGAGGGTCCGTCTTCTGTCTGCTGCGCCTGGGATCTCCTAGGAGCCCTTCACGTGTCTTCCCCGAGAATCCCCTAGTGCGGGCTGCCGGGGAAAGGCGGATGATGTGCTGGAAATGCAGGTAGCATGTAGTGCCTCCCCCTGGACAGGGAACGTATTTAGCGGACTTCCCCCTGCCAGGGAAAACCTGTGAAACCAGGTAGTTGCGTGGAGTGCAGCCCCAAACATCCCCCACACACTCAGCCTTGTTCCGGAATTCTGAGCATGGAGAGTTTCCGTGTTCTGTCTGCAGTGCCTGGGATATCCTAGGAGCCTTTCGCGTGTCTTCCCCGAGTGTCTCATAGTTCGGGCTGCAGGGGAAAAGCGGGGGATTGGCTGGAAATGCAGGTAGCATGTAGTGCCTCCCCCTGGACAGGGGAGGTAATTTACGGACTTCCTCCTGCCAGTGAACACCTGTGAACCCAGGCAGCTGCGTGGAGGCAGCCCCAAACCTCTCCCACAGTCAGACGTGTTCCAGAATTCTAGCGTGGGGAGGTTCCGTCTTCTGTCTGCAGCGCCTGGGTTCTCCTAGAAGCCGTTCACGTGTCTTCCCCGAGAATCCCCTAGTGCGGGCTGCCGGGGAAAGGCGGGTGATGTGCTGGAAATGCAGGTAGCATGTAGTGCTTCCCTCTGGACAGGGAACGTATTTAGCGGACTTCCCCCTGCCAGGGAACACCTGTGACCCCAGGCAGCTGCGTGGATCTCGGCCCCAAACCTCCCCCACACAGTCAGCCATGTTCCGTAATTCTGAGTGTTGGGAGGTTTCGTCTTCGGTCTGCTGTGCTTGGGATCCCCTAGGAGCCCTTCACGTATCTTCCCCGAGAGTCTACTAGTGCGGGCAGCCGGGGGAAGGCGGGGGATGGGCTGGAAATTCAGGTAGCATGTAGTGCCTCCCCCTGGACAGGGAACGTATTTAGCGGACTTCCCCATGCCAGGGAACACCTGTTATCCCAGGCAACTCAGTGGAGGTCGGCCCCAAACCTCGCCCACACAGTTAGCCGTGTTCCGGAATTCGGAACTTGTGGAGGTTCCGTCTTCTTTCTGCAGCGCCTGGGATCTCCTAGGAGCACATCGCGTGTCTTCCCCGAGAGTCTCTTTGTGCGGGCTGCCGGTTAAATGCGGGGGATGGGCTGGAAATGCATTTAGCATGTAGTGCCTCCCCCTGGACAGGGGAGGTATTTAGCGGACTTCACCCTGCCAGGAAACTCCTGTGACCACAGGCAGCTGCGAGGGGGGCGGCCCCAAAGCTCCACCACACACTCAGCCGGGTTCCGGAATTCTGAGCGTGGGGAGGTTCTGTCATCTTTCTGCTGCGCCTGGGATCTACTAAGAGTCATTCTCGTGTCTTCCCCGAGAGTCTCCTAGTGCGGGCTGCCGGGGAAAGGCAGGGGATGTGCTGGAAATACAGGTAGCCTTTAGTGCCTACCCCTGGACAGGGGAGGTATTTAGCGGAATTCCCCCTGCCAGGGAAAACCTGTGAAACCAGGTAGTTGCGTGGAGTGCAGCCCCAAACATCCCCCACACACTCAGCCGTGTTCCGGAATTCTGAGCATGGAGAGATTCCGTGTTCTGTCTGCAGTGCCTGGGATATCCTAGGAGCCTTTCGCGTGTCTTCCCCGAGTGTCTCATAGTTCGTGCTGCAGGGGAAAAGCGGGGGATTGGCTGGAAATGCAGGTAGCATGTAGTGCCTCCCCCTGGACAGGGGAGGTAATTTACGGACTTCCTCCTGCAAGTGAACACCTGTGAACCCAGGCAGCTGCGTGGAGGCAGCCCCAAACCTCTCCCACAGTCAGACGTGTTCCAGAATTCTAGCGTGGGGAGGTTCCGTCTTCTGTCTGCAGCGCCTGGGATCTCCTAGAAGCCGTTCACGTGTCTTCCCCGAGAATCCCCTAGTGCGGGCTGCCGGGGAAAGGCGGGGGATGTGCTGGAAATGCAGGTAGCATGTAGTGCTTCCCCCTGGACAGGGAACGTATTTAGCGGACTTCCCCCTGCCAGGGTACACCTGTGACCCCACGCAGCTGCGTGGAGCTCGGCCCCAAACCTCCCCCACACAGTCAGCCATGTTCCGGAATTCTGAGTGTTGGGAGGTTTCGTCTTCTGTCTGCTGCGCTTGGGATCCCCTAGGAGCCCTTAATGTATCTTCCTCTAGGGTCTCCTCGTGCGGGCTGCAGGGGAAACGTGGGGGATGGGCTAGAAATTCAGGTAGCATGTCGTGCCTCCCCCTAGACAGGGGAGGTATTTAGCGGACTTCCCCCTGACAGGGAACACCTGTGTCCCCTGGCAGCTGCGTGGATGGCGGCCCCAAACCTCCCCCAACACTCAGCCGTGTTCTTTAATTCTGAGCATGGAGAATTTACGTCTTCTCTCTGCAGTGCCTGGGATCTCCTAGGAGCCTTTCTCGTGTCTTCCCCAAGAGTCTCATAGTGCGGGCTGCAGAGGAAAAGAGGGGGATTGGCTGGAAATGCAGGAAGCATGTCGTGCCTCCCCCTGGACGGGGTAGGTATTTAGCGGACTTCCCCTGCAAGGCAACAACTGTGACACCAGACATCTGTGTGGAGGGCGGCCCCAATCCTCCCCCACACACTCGGCCGTGTTCCGGAATTCTGAGTGTGGGGACCTTCTGTCTTCTGTCTGCAGCAATGGGATCTCCTAGGAGCCCTTCGCGTGTCTTCCCCGAGAGTCTCCTAGTGCGGTTTGCGGGGGAAAGGCGGGGGATGTGCTGGAAATCCAGGTAGCCTTTAGTGCCTACCCCTGTACAGGGGACCAATTTAGCGGAATTCCCCCTGCCAGGGAAAACCTGTGAAAGCAGGTAGCTGCGAGGAGGGCGGCCCCAAACCCCCCACACACAGTCAGCCTTGTTCCGGATTTCTCAGTGTGGGGAGGTTCCATCTTCTGTCTGCAGCGCCAGGGATCTCCTAGGAGCCCTTCATGTGTCTTCCCAGAGAGTCACCTTGTTCGGGATGCCAGGAAAGGCGGGGATGGGCTGGAAATGCAGGTAGCCTGTAGTGCCTCCCCCTGGATATGGGAGGTAATTAGCGGAATTCTCCCTGCCAGTGGACACCTGTGACCCCAGGCAGCTGCGTGGAGGGCGGACCCAAACCCCCAAACGTTCAGCCGTGTTCCGGAATTCTAAGCGTGCGTAGCTTCCGTCATCTGTCTGCAGCGCCTGGGATCTCCTAGGAGCCTTTCGCTTGTCTTCCCCAAGAATCTCATAGTGCGGGCTGCAGGGGAAAAGCAGGGGATTGGCTGGAAATGCAGGCAGCATGCCGTGCCTCCACCTGGACAGGGGAGGTAATTAGCGGGATTCCCCCTGCCAGGGAACACCTGTGATCCCAGGCAGATCAGTGGAGGTCGGCCCCAAACCTCGCCCACACAGTCAGGTGTGTTCCGGAATTCTGAGCTTATGGAGGTTCCGTCTTCTTTCTGCAGCGCCTGGGATCTCCTAGGAGCTCTTCGCGTGTCTTCCCCGAGAGTCTCTTTGTGCGGACTGCCGGTTAAATGCGGGGGATGGGCTGGAAATGCAGGTAGCATGTAGTGCCTCCCTCTGGACAGGGGAGGTATTTAGCTGACTTCCCCCTACCAGGGAACACCTATGAATCCAGGCAGCTGCGTGGAGGGCGGCCCCAAAACTTCCCCACAGTCAGCCTTGTTCGGGATTTCTGTGTGTTGGGAGGTTCCGTCTTCTGTCTGCTGCTCCTGGGATCTCCTAGGAGCCCTTCACGTGTCTTAACCGAGGGTCTCCTAGTGCAGGCTTCAGGGGAAAGGCGGGGGATGGGCTGGAAATGCAGGTAGCATGTAGTGCCTCCCACTAGACAGGGGAGGTATTTAGCGGACTTCCCCCTGCCAGGGAACACCTGTGTCCCCTGGCAGCTGCGTGGAGGGCGGCCCCAAACCCCCAAACGTTCAGCCGTGTTCCGGAATTCTGAGCTTGTGGAGGTTCCGTCTTCTGTCTGCTGCTCCTGGGATCTCCTAGGAGCCCTTCACGTGTCTTAACCGAGGGTCTCCTAGTGCAGGCTGCAGGGGAAAGGCGGGGGATGGGCTGGAATGCAGGTAGCATGTAGTGCCTCCCCCTAGACAGGGGAGGTATTTAGCGGACTTCCCCCTGCCAGGGAACACCTGTGTCCCCTGGCAGCTGCGTGGATGGCGGCCCCAAACCTCCCCCCAACACTCAGCCGTGTTCTTTAATTCTGAGCATGGAGAATTTACGTCTTCTCTCTGCAGTGCCTGGGATCTCCTAGGAGCCTTTCGCGTGTCTTCCCCGAGAGTCTCATAGTGCGGGCTGCAGAGGAAAAGCGGGGGATTGGCTGGAAATGCAGGAAGCATGTCGTGCCTTCCCCTGGACGGGGTAGGTATTTAGCGGACTTCCCCCTGCAAGGCAACACCTGTGACACCAGACATCTGTGTGGAGGGCGGCCCCAATCCTCCCCCACACACTCGACCGTGATCCGGAATTCTGAGTGTGGGGACCTTCTGTCTTCTGTCTGCAGCAATGGGATCTCCTAGGAGCCTTTCGCGTGTCTTCCCCGAGAGTCTCCTAGTGCGGTTTGCGGGGGAAAGGCGGGGGATGGGCTGGAAATGCAGGTAGCATGTAGTGCCTCCCCCTGGATAAGGGAGGTATTTAGCGGAATTCTCCCTGCCAGGGAACACCTGTGAACCCAGGCAGCTGCGTGAAATGCAGCCCCAAACCTCCCACACACAGTCAGCCGTGTTCCGGATTTCTCAGTGTGGGGAGGTTCCATCTTCTGTCTGCAGCGCCAGGGATCTCCTAGTAGCCCTTCGTGTGTTTTCCCAGAGAGTCACCATGTTCGGGATGCCAGGAAAGGCGGGGATGGGCTGGAAATGCAGGTAGCCTGTAGTGCCTCCCCCTGGATAGGGGAGGTATTTAGCGGAATTCTCCCTGCCAGTGGACACCTGTGACCCCAGGCAGCTGCGTGGAGGGCGGACCCAAACCCCCAAACGTTCAGCCGTGTTCCGGAATTCTAAGCGTGCGTAGCTTCCGTCATCTGTCTGCAGCGCCTGGGATCTCCTAGGAGCCTTTCGCTTGTCTTCCCCAAGAATCTCATAGTGCGGGCTGCAGGGGAAAAGCAGGGGATTGGCTGGAAATGCAGGTAGCATGCCGTGCCTCCACCTGGACAGGGGAGGTAATTAGCGGGATTCCCCCTGCCAGGGAACACCTGTGATCCCAGGCAGATCAGTGGAGGTCGGCCCCAAACCTCGCCCACACAGTCAGCTGTGTTCCGGAATTCTGAGCTTGTGGAGGTTCCGTCTTCTTTCTGCAGCGCCTGGGATCTCCTAGGAGCTCTTCGCGTGTCTTCCCAGAGAGTCTCTTTGTGCGGACTGCCGGTTAAATGCGGGGGATGGGCTGGAAATGCAGGTAGCATGTAGTGCCTCCCTCTGGACAGGGGAGGTATTTAGCTGACTTCCCCCTACCAGGGAACACCTATGAATCCAGGCAGCTGCGTGGAGGGCGGCCCCAAAACTTCCCCACAGTCAGCCTTGTTCGGGATTTCTGTGTGTTGGGAGGTTCCGTCTTCTGTCTGCTGCTCCTGGGATCTCCTAGGAGCCCTTCACGTGTCTTAACCGAGGGTCTCCTAGTGCAGGCTTCAGGGGAAAGGCGGGGGATGGGCTGGAAATGCAGGTAGCATGTAGTGCCTCCCACTAGACAGGGGAGGTATTTAGCGGACTTCCCCCTGCCAGGGAACACCTGTGTCCCCTGGCAGCTGCGTGGAGGGCGGCCCCAAACCCCCAAACGTTCAGCCGTGTTCCGGAATTCTGAGCTTGTGGAGGTTCCGTCTTCTGTCTGCTGCTCCTGGGATCTCCTAGGAGCCCTTCACGTGTCTTAACCGAGGGTCTCCTAGTGCAGGCTGCAGGGGAAAGGCGGGGGATGGGCTGGAATGCAGGTAGCATGTAGTGCCTCCCCCTAGACAGGGGAGGTATTTAGCGGACTTCCCCCTGCCAGGGAACACCTGTGTCCCCTGGCAGCTGCGTGGATGGCGGCCCCAAACCTCCCCCAACACTCAGCCGTGTTCTTTAATTCTGAGCATGGAGAATTTACGTCTTCTCTCTGCAGTGCCTGGGATCTCCTAGGAGCCTTTCGCGTGTCTTCCCCGAGAGTCTCATAGTGCGGGCTGCAGAGGAAAAGCGGGGGATTGGCTGGAAATGCAGGAAGCATGTCGTGCCTTCCCCTGGACGGGGTAGGTATTTAGCGGACTTCCCCCTGCAAGGCAACACCTGTGACACCAGACATCTGTGTGGAGGGCGGCCCCAATCCTCCCCCACACACTCGACCGTGATCCGGAATTCTGAGTGTGGGGACCTTCTGTCTTCTGTCTGCAGCAATGGGATCTCCTAGGAGCCTTTCGCGTGTCTTCCCCGAGAGTCTCCTAGTGCGGTTTGCGGGGGAAAGGCGGGGGATGGGCTGGAAATGCAGGTAGCATGTAGTGCCTCCCCCTGGATAAGGGAGGTATTTAGCGGAATTCTCCCTGCCAGGGAACACCTGTGAACCCAGGCAGCTGCGTGAAATGCAGCCCCAAACCTCCCACACACAGTCAGCTGTGTTCCGGATTTCTCAGTGTGGGGAGGTTCCATCTTCTGTCTGCAGCGCCAGGGATCTCCTAGTAGCCCTTCGTGTGTTTTCCCAGAGAGTCACCTTGTTCGGGATGCCAGGAAAGGCGGGGATGGGCTGGAAATGCAGGTAGCCTGTAGTGCCTCCCCATGGATAGGGGAGGTATTTAGCGGAATTCTCCCTGCCAGTGGACACCTGTGACCCCAGGCAGCTGCGTGGAGGGCGGACCCAAACCCCCAAACGTTCAGCCGTGTTCCGGAATTCTAAGCGTGCGTAGCTTCCGTCATCTGTCTGCAGCGCCTGGGATCTCCTAGGAGCCTTTCGCGTGTCTTCCCCGAGAGTCTCATACTGCGGGCTGCAGGGGAAAAGCAGGGGATTGGCTGGAAATGCAGGTAGCATGCCGTGCCTCCACCTGGACAGGGGAAGTAATTAGCGGGATTCCCCCTGCCAGGGAACACTTGTGAACCCAGGCAGCTGCGTGGAGGGCAGCCACAAACCTCCTCCACAGTCAGACGTGTTCCGGGATTCTGAGCGTGGGGAGGGTCCGTCTTCTGTCTGCTGCGCCTGGGATCTCCTAGGAGCCCTTCACGTGTCTTCCCCGAGAATCCCCTAGTGCGGGCTGCCGGGGAAAGGCGGGGGATGGGCTGGAAATGCAGGTAGCATGTAGTGCCTCCCCCTGGACAGGGAACGTATTTAGCGGACTTCCCCCTGCCAGGGAAAACCTGTGAAACCAGGTAGTTGCGTGGAGTGCAGCCCCAAACATCCCCCACACACTCAGCCTTGTTCCGGAATTCTGAGCATGGAGAGTTTCCGTGTTCTGTCTGCAGTGCCTGGGATATCCTAGGAGCCTTTCGCGTGTCTTCCCCGAGTGTCTCATAGTTCGGGCTGCAGGGGAAAAGCGGGGGATTGGCTGGAAATGCAGGTAGCATGTAGTGCCTCCCCCTGGACAGGGGAGGTAATTTACGGACTTCCTCCTGCCAGTGAACACCTGTGAACCCAGGCAGCTGCGTGGAGGCAGCCCCAAACCTCTCCCACAGTCAGACGTGTTCCAGAATTCTAGCGTGGGGAGGTTCCGTCTTCTGTCTGCAGCGCCTGGGATCTCCTAGAAGCCGTTCACGTGTCTTCCCCGAGAATCCCCTAGTGCGGGCTGCCGGGGAAAGGCGGGTGATGTGCTGGAAATGCAGGTAGCATGTAGTGCTTCCCCCTGGACAGGGAACGTATTTAGCGGACTTCCCCCTGCCAGGGAACACCTGTGACCCCAGGCAGCTGCGTGGATCTCGGCCCCAAACCTCCCCCACACAGTCAGCCATGTTCCGTAATTCTGAGTGTTGGGAGGTTTCGTCTTCGGTCTGCTGCGCTTGGGATCCCCTAGGAGCCCTTCACGTATCTTCCCCGAGAGTCTACTAGTGCGGGCAGCCGGGGGAAGGCGGGGGATGGGCTGGAAATTCAGGTAGCATTTAGTGCCTCCCCCTGGACAGGGAACGTATTTAGCGGACTTCCCCATGCCAGGGAACACCTGTTATCCCAGGCAACTCAGTGGAGGTCGGCCCCAAACCTCGCCCACACAGTTAGCCGTGTTCCGGAATTCGGAACTTGTGGAGGTTCCGTCTTCTTTCTGCAGCGCCTGGGATCTCCTAGGAGCACATCGCGTGTCTTCCCCGAGAGTCTCTTTGTGCGGGCTGCCGGTTAAATGCGGGGGATGGGCTGGAAATGCATTTAGCATGTAGTGCCTCCCCCTGGACAGGGGAGGTATTTAGCGGACTTCACCCTGCCAGGAAACTCCTGTGACCACAGGCAGCTGCGAGGGGGGCGGCCCCAAAGCTCCACCACACACTCAGCCGGGTTCCGGAATTCTGAGCGTGGGGAGGTTCTGTCATCTTTCTGCTGCGCCTGGGATCTACTAAGAGTCATTCTCGTGTCTTCCCCGAGAGTCTCCTAGTGCGGGCTGCCGGGGAAAGGCAGGGGATGTGCTGGAAATACAGGTAGCCTTTAGTGCCTACCCCTGGACAGGGGAGGTATTTAGCGGAATTCCCCCTGCCAGGGAAAACCTGTGAAACCAGGTAGTTGCGTGGAGTGCAGCCCCAAACATCCCCCACACACTCAGCCGTGTTCCGGAATTCTGAGCATGGAGAGATTCCGTGTTCTGTCTGCAGTGCCTGGGATATCCTAGGAGCCTTTCGCGTGTCTTCCCCGAGTGTCTCATAGTTCGTGCTGCAGGGGAAAAGCGGGGGATTGGCTGGAAATGCAGGTAGCATGTAGTGCCTCCCCCTGGACAGGGGAGGTAATTTACGGACTTCCTCCTGCAAGTGAACACCTGTGAACCCAGGCAGCTGCGTGGAGGCAGCCCCAAACCTCTCCCACAGTCAGACGTGTTCCAGAATTCTAGCGTGGGGAGGTTCCGTCTTCTGTCTGCAGCGCCTGGGATCTCCTAGAAGCCGTTCACGTGTCTTCCCCGAGAATCCCATAGTGCGGGCTGCCGGGGAAAGGCGGGGGATGTGCTGGAAATGCAGGTAGCATGTAGTGCTTCCCCCTGGACAGGGAACGTATTTAGCGGACTTCCCCCTGCCAGGGTACACCTGTGACCCCACGCAGCTGCGTGGAGCTCGGCCCCAAACCTCCCCCACACAGTCAGCCATGTTCCGGAATTCTGAGTGTTGGGAGGTTTCGTCTTCTGTCTGCTGCGCTTGGGATCCCCTAGGAGCCCTTAATGTATCTTCCTCTAGGGTCTCCTCGTGCGGGCTGCAGGGGAAACGTGGGGGATGGGCTAGAAATTCAGGTAGCATGTCGTGCCTCCCCCTAGACAGGGGAGGTATTTAGCGGACTTCCCCCTGACAGGGAACACCTGTGTCCCCTGGCAGCTGCGTGGATGGCGGCCCCAAACCTCCCCCAACACTCAGCCGTGTTCTTTAATTCTGAGCATGGAGAATTTACGTCTTCTCTCTGCAGTGCCTGGGATCTCCTAGGAGCCTTTCTCGTGTCTTCCCCAAGAGTCTCATAGTGCGGGCTGCAGAGGAAAAGAGGGGGATTGGCTGGAAATGCAGGAAGCATGTCGTGCCTCCCCCTGGACGGGGTAGGTATTTAGCGGACTTCCCCCTGCAAGGCAACACCTGTGACACCAGACATCTGTGTGGAGGGCGGCCCCAATCCTCCCCCACACACTCGGCCGTGTTCCGGAATTCTGAGTGTGGGGACCTTCTGTCTTCTGTCTGCAGCAATGGGATCTCCTAGGAGCCCTTCGCGTGTCTTCCCCGAGAGTCTCCTAGTGCGGTTTGCGGGGGAAAGGCGGGGGATGTGCTGGAAATCCAGGTAGCCTTTAGTGCCTACCCCTGTACAGGGGACCAATTTAGCGGAATTCCCCCTGCCAGGGAAAACCTGTGAAAGCAGGTAGCTGCGAGGAGGGCGGCCCCAAACCCCCCACACACAGTCAGCCTTGTTCCGGATTTCTCAGTGTGGGGAGGTTCCATCTTCTGTCTGCAGCGCCAGGGATCTCCTAGGAGCCCTTCATGTGTCTTCCCAGAGAGTCACCTTGTTCGGGATGCCAGGAAAGGCGGGGATGGGCTGGAAATGCAGGTAGCCTGTAGTGCCTCCCCCTGGATATGGGAGGTAATTAGCGGAATTCTCCCTGCCAGTGGACACCTGTGACCCCAGGCAGCTGCGTGGAGGGCGGACCCAAACCCCCAAACGTTCAGCCGTGTTCCGGAATTCTAAGCGTGCGTAGCTTCCGTCATCTGTCTGCAGCGCCTGGGATCTCCTAGGAGCCTTTCGCTTGTCTTCCCCAAGAATCTCATAGTGCGGGCTGCAGGGGAAAAGCAGGGGATTGGCTGGAAATGCAGGTAGCATGCCGTGCCTCCACCTGGACAGGGGAGGTAATTAGCGGGATTCCCCCTGCCAGGGAACACCTGTGATCCCAGGCAGATCAGTGGAGGTCGGCCCCAAACCTCGCCCACACAGTCAGGTGTGTTCCGGAATTCTGAGCTTATGGAGGTTCCGTCTTCTTTCTGCAGCGCCTGGGATCTCCTAGGAGCTCTTCGCGTGTCTTCCCCGAGAGTCTCTTTGTGCGGACTGCCGGTTAAATGCGGGGGATGGGCTGGAAATGCAGGTAGCATGTAGTGCCTCCCTCTGGACAGGGGAGGTATTTAGCTGACTTCCCCCTACCAGGGAACACCTATGAATCCAGGCAGCTGCGTGGAGGGCGGCCCCAAAACTTCCCCACAGTCAGCCTTGTTCGGGATTTCTGTGTGTTGGGAGGTTCCGTCTTCTGTCTGCTGCTCCTGGGATCTCCTAGGAGCCCTTCACGTGTCTTAACCGAGGGTCTCCTAGTGCAGGCTTCAGGGGAAAGGCGGGGGATGGGCTGGAAATGCAGGTAGCATGTAGTGCCTCCCTCTGGACAGGGGAGGTATTTAGCGGACTTCCCCCTGCCAGGGAACACCTGTGACCCCAGGCAGCTGCGTTGAGGGCGGGCCCATAACTCCCCCACAGAGTCAGCCGTGTTCCGGAATTCTAAGCGTGGGGAGGTTCCATCTTCTGTCTGCAGCGCCTGGGATCTCCTAGGAGCCCTTCACGTGTCTTCCCCCGAGTTTTTCCTAGTGCGGATGCCAGGAAAAGGCGGGGGATTGTCTGGAAATGCAGGTAGCATGTAGTGCCTCACACTGGACAGGGGACGTATTTAGCGGACTTCCACCTGCCAGGGAACACCTGTGACCCCAGGCAGCTTCGTGGATGGCGGACCCAAAACCCCACACATTCAGACGTGTTGCATAATTCTAAGCGTGCGTAGGTTCCGTCTTATGTCTGCAGCGCCTGGGATCTCCTAGGAGCCCTTCGCGTGTCTTCCCTGAGGGTCCCCTAGTGCGGGCTGCCAGGAAAGGCTGGGGATATCCTGGAAATGCAGGTAGCATGTAGTGCCTCCCCCTGGACAGGGGAGGTATTTAGCGGACTTCCACCTGCCAGGGAACACCTGTGAACCCAGGCAGCTGCGTGGAGGGCGGCCACAAACCCCCAGAAATTCACTCGTGTTCCGGAATTCTGAGGGTAGGGAGGTTCCTTCTTCTGTCTGCAGCGACTGGGATCTCCTAGGAGCCCTTCGCTTGTCTTCCCCGATAGTCTCCTATTGCGGGCTGCCGGGAAATCCGGGGGTATGGCTGGAAATGCAGGTAGAATTTAGTGCCTCCCCCTGGACAGGGGAGTTATTTAGCGGACTTCCTCCTGCCAGGGAAAACTTGTGAAACCAGGTAGATGCTGGAGGGCTTCCCAAATCCTCCTCCAAACAGTCAGCCGTGTTCCGGAATTCTGAGTGTTCGGAGGTTCCGTCTTCTGTCTGCAGCGCCTGGAATCTCCAAGTTACCATTCGCGTGTCTTCCCCGAGGGTCTCCTAGTGCGGGTGCCGGGGAAAGACGGGGGATGTGCTGGAAATACAGGAAGCATGTAGTGCCTCCCCCTGGACAGGGGAGGTATTTAGCGGACTTCCCCCTCTCAGAGAACACCTGTGACCCCAGGCAGCAGCGTGGAGGGCGGCCCCAAACCTCCCCCACAGTCAACCGTTTCCCAGTATTCTGAGTGTTTTTAGGTTCCGTCTTCAGTCTGCTGCGCCTGGGATCTCCTAGGAGCCATTCACGTGTCTTCCCCGAGAGTCACCTAGTGCGGGCTGCAGGGGAAAGTCTCGGGATGGGCTGGAAAAGCAGGTAGCATTTAGTGTCTCCCCCCTGGACAGGTGAGGTATTTAGCGTAATTCCCCCCTGCCAGGGAACACCTGTGACCCCAGGCAGCTTCGTGGAGGGCGGCCCCAAACCCCCACACAGTCAGCCGTGTTCCGGAATTCTAAGCGTTGTGAGGTTCCATCTTCTGTCTGCAGCGCCTGGGATCTCTTAGGAGCCCTTCGCGTGTCTTCCCCGAGTTTCTCCTAGTGAGGGTGCCAGGGAAAGGCGGGGGATGGGCTGGAAATTCAGGTAGCATGTAATGCCTCCCCCTGGACAGGGGAGTAATTTAGAGGACTTCCGCCTGCCAGGGAACACTTGTGACCACAGGCAGCTCCGTGGAGGGCGGCCCCAAACCTCCCCCACACAGTCAGCCGTGTTCCGGAATTCTGAGCTGGTGGAGGTTCCGTCTTCCTTCTGCAGCGCCTGGGATCTTCTAGGAGCCATTCGAGTGCCTTCCCCAAGAGTCTCCTATTGCGGGCTGCCGGTTAAATGCGGGGGATGTGCTGGAAATGCAGGTAGCATGTAGTGCCTCACCCTGGACAGGGGAAGTATTTAGCGGAATTCCCCCTGCCAGGGAACACCAGTGACCCCAGGAAGCTGCGTGGAGGGCAGCCCCAATCCCCCCCCACTCAGTCTTACGTGTTCCGGATTTCTCAGTGTGGGGAGGTTCCATCATCTTTATGCAGCGCCTGGGATCTCCTAGGAGCCATCCGCTTGTCTTCCCAGAGAGTCTCCTAGTGCTGGCTGCCAGGAAAGTCGGGGATGGGCTGGAAATGCAGGTAGCATGTAGTGCCTCCCCCTGGACAGGGGAGTTATTTAGAGGACTTCCGCCTGCCAGGGAACACCTGTGAAACCAGGCATCTGCGTGGATGGCGGCCCAAAACCTCCCCCACACATCAGCCGTGTTCCGGAATTCTGAGCATGGAGAGTTTCCGTCTTCTGTCTGCAGTGCCTGGGATCTCCTTGGAGCCTTTCCCGAGTCTTCCCCGAGAATCTCCTAGTGCGGGTGCAGGGGAAATGCGGGGGATGGGCTGGAAATACAGGTAGCCTGTAGTGCCTCCCCCTGGACAGGGGAGTTATTTAGCGGAATTCTCCCTCCCAGGGAACACCTGTGAAACCAGGCAGCTGCGTATAGGGCGGCCCCAAACCTCCCCCAAACAGTCAGCATTTTTCCGGAATTCTGAGCGTTGGGAGGTTCCGTATTCTGTCTTCAGCGCCTGGGATCTACTAATACCCCTTCGGGTATCTTCCATGACAGTCTCCTTGTGCGGTCTGCCGAGGAAATGCGGGGGATGGGCTGGAAAAGCAAGTAGCATGTAGTGCCTCCCTCTGGACAGGGGAGGTATTTAGCGGACTTCCCCCTGCCAGGGAACACCTGTGACCCCAGGCAGCTGCGTTGAGGGCGGCCCCATAACTCCCCCACAGAGTCAGCCGTGTTCCGGAATTCTAAGCGTGGGGAGGTTCCATCTTCTGTCTGCAGCGCCTGGGATCTCCTAGGAGCCCTTCACGTGTCTTCCCCGAGTTTTTCCTAGTGCGGGTGCCAGGAAAAGGCGGGGGATTGTCTGGAAATGCAGGTAGCATGTAGTGCCTCACACTGGACAGGGGACGTATTTAGCGGACTTCCACCTGCCAGGGAACACCTGTGACCCCAGGCAGCTTCGTGGATGGCGGACCCAAAACCCCACACATTCAGACGTGTTGCATAATTCTAAGCGTGCATAGGTTCCGTCTTATGTCTGCAGCGCCTGGGATCTCCTAGGAGCCCTTCGCGTGTCTTCCCTGAGGGTCCCCTAGTGCGGGCTGCCAGGAAAGGCTGGGGATATCCTGGAAATGCAGGTAGCATGTAGTGCCTCCCCCTGGACAGGGGAGGTATTTAGCGGACTTCCACCTGCCAGGGAACACCTGTGACCCCAGGCAGCTGCGTGGAGGGCGGCCACAAACCCCCAGAAATTCACTCGTGTTCCGGAATTCTGAGGGTAGGGAGGTTCCTTCTTCTGTCTGCAGCGACTGGGATCTCCTAGGAGCCCTTCGCTTGTCTTCCCCGATAGTCTCCTATTGCGGGCTGCCGGGGAAATCCGGGGGTATGGCTGGAAATGCAGGTAGCATTTAGTGCCTCCCCCTGGACAGGGGAGTTATTTAGCGGACTTCCTCCTGCCAGGGAAAACTTGTGAAACCAGGTAGATGCTGGAGGGCTTCCCAAATCCTCCTCCAAACAGTCAGCCGTGTTCCGGAATTCTGAGTGTTCGGAGGTTCCGTCTTCTGTCTGCAGCGCCTGGAATCTCCAAGTTACCATTCGCGTGTCTTCCCCGAGGGTCTCCTAGTGCGGGTGCCGGGGAAAGACGGGGGATGTGCTGGAAATACAGGAAGCATGTAGTGCCTCCCCCTGGACAGGGGAGGTATTTAGCGGACTTCCCCCTCTCAGAGAATACCTGTGACCCCAGGCAGCAGCGTGGAGGGCGGCCCCAAACCTCCCCTACACAGTCAGCCATGTTCCGGAATTCTGAGTGTGGGGAGGTTCCGTCTTCTGTCTGCAGCGCCTGGGATCTCCTAGGAGCCCTTCGCTTGTCTTCCCCGATAGTCTCCTATTGCAGGCTGACGTGGAAATGTGGGTAATTTGCTGGAAATGCAGGTAGCATTTAGTGCATCCCCGTGGACAGGGGAGGTATTTAGCGGACTTCACCCTGCCAGGGAACACCTGTGACCACAGGCAGCTGCGTGGATGGCGGCCAAAAAACCTCCCCCACACAGTCAGCCGTGTTCCGGAATTCTGAGTGGGTGGAGTTTCCGTCTTCTGTCTGCAGCGCCTGGGTTCTCCAGGGAACCATTCGCCTGTCATCCCCGAAGATCCTCTAGTGCGTGTGCCGGGGAAAGGCGTGGGATGTGCTAGAAATGCAGGTAGCATGTAGTGAATCCCCCTGGATAGGGGAGGTATTTAGCGGACTTCCCCCTGCCAGGGAACACCTGTGACCCCTGGCAGCTTCGTGGAGGGCGGCCCCAAACCTCCCCCACACACTCAGACGTGTTCCGGAATTCTTAGCGTGGGGAGGTTCCGTCTTCTGTCTGCAGCGCCTGGGATTTCCTAGGAGCCATTCGCGGGTCTTCCCCGAGAATCTCCTAGTGCGGGCTGCTGGAGAAAGGCGGGGGATAGGCTGGAAATGCAGGTAGCATGTAGTGCCTCCCCCTAGACAGGGGAAGTATTTAGCGGACTTCACCCTTGCACCTAACACCTGCGACCCAAGGCAGCTACGTGGAGGTCGGCCCCAAAACTCCCCCACACAGTCAGTCGTGTTCCGTAATTCTGAGAGTTGGAAAGATCCGTCTTCTGTCTGCAGCACCTGGGATCTCCTAAGAGCCATTCGCGTGTATTCCCCGAGTGTCTCCTAGTGCGTGCTGCCGGGGAAAGGCGTGGGATTGGCTGGAAATGCAGGTAGGATGTAGTGCCTCCCCCTGGATAGCGGAGGTATTTATCGGAATTCCACCTGCCAGGGACAACTAGTGACCCCATGCAGCTTCGTGGATGGCGGCCACAAAACTCCCCCACACAGTCAACCGTGTTCCAGATTTGTGATCGTGGGGAGGTTCCGTCTTCATTCTGCAGTTCCTGGGATTTCCTATGAGCCATTAGCGTGTCTTCCCAAAGAGTTTCCTAGTGCGGGCTGCCGGGGAAAAGCGGGGGATGGGCTGGAAATGCAGGTAGCATGTACTGCCTCCCCCTGGACAGGGGAGGTATTTAGCGGACTTCCCCCTGACAGGGAACACCAGTGACCCCAGGCAGCTGCGTGGAGGGCGGACCCAAACCTCCCCCACACAGTCAGCCGTGTTCCGGAATTCGGAGTGTGGGAAAGTTCCGTCATCTGTCTGTAGCGCCTGGGATCTCCTATGAGCCATTCGCGTGTTTAACCCGAGAGTCTCCTACTGCGGGCTGCCAGGAAAGGCGGGGGATGTGCTGGAAATGCAGGTAGCATGTAGTGCCTCCCCCAGGACAGGGGAGGTATTTAGCGGAATTTCCCCTGCCAGGGAACACCTTTGACCACACACAGCTGCTTGGAGGGCAGCCTCAATCGTCCCCAACACAGTCAGCCGTGTTCCGGAATTCTGTGTGTGGGGAGGTTCCGTATTCTGTCTGCAGCGCCTGGGGTCTCCTAGGAGCATTTTGCGTGTCTTCCCCGAGAGTCTCAAAGTGCGGGCTGCCGGTGTAAGGCGGGGGATGTGATGGAAATGCAGGTAGCATGTAGTGCCCCCTCCTGGACAGGAGAGGTATTTAGCGGTCTTCCCCTGCCAGGAAACACCTGTGACCCCAGGCAGCTGCGTGGAAGGCAGCCCCAAATATCCACCACACAGTCAGCCGTGTTCCGGAATTCTGAGGGTGGGGAGGTTCCATCATCTTTCTGCAGTGCCTGGGATCTCCTAGGAACCTTTCGCGTGCTTTCCCCGAGAGTCTCCTTGTGCGGGCTGCAGGGGAAAAGCGGTGGATGGGCTGGAAATGCAGGAAGAATGTAGTTCCTCCCACTGGACAGGGGAGGTATTTAGCGGAATTCCCCCTGCCAGGGAACACCAGTGACCCCAGGCAGCTGCGTGGAGAGCGGCCACAAATCTCCCCCACACAGTCAGACGTGTTCCGGAATTCTGAGTGTTGGGATGTTCCGTCTTCTGTCTGCTGCGCCTGGGATCTCCTAGGAGGCTTTCACTTGTCTTCCCCGAGTGTCTCCTAGTGCGGGATGCCGGGGAATATCGGGGGATGGGCTGGAAATGCAGGTAGCATTTAGTGCCTCCCCCTGGACAGGGGAGGTATTTAGCGGACTTCCGCCTGCCAGGGAACACCTGTGACCCCTGGCAGCTTCGTGGAGGGCGGCCCCAAATCTCCCCCACACACTCAGACGTGTTCCGGAATTCTTAGCGTGAGGAGGTTCCGTCTTCTGTCTGCAGCGCCTGGGATCTCCTAGGAGCCCTTCGCGTGTCTTCCCCAAGGTTCTCCTAGTGCGGGTGCCAGGTAAAGTCGGGGGATGGGCTGGAAATCAGGTAGCAAATAGTGCCTCGCCCTGGACAGGGGAGGTATTTAGCGGACTTCCCCATGCCAGGGAATACCTGTGACCCCAGGCATCTCAGTGGAGTGCGGCCCCAAACCTCGCCCTCACAGTCAGCCGTGTTCCGGAATTCTGAGCATGGAGAGTTTACGTCTTCTGTGTGTAGCGCCTAGGATCTCCTATGAGCTATTCACTTGTCTTTCCCAAGAGTTTCCTACTGCGGGCTAACGGGGAAAGGAGGGGAAATGGCTGGAAATGCAGGTAGCCTGTAGTGCCTCCCCATGGACAGGGGAGGCATTTCTCGGAATTCTCCCTGCCAGGGGACACCTGTGACCCCAGGCAGCGGCGTGGATGGCGGCCCCAAACCTCCCCCACACTCTCAGCCTTGTTCCGGAATTCTGAGTGTTGGGAGGTTTCGTCTTCTGTCTGCTGCGCTTGGGATCCCCTAGGAGCACTTCACGTATCTTCCCCGAGAGTCCCCTTGTGCGGGCAGCCGGGGAAAGTGGGGGATGGGCTGGAAATGCAGGTAGCATGTAGTGCCTCCCCCTGGACAGGGGAGGTATTTAGCGGAGTTCCCCCTGCCAGGAAACTCCTGTGACCACAGGCAGCTGCGAGGAGGGCGGCCCCAAAGCTCCACCACACAGTCAGCCGTGTTCCGGAATTCTGAGCATAAGG
This sequence comes from Camelus ferus, assembly GCF_009834535.1. NCBI lineage: Eukaryota > Metazoa > Chordata > Mammalia > Artiodactyla > Camelidae > Camelus > Camelus ferus. The sequence goes on along the minus strand of NC_045731.1, from coordinate 9,661,692 downwards.
AGTTTCCGTCTTCTGTCTGCTGCGCCTGGGATCTCCTAAGAGCCCTTCACGTGTCTTCCCCGAGAGTCTCCTAGTGCGGGCTGCCAGGGAAAGGCGTGGGATGGGCTGGAAATGCAGGTAGTATGTAGTGCCTCCCCCTGGACAAGGGAGGTATTTAGCGGACTTCCCCCTTCAAGGCAACACCTGTGACACCAGTCATCTTTGTGGAGGGCGGCCCAAATCCTCCCCCACACACTCGGCCGTGTTCCGGAATTCTGAGTGTGGGGACCTTCTGTCTTCTGCGTGCAGCTTTGGGATCTCCTAGGAGCCCTTCGCGTGTCTTCCCCGAGAGTCTCCTAGTGCGGTTTGCGGGGGAAAGGCGGGGGATGGGCTGGAAATGCAGGTAGCATGTAGTGTCTCCCCCTGGATACGGGAGGTATTTAGCGGAATTCTCCCTGCCAGTGGACACCTATGACCCCAGGCAGCTGCGTGGATGGCGGACCCAAACCCCCAAACATTCAGCCTTGTTCCGGAATTCTAAGCGTGCGTAGGTTCCGTCATCTGTCTGCAGCGCCTGGGATCTCATAGGAGCAATTCGCTTGTCTTCCCTGAGGGTCTCCTAGTGCGGGCTGACAGGAAAGGTGAGGGATGTGCTGGAAATGAAGGTAGAATGTAGTTCCTCCCACTGTACAGGGGAGGTATTTATCGGACTTCCACCTGCCAATGAACACCTGTGACCCCAGGCAGCAGCGTGGATGGCGGCCCCAAACCTCCCCCACAGTCAGCCGTTTCCCAGTATTCTGAGTGTTTTTAGGTTCCGTCGTCAGTCTGCTGCGCCTGGGATCTCCTAGGAGTCATTCACGTGTCTTCCCCGAGAGTCTCCTAGTGCGGGCTGCAGGGGAAAGGCTTGGGATGGGCTGGAAAAGCAGGTAGCATGTAATGCCTCCCCCTGGACAGGGGAGTAATTTAGAGGACTTCCGCCTGCCAGGGAACACTTGTGACCACAGGCAGCTCCGTGGAGGGCGGCCCCAAACCTCCCCCACACAGTCAGCCGTGTTCCGGAATTCTGAGCGTGGGGAGGTTCCGTCTTCCTTCTGCAGCGCCTGGGATCTTCTAGGAGCCATTCGAGTGCCTTCCCCAAGAGTCTCCTATTGCGGGCTGCCGGTTAAATGCGGGGGATGTGCTGGAAATGCAGGTAGCATGTAGTGCCTCACCCTGGACAGGGGAAGTATTTAGCGGAATTCCCCCTGCCAGGGAACACCAGTGACCCCAGGAAGCTGCGTGGAGGGCAGCCCCAATCCCCCCCCACTCAGTCTTACGTGTTCCGGATTTCTCAGTGTGGGGAGGTTCCATCATCTTTATGCAGCGCTTGGGATCTCCTAGGAGCCATTCGCTTGTCTTCCCAGAGAGTCTCCTAGTGCTGGCTGCCAGGAAAGTCGGGGATGGGCTGGAAATGCAGGTAGCATGTAGTGCCTCCCCCTGGACAGGGGAGTTATTTAGAGGACTTCCGCCTGCCAGGGAACACCTGTGAAACCAGGCATCTGCGTGGATGGCGGCCCAAAACCTCCCCCACACATCAGCCGTGTTCTGGAATTCTGAGCATGGAGAGTTTCCGTCTTCTGTCTGCAGTGCCTGGGATCTCCTAGGAGCCTTTCCCGAGTCTTCCCCGAGAATCTCCTAGTGCGGGTGCAGGGGAAATGCGGGGGATGGGCTGGAAATACAGGTAGCCTGTAGTGCCTCCCCTGGTCAGGGGAGTTATTTAGCGGAATTCTCCCTCCCAGGGAACACCTGTGAAACCAGGCAGCTGCGTATAGGGCGGCCCCAAACCTCCCCCAAACAGTCAGCATTTTTCCGGAATTCTGAGCGTTGGGAGGTTCCGTATTCTGTCTTCAGCGCCTGGGATCTACTAATACCCCTTCGAGTATCTTCCATGACAGTCTCCTTGTGCGGTCTGCCGAGGAAATGCGGGGGATGGGCTGGAAAAGCAAGTAGCATGTAGTGCCTCCCTCTGGACAGGGGAGGTATTTAGCGGACTTCCCCCTGCCAGGGAACACCTGTGACCCCAGGCAGCTGCGTTGAGGGCGGCCCCATAACTCCCCCACAGAGTCAGCCGTGTTCCGGAATTCTAAGCGTGGGGAGGTTCCTTCTTCTGTCTGCAGCGCCTGGGATCTCCTAGGAGCCCTTCGCTTGACTTCCCGATAGTCTCCTATTGCGGGCAGACGTGGAAATGCGGGTAATTGGCTGGAAATGCAGGTAGCATTTAGTGCATCCCCGTGGACAGGGGAGGTATTTAGCGGACTTCACCCTGCCAGGGAACACCTGTGACCACAGGCAGCTGCGTGGATGGCGGCCAAAAAACCTCCCCCACACAGTCAGCCGTGTTCCGGAATTCTGAGTGGGTATAGTTTCCGTCTTCTGTCTGCAGCGCCTGGGTTCTCCAGGGAACCATTCGCCTGTCATCCCCGAAGATCCTCTAGTGCGTGTGCCGGGGAAAGGCGTGGGATGTGCTAGAAATGCAGGTAGCATGTAGTGAATCCCCCTGGATAGGGGAGGTATTTAGCGGACTTCCCCCTGCCAGGGAACACCTGTGACCCTTGGCAGCTTCGTGGATGGCGGCCCCAAACCTTCCCCACACACTCAGACGTGTTCCGGAATTCTTAGCGTGGGGAGGTTCCGTCTTCTGTCTGCAGCGCCTGGGATTTCCTAGGAGCCATTCGCGGGTCTTCCCCGAGAATCTCCTAGTGCGGGCTGCTGGAGAAAGGCGGGGGATAGGCTGGAAATGCAGGTAGCATGTAGTGCCTCCCCCTAGACAGGGGAAGTATTTAGCGGACTTCACCCTTGCACCTAACACCTGCGACCCAAGGCAGCTACGTGGAGGTCGGCCCCAAAACTCCCCCACACAGTCAGTCGTGTTCCGTAATTCTGAGAGTTGGAAAGATCCGTCTTCTGTCTGCAGCACCTGGGATCTCCTAAGAGCCATTCGCGTGTATTCCCCGAGTGTCTCCTAGTGCGTGCTGCCGGGGAAAGGCGTGGGATTGGCTGGAAATGCAGGTAGGATGCAGTGCCTCCCCGTGGATAGCGGAGGTATTTAGCGGAATTCCACCTGCCAGGGAAAACTAGTGACCCCATGCAGCTACGTGGATGGCGGCCACAAAACTCCCCCACACAGTCAACCGTGTTCCGGATTTCTGATCGTGGGGAGGTTCCGTCTTCATTCTGCAGTTCCTGGGATTTCCTATGAGCCATTAGCGTGTCTTCCCAAAGAGTTTCCTAGTGCGGGCTGCCGGGGAAAAGCGGGGGATGGGCTGGAAATGCAGGTAGCATGTACTGCCTCCCCCTGGACAGGGGAGGTATTTAGCGGACTTCCCCCTGACAGGGAACACCAGTGACCCCAGGCAGCTGCGTGGAGGGCGGACCCAAACCTCCCCCACACAGTCAGCCGTGTTCCGGAATTCGGAGTGTGGGAAAGTTCCGTCATCTGTCTGTAGCGCCTGGGATCTCCTATGAGCCATTCGCGTGTTTAACCCGAGAGTCTCCTACTGCGGGCTGCCAGGAAAGGCGGGGGATGTGCTGGAAATGCAGGTAGCATGTAGTGCCTCCCCCAGGACAGGGGAGGTATTTAGCGGAATTTCCCCTGCCAGGGAACACCTTTGACCACACACAGCTGCTTGGAGGGCAGCCTCAATCGTCCCCAACACAGTCAGCCGTGTTCCGGAATTCTGTGTGTGGGGAGGTTCCGTATTCTGTCTGCAGCGCCTGGGGTCTCCTAGGAGCATTTTGCGTGTCTTCCCCGAGAGTCTCAAAGTGCGGGCTGCCGGTGTAAGGCGGGGGATGTGATGGAAATGCAGGTAGCATGTAGTGCCCCCTCCTGGACAGGAGAGGTATTTAGCGGTCTTCCCCTGCCAGGAAACACCTGTGACCCCAGGCAGCTGCGTGGAAGGCAGCCCCAAATATCCACCACACAGTCAGCCGTGTTCCGGAATTCTGAGGGTGGGGATGTTCCATCATCTTTCTGCAGTGCCTGGGATCTCCTAGGAACCTTTCGCGTGCTTTCCCCGAGAGTCTCCTTGTGCGGGCTGCAGGGGAAAAGCGGTGGATGGGCTGGAAATGCAGGAAGAATGTAGTTCCTCCCACTGGACAGGGGAGGTATTTAGCGGAATTCCCCCTGCCAGGGAACACCAGTGACCCCAGGCAGCTGCGTGGAGAGCGGCCACAAATCTCCCCCACACAGTCAGACGTGTTCCGGAATTCTGAGTGTTGGGATGTTCCATCTTCTGTCTGCTGCGCCTGGGATCTCCTAGGAGGCTTTCACTTGTCTTCCCCGAGTGTCTCCTAGTGCGGGATGCCGGGGAATATCGGGGGATGGGCTGGAAATGCAGGTAGCATTTAGTGCCTCCCCCTGGACAGGGGAGGTATTTAGCGGACTTCCGCCTGCCAGGGAACACCTGTGACCCCTGGCAGCTTCGTGGAGGGCGGCCCCAAACCTCCCCCACACACTCAGACGTGTTCCGGAATTCTTAGCGTGAGGAGGTTCCGTCTTCTGTCTGCAGCGCCTGGGATTACCTAGGAGCCATTCGCGGGTCTTCCTCGAGAATCTCCTAGTGCGTGCTGCCGGGGAAAGGCGTGGGATTGGCTGGAAATTCAGGTAGCATGTAGTGCCTCCCCCTGGACTGGGGAGGTATTTAGCGGAATTATCCCTGCCAGGGAAAACCAGTGACCCCATGCAGCTGCGTGGAGGGCGGCCACAAAACTCCCCCACACAGTCACCCGTGTTCCAGAATTCTGAGCGTGGGGAGGTTCCGTCTTCCTTCTGCAGTTCCTGGGATTTCCTATGAGCCATTAGCGTGTCTTCCCAAAGAGTGTCCTAGTGCGGGCTGCCGGGGAAAAGCGGGGGATGGGCTGGAAATGCAGGTAGCATTTTGTGCCTCCCCCTGGACAGGGGACGTATTTAGCGGACTTCCCCCTGCCAGGGAACACCTGTGACGTAAGGCAGCTGCGTGGATGGCGGCCCCAAACCTCCCCCACACATCAGCCGTGTTCCAGAATTCTGAGTGTGGGGAGGTTCCTTCATCTGTCTGCAACGCCTGGGATCTCCTAGGAGCCCTTCGCGTGTCTTCCCCAAGGTACTCCTAGTGCGGGTGCCAGGTAAAGTCGGGGGATGTGCTGGAAATGCAGGTAGCAAATAGTGCCTCGCCCTGGACAGGGGAGGTATTTAGCGGACTTCCCCATGCCAGGGAATACCTGTGACCCCAGGCATCTCAGTGGATTGCGGCCCCAAACCTCGCCCTCACAGTCAGCCGTGTTCCGGAATTCTGAGCATGGAGAACTTACGTCTTCTGTGTGTAGCGCCTAGGATCTCCTATGAGCTATTCGCTTGTCTTTCCCAAGAGTTTCCTACTGCGGGCTAACGGGGAAAGGAGGGGAAATGGCTGGAAATGCAGGTAGCCTGTAGTGCCTCCCCATGGACAGGGGAGGCATTTCTCGGAATTCTCCCTGCCAGGGGACACCTGTGACCCCAGGCAGCGGCGTGGATGGCGGACACAAACCTCCCCCACACAGTCAGCCTTGTTCCAGAATTCTGAGCGTGGGGAAGTTCCGTCTTCTGTCTGCAGCGCCTGGGATTTCCTAGGAGCAATTCACGTGTCTTCCCTGAGGGTTTCCTAGTGCGGGCTGCCAGAAAAGGCGGGGGATGGGCTGGAAATGCAGGTAGCATGTAGTGCCTCCCTCTGGACAGGGGAGGTATTTAGCGGACTTCCACCTGCCAGGGACCACCTGTGACCACAGGCAGCAGCGTGGAGGGCGGCCCCAAACCTCCCCCACAGTCAGCCGTTTTCCGGAATTCTGAGTGTTTGGAGGTTCCGTCTTCTGTCTGTTGCGCCTGGGATCTCCTAGGAGCCATTCACGTGTCCTCCCCGAGAGTCTCCTAGTGCGGGTTCAGCGGAAAGGCTCGGGAAGGGCTAGAAATGCAGGTAGCATGTACTGCCTCCCCCTGGACAGGGGAGGTATTTAGCGGAATTCCCCCTGACAGGGAACACCAGTGACCCCAGGCAGCTGCGTGGAGGGCACCCCAAACCCTCCCCCACACAGTCAGTCGTGTTCCGGAATTCTGAGCATGGAGAGTTTCCGTGTTCTGTCTGCAGTGCTTGGGATCTCATAGGAGCCATTCGCGTGTATTCCCCGAGTGTCTCATAGTGCAGGCTGCAGGGGAAAAGCGGGGGATTGGTTGGAAATTCAGGTAGCATGTCGTGCCTCCACCTGGACAGGGGAGGTATTTAGCGGGCTTCCCCCTGCCAGGGAACACCTGTGAACCCAGACCGCTGCATGGAGTGCAGCCCCAAACCTCCCCCACAGTCAGACGTGATCCGGAATTCTGAGCCTGGGGAGGTTCCGTCTTCAGTCTGCAGCGCCTGGGATCTCCTAGGAGCACTTCTCGTGTCTTCCCCGAGTGTCTCTTACTGCGGGCTGCCGGTTAAATGCGGGGGATAGGCTGGAAATGCAGGTAGCATGTAGTGCCTCCCTCTGGACAGGGTACGTATTTAGCGGACTTCCCCCTGCCAGGGAACACCTCTGAAACCAGGCAGCTGCGTGGAGTTCGTCCCCAATCCTCCCCCACACAGTCAGGCATGTTCCGGATTTCTGAGTGTTGGGATGTTCCGTCTTCTGTCTGCTGCACCTGGGATCACCTAGGAGCCCTTTACGTGTCTTCCCCGAGAATCTCGTAATGCGGGCTGCCGGGGAAAGGCGGGGTATGTGCTGGAAATGCAGGTAGCATGTAGTGCCTCCCCCTGGACAGGGGACGTATTTAGCGGACTTCCTCCTGCCAGGGAACACCTGTGACCCCAGGCAGGTTCGTGGAGCTCGGCCCCAAACCTCCCCCACACAGTCAGTCGTGTTCCGGAATTCTGAGTGTTGGGAGGTTTCGCCTTCTGTCTGCTGCGCTTGGGATCCCCTAGGAGCCGTTCACGTATCTTCCCCGAGAGTCTCCTCGTACGGGCAGCCGGGGAAAGCGGGGGATGTGCTGGAAATGCAGGTAGCATGTAATGCCTCCCCCTGGACAGGGGAGGTATTTAGCGGACTTCCCCCTGCCAGGGAACTCCTGTGACCACAGGCAGCTTCGAGGAGGGCGGCCCCAATGCTCCACCACACAGTCAGCCGTGTTCCGGAATTCTGAGCGTGAGGAGGTTCTGTCTTCTTTCTGCTGCGCCTGGGATCTCCAAAGAGCACTTCCCGTGTCTTCCCGGAGAGTCTCCTAGTGCGGGCTGCCGGGGAAAGGTGGGGGATGTGCTGGAAATCCAGGTAGCATGTAGTGCCTCCCCCTGGACTGGGGAGGTATTTAGCGGAATTTCCCCTGCCAGGGAAAACCTGTGAAACCAGGTAGCTGCGTGGAGTGCAGCCCCAAACCTCCCACACACACTCAGCCGTGTTCCGGAATTCTGAGCATGGAGAGTTTCCGTGTTCTGTCTGCAGTGCCTGGGATCTCCTTGGAGCCTTTCGCGTGTCTTCCCCGTGTTTCTCATAGTGCAGGCTGCAGGGGAATGGCGGGGGATTGGTTGGAAATGCAGGTAGCATGTAGTGCCTCCCCCTGGACAGGGGAGGTATTTTGCGGACTTCCCCCTACCAGGGAAACCTGTGACCCCAGGCAGCTTAGTGGAGGGCGGCCCCAAACCTCGCCCACACAATCAGCCGTGTTACGGAATTCTGAGCTTGGGGAGGTTCTGTCTTCTTTCTGCAGCGCCTGGGATTTCCTAGGAGCACTTCGCGTGTCTTCCCCGAAAGTCTCCTAATGCGGGCTGCCGGGTAATGTCGAGGGATGGGCTGGAAATGCAGGTAGCTTGTAGTGCCTCACCTGGACAGGGGAGGATTTTAGCGGACTTCACCCTGCCAGGGAACACCTGTGTCCCCAGGCACCTGCGTGGATTGCGGCCACAAACCTCCCCCACACAGTCAGCCGTGTTACGGAATTCTGAGCTTGGGGAGGTTCTGTCTTCTGTCTGCAGCGCCTGGGATCTCCTAGGAGCCCTTCGCGTGTCTTCCCCGAACGTCTCCTAATGCGGGCTGCCGTGTAAAGGCGGGGGATGGACTGGAAATGCAGGTAGCATGTAGTGCCTCCCCCTAGACAGGGGAGTTGTTTAGCGGACTTCCCCCTGCAAGGGAACACCTCTGAAACCAGGCAGCAGCGTGGAGGCGGCCCCAACCTCCCCCACACAGTCAGTCGTGTTCCGGATTTTTGAGAGTTTGGAGGTTCCGTCTTCTGTCTGCTTCGCCTGGGATCTCCTAGGAGCCATTCGCGTGTCTTCCCCGAGATTCTCCTAGTGCAGGCTGCCGGAGAAATGCGGGGGATGAGCTGGAATTGCAAGTAGCATGTAGTGCCTCCCCTTGTACAGGGGAGGTATTTAGCGGACTTCCCCCTGCCAGGGAACACCTGTTACCACAGGCAGCTGCGTGGAGGGCGGCCCGAAAACTTCCCCACACAGTCAGCCGTGTTCCGGAGTTCTGTGTGTGGAGAGGTTCCGTCTTTTGTCTGCAATGCCTGGGATCTGCTAGGAGCATTTCGCGTGTCTTCCCCGAGAGTTCCCTAGTGCGGGCAGCCGGGGAGAGTTGGGGATGGGCTGGAAATGCAGGTAGCATTTTGTGCCTCCCCCTGGACTGGGGACGTATTTAGCGGACTTCCCCCTGCCAGGGAACACCTGTGACCCCAGGTAGCTGCGTGGAGGGCGGCCCCCAACCTACCAGACACATCAGCCGTGTTCCGGAATTCTGAGTTTGGGGAGGTTCCGTCATCTGTCTGCAACGCCTGGGATCCCCTAGGAGCACTTCGCGTGTCTTCCCCGAGGTTCTCCTAGTTCGTTTGCCAGGGAAAGTCGTGGGATGGGCTGGAAATGCAGGTAGCAAGTAGTGCCTCGCCCTGGACAGGGGAGGTATTTAGCGGATTTCCCCCTGCCAGGAAAATCCTGTGACCCCAGTCAGCTCAGTGGAGGACGGCCCCAAACCTTGCCCACACTGTCAGACGTGTTCCGGAATTCTGAGCTTGGGGAGGTTCTGTCTTCTTTCTGCAGCGCCTGGGATCTCCTAGGAGCATTTCGGGTATCTCCCCCGAGAGTCTCTTAGTGCGGGCTGCCGGTTAAAGCCGGGGCATGGGCTGAAAATGCAGGTAGCATGTAGTGCCTACCCATGGATAGGGGAGGTATACAGCGGACTTCCCCCTGCCAGGGAACACCTGTGACCCCATGCAGCTGCGTGGAGCTCGGCCCCAAACCTCCCCCACACAGTCAGCCATGTTCCAGAATTCTGAGTGTTGGGAGATTTCGTCTTCGGTCTGCTGCGCTTGGGATCCCCTAGGAGCACTTCACGTATCTTCCCGGAGTGTCTCAAGTGCGGGCATCCGGGGAAAGGCGGGGGATGGCCTGGAAATGAAGGTAGCATGTAGTGCCTCCCCCTGGACAGGGGACGTATTTAGCTGACTTCCCCCTGCCAGGGAAAACCTGTGACCCCAGGCAGCTGCGTGGAGCTCGGCCCCAAACCTCCCCCACACAGTCAGCCGTGTTCCGGAATTCTGAGTGTTGGGAGGTTTCGTCTTCTGTCTGCTGCGCTTGGGATCCCCTAGGAGCCGTTCACGTATCTTCCCCGAGGGTCTCCTATTGCGGGCTGCAGTGGAAAGGCGGGGGATGGGCTGGAAATGCAGGTAGCATGTCGTGCCTCCCCCTGGACGGGGAAGGTTTTTAGCGGACTTCCCCCTGCCAGGGAACAACTGTGTCCCCAATTAGGTGCATGGATGGCGCCCCAAACCTCCCCCACACACTCAGCCGTGTTCCGGAATTCTGAGCATCGAGAGTTTCCGTCTTCTGTCTGCAGCGCCTGGGATCTCCTAGGAGCCCTTCGCGTATCTTCCCCGACAGTTTCCTAGTGCGGGCTGCAGGGGAAATGCGGGGGATTAGTTGGAAATGCAGGTAGCAAGAAGTGCCTCGCCCTGGACAGGGGAGGTATTTAGCGGGCTTCCCCCTGCCAGGAAACTCCTGTGACCTCAGGCAGCTCAGTGGACGGCGGCCCCAAACCTCGCCCACACAGTCAGACGTGTTCCAGAATTCTGAGCTTGGGGAGGTTCCGTCTTCTTTCTGCAGCGCCTGGGATCTCCTAGGAGCATTTCGGGTATCTTCCCCGAGAGTCTCTTAGTGCGGGCTGCCGGTTAAAGGCGGGGGATGGGCTGGAAATGCAGGTAGCATTTTGTGCCTCCCCATGGATAGGGGAGGTATTTAGCGGACTTCCCCCTGCCAGGGAACACCTGTGAAACCAGGCAGCTGCGTGGAGGGCGGCCCCAAACCTCCCCCACACAGTCAGCCTTGTTCCGGATTTCTGAGATTTGGGAGGTTCAGTCTTCTATCTTCTGGCCCTGGGATATCCTAGGAGCCCTTCGTGTGTCTTCCTCGAGGGTCTCCTAGTGCGGGCTGCAGGGGAAAGGTGGGGGATGGGCTGGAAAAGCAGGTAGCATGTAGTGCCTCCCCCTGGACAAGGGAGGTATTTAGCGGACTTCCCCCTGCAAAGGAACACATGTGTCCCCTGGCAGCTGCGTGGATGGCGGCCCCAAACCTCCCCAACACACTCAGGCGTGTTCCGGAATTCTGAGCATGGAGAGTTTCCGTCTTCTGTCTGCAGGGCCTGGGATCTCCTAGGAGCCTTTCGCGTGTCTTCCCCGAGAGTCTCATAGTGCAGTCTGCAGGGTAATGGCGGGGGATTTGTTGGAAATGCAGGTAGCATGTAGTGCCTCCCCCTGGACAGGGGAGGTATTTTGCGGACTTCCACCTGCCAGGGAAACCTGTGACCCCAGGCAGCTTAGTGGAGGGCGGCCCGAAACCTCGCCCACACAGTCAGCCGTGTTACGGAATTCTGAGCTTGGGGAGGTTCTGTCTTCTGTCTGCAGCGCCTGGGATCTCCTAGGAGCCCTTCGCGTGTCTTCCCCGAACGTCTCCTAATGCGGGCTGCCGTGTAAAGACGGGGGATGGACTGGAAATGCAGGTAGCATGTAGTGCCTCCCCCTAGACAGGGGAGTTGTTTAGCGGACTTCCCCCTGCAAGGGAACACCTCTGAAACCAGGCAGCAGCGTGGAGGGCGGCCCCAACCTCCCCCACACAGTCAGTCGTGTTCCGGATTTTTGAGAGTTTGGAGGTTCCGTCTTCTGTCTGCTTCGCCTGGGATCTCCTAGGAGCCATTCGCGTGTCTTCCCCGAGATTCTCCTAGTGCAGGCTGCCGGAGAAATGCGGGGGATGAGCTGGAATTGCAAGTAGCATGTAGTGCCTCCCCTTGTACAGGGGAGGTATTTAGCGGACTTCCCCCTGCCAGGGAACACCTGTTACCACAGGCAGCTGCGTGGAGGGCGGCCCGAAACCTTCCCCACACAGTCAGCCGTGTTCCGGAGTTCTGTGTGTGGAGAGGTTCCGTCTTTTGTCTGCAATGCCTGGGATCTGCTAGGAGCATTTCGCGTGTCTTCCCCGAGAGTTCCCTAGTGCGGGCAGCCGGGGAGAGTTGGGGATGGGCTGGAAATGCAGGTAGCATTTTGTGCCTCCCCCTGGACTGGGGACGTATTTAGCGGACTTCCCCCTGCCAGGGAACACCTGTGACCCCAGGTAGCTGCGTGGAGGGCGGCCCCCAACCTACCCGACACATCAGCCGTGTTCCGGAATTCTGAGTTTGGGGAGGTTCCGTCATCTGTCTGCAACGCCTGGGATCCCCTAGGAGCACTTCGCGTGTCTTCCCCGAGGTTCTCCTAGTTCGTTTGCCAGGGAAAGTCGTGGGATGGGCTGGAAATGCAGGTAGCATGTAGTGCCTACCCATGGATAGGGGAGGTATACAGCGGACTTCCCCCTGCCAGGGAACACCTGTGAACCCAGGCAGCTGCGTGGATGGCGGCCCCAAACCTCCCCCACACACTCAGCCGTGTTCCGGAATTCTGAGCATGGAGAGTTACCGTCTTCTGTCTGCAGTGCCTGGGATCTCCTATGAGCCATTCGCGTGTCTTCCCCGAGAGTCTCATAGTGCGGGCTGCAGGGGAAATGCGGGGGATTAGCTGGAAATGCAGGTAGCATGTCGTGCCTCCCCCTGGACAGGGGACGTATTTGGCGGACTTCCCCCTGCCAGGGAACACCTGTGACCCCATGCAGCTGCGTGGAGCTCGGCCCCATAACTCCCCCACACAGTCAGCCATGTTCCAGAATTCTGAGTGTTGGGAGGTTTCGTCTTCGGTCTGCTGCGCTTGGGATCCCCTAGGAGCACTTCACGTATCTTCCCGGAGTGTCTCAAGTGCGGGCATCCGGGGAAAGGCGGGGGATGGCCTGGAAATGAAGGTAGCATGTAGTGCCTCCCCCTGGACAGGGGACGTATTTAGCTGACTTCCCCCTGCCAGGGAACACCTGTGACCCCAGGCAGCTGCGTGGATCTCGGCCCCAAACCTCCCCCACACAGTCAGCCATGTTCCGTAATTCTGAGTGTTGGGAGGTTTCGTCTTCGGTCTGCTGCGCTTGGGATCCCCTAGGAGCCCTTCACGTATCTTCCCCGAGAGTCTACTAGTGCGGGCAGCCGGGGGAAGGCGGGGGATGGGCTGGAAATTCAGGTAGCATGTAGTGCCTCCCCCTGGACAGGGAACGTATTTAGCGGACTTCCCCATGCCAGGGAACACCTGTTATCCCAGGCAACTCAGTGGAGGTCGGCCCCAAACCTCGCCCACACAGTTAGCCGTGTTCCGGAATTCGGAACTTGTGGAGGTTCCGTCTTCTTTCTGCAGCGCCTGGGATCTCTTAGGAGCACATCGCGTGTCTTCCCCGAGAGTCTCTTTGTGCGGGCTGCCGGTTAAATGCGGGGGATGGGCTGGAAATGCATTTAGCATGTAGTGCCTCCCCCTGGACAGGGGAGGTATTTAGCGGACTTCACCCTGCCAGGAAACTCCTGTGACCACAGGCAGCTGCGAGGGGGGCGGCCCCAAAGCTCCACCACACACTCAGCCGGGTTCCGGAATTCTGAGCGTGGGGAGGTTCTGTCATCTTTCTGCTGCGCCTGGGATCTACTAAGAGTCATTCTCGTGTCTTCCCCGAGAGTCTCCTAGTGCGGGCTGCCGGGGAAAGGCAGGGGATGTGCTGGAAATACAGGTAGCCTTTAGTGCCTACCCCTGGACAGGGGAGGTATTTAGCGGAATTCCCCCTGCCAGGGAAAACCTGTGAAACCAGGTAGTTGCGTGGAGTGCAGCCCCAAACATCCCCCACACACTCAGCCGTGTTCCGGAATTCTGAGCATGGAGAGATTCCGTGTTCTGTCTGCAGTGCCTGGGATATCCTAGGAGCCTTTCGCGTGTCTTCCCCGAGTGTCTCATAGTTCGTGCTGCAGGGGAAAAGCGGGGGATTGGCTGGAAATGCAGGTAGCATGTAGTGCCTCCCCCTGGACAGGGGAGGTAATTTACGGACTTCCTCCTGCAAGTGAACACCTGTGAACCCAGGCAGCTGCGTGGAGGCAGCCCCAAACCTCTCCCACAGTCAGACGTGTTCCAGAATTCTAGCGTGGGGAGGTTCCGTCTTCTGTCTGCAGCGCCTGGGATCTCCTAGAAGCCGTTCACGTGTCTTCCCCGAGAATCCCCTAGTGCGGGCTGCCGGGGAAAGGCGGGGGATGTGCTGGAAATGCAGGTAGCATGTAGTGCTTCCCCCTGGACAGGGAACGTATTTAGCGGACTTCCCCCTGCCAGGGTACACCTGTGACCCCACGCAGCTGCGTGGAGCTCGGCCCCAAACCTCCCCCACACAGTCAGCCATGTTCCGGAATTCTGAGTGTTGGGAGGTTTCGTCTTCTGTCTGCTGCGCTTGGGATCCCCTAGGAGCCCTTAATGTATCTTCCTCTAGGGTCTCCTCGTGCGGGCTGCAGGGGAAACGTGGGGGATGGGCTAGAAATTCAGGTAGCATGTCGTGCCTCCCCCTAGACAGGGGAGGTATTTAGCGGACTTCCCCCTGACAGGGAACACCTGTGTCCCCTGGCAGCTGCGTGGATGGCGGCCCCAAACCTCCCCCAACACTCAGCCGTGTTCTTTAATTCTGAGCATGGAGAATTTACGTCTTCTCTCTGCAGTGCCTGGGATCTCCTAGGAGCCTTTCTCGTGTCTTCCCCAAGAGTCTCATAGTGCGGGCTGCAGAGGAAAAGAGGGGGATTGGCTGGAAATGCAGGAAGCATGTCGTGCCTCCCCCTGGACGGGGTAGGTATTTAGCGGACTTCCCCCTGCAAGGCAACACCTGTGACACCAGACATCTGTGTGGAGGGCGGCCCCAATCCTCCCCCACACACTCGGCCGTGTTCCGGAATTCTGAGTGTGGGGACCTTCTGTCTTCTGTCTGCAGCAATGGGATCTCCTAGGAGCCCTTCGCGTGTCTTCCCCGAGAGTCTCCTAGTGCGGTTTGCGGGGGAAAGGCGGGGGATGTGCTGGAAATCCAGGTAGCCTTTAGTGCCTACCCCTGTACAGGGGACCAATTTAGCGGAATTCCCCCTGCCAGGGAAAACCTGTGAAAGCAGGTAGCTGCGAGGAGGGGCGGCCCCAAACCCCCCACACACAGTCAGCCTTGTTCCGGATTTCTCAGTGTGGGGAGGTTCCATCTTCTGTCTGCAGCGCCAGGGATCTCCTAGGAGCCCTTCATGTGTCTTCCCAGAGAGTCACCTTGTTCGGGATGCCAGGAAAGGCGGGGATGGGCTGGAAATGCAGGTAGCCTGTAGTGCCTCCCCCTGGATATGGGAGGTAATTAGCGGAATTCTCCCTGCCAGTGGACACCTGTGACCCCAGGCAGCTGCGTGGAGGGCGGACCCAAACCCCCAAACGTTCAGCCGTGTTCCGGAATTCTAAGCGTGCGTAGCTTCCGTCATCTGTCTGCAGCGCCTGGGATCTCCTAGGAGCCTTTCGCTTGTCTTCCCCAAGAATCTCATAGTGCGGGCTGCAGGGGAAAAGCAGGGGATTGGCTGGAAATGCAGGTAGCATGCCGTGCCTCCACCTGGACAGGGGAGGTAATTAGCGGGATTCCCCCTGCCAGGGAACACCTGTGATCCCAGGCAGATCAGTGGAGGTCGGCCCCAAACCTCGCCCACACAGTCAGGTGTGTTCCGGAATTCTGAGCTTATGGAGGTTCCGTCTTCTTTCTGCAGCGCCTGGGATCTCCTAGGAGCTCTTCGCGTGTCTTCCCCGAGAGTCTCTTTGTGCGGACTGCCGGTTAAATGCGGGGGATGGGCTGGAAATGCAGGTAGCATGTAGTGCCTCCCTCTGGACAGGGGAGGTATTTAGCTGACTTCCCCCTACCAGGGAACACCTATGAATCCAGGCAGCTGCGTGGAGGGCGGCCCCAAAACTTCCCCACAGTCAGCCTTGTTCGGGATTTCTGTGTGTTGGGAGGTTCCGTCTTCTGTCTGCTGCTCCTGGGATCTCCTAGGAGCCCTTCACGTGTCTTAACCGAGGGTCTCCTAGTGCAGGCTTCAGGGGAAAGGCGGGGGGATGGGCTGGAAATGCAGGTAGCATGTAGTGCCTCCCTCTGGACAGGGGAGGTATTTAGCGGACTTCCCCCTGCCAGGGAACACCTGTGACCCCAGGCAGCTGCGTTGAGGGCGGCCCCATAACTCCCCCACAGAGTCAGCCGTGTTCCGGAATTCTAAGCGTGGGGAGGTTCCATCTTCTGTCTGCAGCGCCTGGGATCTCCTAGGAGCCCTTCACGTGTCTTCCCCGAGTTTTTCCTAGTGCGGATGCCAGGAAAAGGCGGGGGATTGTCTGGAAATGCAGGTAGCATGTAGTGCCTCACACTGGACAGGGGACGTATTTAGCGGACTTCCACCTGCCAGGGAACACCTGTGACCCCAGGCAGCTTCGTGGATGGCGGACCCAAAACCCCACACATTCAGACGTGTTGCATAATTCTAAGCGTGCGTAGGTTCCGTCTTATGTCTGCAGCGCCTGGGATCTCCTAGGAGCCCTTCGCGTGTCTTCCCTGAGGGTCCCCTAGTGCGGGCTGCCAGGAAAGGCTGGGGATATCCTGGAAATGCAGGTAGCATGTAGTGCCTCCCCCTGGACAGGGGAGGTATTTAGCGGACTTCCACCTGCCAGGGAACACCTGTGAACCCAGGCAGCTGCGTGGAGGGCGGCCACAAACCCCCAGAAATTCACTCGTGTTCCGGAATTCTGAGGGTAGGGAGGTTCCTTCTTCTGTCTGCAGCGACTGGGATCTCCTAGGAGCCCTTCGCTTGTCTTCCCCGATAGTCTCCTATTGCGGGCTGCCGGGGAAATCCGGGGGTATGGCTGGAAATGCAGGTAGAATTTAGTGCCTCCCCCTGGACAGGGGAGTTATTTAGCGGACTTCCTCCTGCCAGGGAAAACTTGTGAAACCAGGTAGATGCTGGAGGGCTTCCCAAATCCTCCTCCAAACAGTCAGCCGTGTTCCGGAATTCTGAGTGTTCGGAGGTTCCGTCTTCTGTCTGCAGCGCCTGGAATCTCCAAGTTACCATTCGCGTGTCTTCCCCGAGGGTCTCCTAGTGCGGGTGCCGGGGAAAGACGGGGGATGTGCTGGAAATACAGGAAGCATGTAGTGCCTCCCCCTGGACAGGGGAGGTATTTAGCGGACTTCCCCCTCTCAGAGAACACCTGTGACCCCAGGCAGCAGCGTGGAGGGCGGCCCCAAACCTCCCCCACAGTCAGCCGTTTCCCAGTATTCTGAGTGTTTTTTAGGTTCCGTCTTCAGTCTGCTGCGCCTGGGATCTCCTAGGAGCCATTCACGTGTCTTCCCCGAGAGTCACCTAGTGCGGGCTGCAGGGGAAAGGCTCGGGATGGGCTGGAAAAGCAGGTAGCATTTAGTGTCTCCCCCTGGACAGGTGAGGTATTTAGCGTAATTCCCCCTGCCAGGGAACACCTGTGACCCCAGGCAGCTTCGTGGAGGGCGGCCCCAAACCCCCACACAGTCAGCCGTGTTCCGGAATTCTAAGCGTTGTGAGGTTCCATCTTCTGTCTGCAGAGCCTGGGATCTCCTAGGAGCCCTTCGCGTGTCTTCCCCGAGTTTCTCCTAGTGAGGGTGCCAGGGAAAGGCGGGGGATGGGCTGGAAATTCAGGTAGCATGTAATGCCTCCCCCTGGACAGGGGAGTAATTTAGAGGACTTCCGCCTGCCAGGGAACACTTGTGACCACAGGCAGCTCCGTGGAGGGCGGCCCCAAACCTCCCCCACACAGTCAGCCGTGTTCCGGAATTCTGAGCTGGTGGAGGTTCCGTCTTCCTTCTGCAGCGCCTGGGATCTTCTAGGAGCCATTCGAGTGCCTTCCCCAAGAGTCTCCTATTGCGGGCTGCCGGTTAAATGCGGGGGATGTGCTGGAAATGCAGGTAGCATGTAGTGCCTCACCCTGGACAGGGGAAGTATTTAGCGGAATTCCCCCTGCCAGGGAACACCAGTGACCCCAGGAAGCTGCGTGGAGGGCAGCCCCAATCCCCCCCCACTCAGTCTTACGTGTTCCGGATTTCTCAGTGTGGGGAGGTTCTGTCTTCTGTCTGCAGCGCCTGGGATCTCCTAGGAGCCATCCGCTTGTCTTCCCAGAGAGTCTCCTAGTGCTGGCTGCCAGGAAAGTCGGGGATGGGCTGGAAATGCAGGTAGCATGTAGTGCCTCCCCCTGGACAGGGGAGTTATTTAGAGGACTTCCGCCTGCCAGGGAACACCTGTGAAACCAGGCATCTGCGTGGATGGCGGCCCAAAACCTCCCCCACACATCAGCCGTGTTCCGGAATTCTGAGCATGGAGAGTTTCCGTCTTCTGTCTGCAGTGCCTGGGATCTCCTTGGAGCCTTTCCCGAGTCTTCCCCGAGAATCTCCTAGTGCGGGTGCAGGGGAAATGCGGGGGATGGGCTGGAAATACAGGTAGCCTGTAGTGCCTCCCCCTGGACAGGGGAGTTATTTAGCGGAATTCTCCCTCCCAGGGAACACCTGTGAAACCAGGCAGCTGCGTATAGGGCGGCCCCAAACCTCCCCCAAACAGTCAGCATTTTTCCGGAATTCTGAGCGTTGGGAGGTTCCGTATTCTGTCTTCAGCGCCTGGGATCTACTAATACCCCTTCGGGTATCTTCCATGACAGTCTCCTTGTGCGGTCTGCCGAGGAAATGCGGGGGATGGGCTGGAAAAAGCAAGTAGCATGTAGTGCCTCCCTCTGGACAGGGGAGGTATTTAGCGGACTTCCCCCTGCCAGGGAACACCTGTGACCCCAGGCAGCTGCGTTGAGGGCGGCCCCATAACTCCCCCACAGAGTCAGCCGTGTTCCGGAATTCTAAGCGTGGGGAGGTTCCATCTTCTGTCTGCAGCGCCTGGGATCTCCTAGGAGCCCTTCACGTGTCTTCCCCCGAGTTTTTCCTAGTGCGGGTGCCAGGAAAAGGCGGGGGATTGTCTGGAAATGCAGGTAGCATGTAGTGCCTCACACTGGACAGGGGACGTATTTAGCGGACTTCCACCTGCCAGGGAACACCTGTGACCCCAGGCAGCTTCGTGGATGGCGGACCCAAAACCCCACACATTCAGACGTGTTGCATAATTCTAAGCGTGCATAGGTTCCGTCTTATGTCTGCAGCGCCTGGGATCTCCTAGGAGCCCTTCGCGTGTCTTCCCTGAGGGTCCCCTAGTGCGGGCTGCCAGGAAAAGGGCTGGGGATATCCGGAAATGCAGGTAGCATGTAGTGCCTCCCCCTGGACAGGGGAGGTATTTAGCGGACTTCCACCTGCCAGGGAACACCTGTGACCCCAGGCAGCTGCGTGAGGGGCGGCCACAAACCCCCAGAAATTCACTCGTGTTCCGGAATTCTGAGGGTAGGGAGGTTCCTTCTTCTTGTCTGCAGCGACTGGGATCCTCCTAGGAGCCCTTCGCTTGTCTTCCCCGATAGTCCTCCTATTGCGGGCTGCCGGGGAAATCCGGGGGTATGGCTGGAAATGCAGGTAGCATTTAGTGCCTCCCCCTGGACAGGGGAGTTATTTAGCGGACTTCCTCCTGCCAGGGAAAACTTGTGAAACCAGGTAGATGCTGGAGGGCTTCCCAAATCCTCCTCCAAACAGTCAGCCGTGTTCCGGAATTCTGAGTGTTCGGAGGTTCCGTCTTCTGTCTGCAGCGCCTGGAATCTCCAAGTTACCATTCGCGTGTCTTCCCCGAGGGTCTCCTAGTGCGGGTGCCGGGGAAAGACGGGGGATGTGCTGGAAATACAGGAAGCATGTAGTGCCTCCCCCTGGACAGGGGAGGTATTTAGCGGACTTCCCCCTCTCAGAGAATACCTGTGACCCCAGGCAGCAGCGTGGAGGGCGGCCCCAAACCTCCCCTACACAGTCAGCCATGTTCCGGAATTCTGAGTGTGGGGAGGTTCCGTCTTCTGTCTGCAGCGCCTGGGATCTCCTAGGAGCCCTTCGCTTGTCTTCCCCGATAGTCTCCTATTGCAGGCTGACGTGGAAATGTGGGTAATTTGCTGGAAATGCAGGTAGCATTTAGTGCATCCCCGTGGACAGGGGAGGTATTTAGCGGACTTCACCCTGCCAGGGAACACCTGTGACCACAGGCAGCTGCGTGGATGGCGGCCAAAAAACCTCCCCCACACAGTCAGCCGTGTTCCGGAATTCTGAGTGGGTGGAGTTTCCGTCTTCTGTCTGCAGCGCCTGGGTTCTCCAGGGAACCATTCGCCTGTCATCCCCGAAGATCCTCTAGTGCGTGTGCCGGGGAAAGGCGTGGGATGTGCTAGAAATGCAGGTAGCATGTAGTGAATCCCCCT
This sequence comes from Camelus ferus, assembly GCF_009834535.1. Taxonomy (NCBI): domain Eukaryota; kingdom Metazoa; phylum Chordata; class Mammalia; order Artiodactyla; family Camelidae; genus Camelus; species Camelus ferus. Next base: position 9,641,942 of record NC_045731.1, on the reverse strand, counting down.
GGATAGGGGAGGTATTTAGCGGACTTCCCCCTGCCAGGGAACACCTGTGACCCCTGGCAGCTTCGTGGAGGGGCGGCCCCAAACCTCCCCCACACACTCAGACGTGTTCCGGAATTCTTAGCGTGGGGAGGTTCCGTCTTCTGTCTGCAGCGCCCTGGATTTCCTAGGAGCCATTCGCGGGTCTTCCCCGAGAATCTCCTAGTGCGGGCTGCTGGAGAAAGGCGGGGGATAGGCTGGAAATGCAGGTAGCATGTAGTGCCTCCCCCTAGACAGGGGAAGTATTTAGCGGACTTCACCCTTGCACCTAACACCTGCGACCCAAGGCAGCTAAGTGGAGGTCGGCCCCAAACTACTCCCCCACACAGTCAGTCGTGTTCCGTAATTCTGAGAGTTGGAAAGATCCGTCTTCTGTCTGCAGCACCTGGGATCTCCTAAGAGCCATTCGCGTGTATTCCCCGAGTGTCTCCTAGTGCGTGCTGCCGGGGAAAGGCGTGGGATTGGCTGGAAATGCAGGTAGGATGTAGTGCCTCCCCCTGGATAGCGGAGGTATTTATCGGAATTCCACCTGCCAGGGACAACTAGTGACCCCATGCAGCTTCGTGGATGGCGGCCACAAAACTCCCCCACACAGTCAACCGTGTTCCAGATTTGTGATCGTGGGGAGGTTCCGTCTTCATTCTGCAGTTCCTGGGATTTCCTATGAGCCATTAGCGTGTCTTCCCAAAGAGTTTCCTAGTGCGGGCTGCCGGGGAAAAGCGGGGGATGGGCTGGAAATGCAGGTAGCATGTACTGCCTCCCCCTGGACAGGGGAGGTATTTAGCGGACTTCCCCCTGACAGGGAACACCAGTTACCCCAGGCAGCTGCGTGGAGGGCGGACCCAAACCTCCCCCACACAGTCAGCCGTGTTCCGGAATTCGGAGTGTGGGAAAGTTCCGTCAACTGTCTGTAGCGCCTGGGATCTCCTATGAGCCATTCGCGTGTTTAACCCGAGAGTCTCCTACTGCGGGCTGCCAGGAAAGGCGGGGGATGTGCTGGAAATGCAGGTAGCATGTAGTGCCTCCCCCAGGACAGGGGAGGTATTTAGCGGAATTTCCCCTGCCAGGGGAACACCTTTGACCACACACAGCTGCTTGGAGGGCAGCCTCAATCGTCCCCAACACAGTCAGCCGTGTTCCGGAATTCTGTGTGTGGGGAGGTTCCGTATTCTGTCTGCAGCGCCTGGGGTCTCCTAGGAGCATTTTGCGTGTCTTCCCCGAGAGTCTCAAAGTGCGGGCTGCCGGTGTAAGGCGGGGGATGTGATGGAAATGCAGGTAGCATGTAGTGCCCCCTCCTGGACAGGAGAGGTATTTAGCGGTCTTCCCCTGCCAGGAAACACCTGTGACCCCAGGCAGCTGCGTGGAAGGCAGCCCCAAATATCCACCACACAGTCAGCCGTGTTCCGGAATTCTGAGGGTGGGGAGGTTCCATCATCTTTCTGCAGTGCCTGGGATCTCCTAGGAACCTTTCGCGTGCTTTCCCCGAGAGTCTCCTTGTGCAGGCTGCAGGGGAAAAGCGGTGGATGGGCTGGAAATGCAGGAAGAATGTAGTTCCTCCCACTGGACAGGGGAGGTATTTAGCGGAATTCCCCCTGCCAGGGAACACCAGTGACCCAGGCAGCTGCGTGGAGAGCGGCCACAAATCTCCCCCACACAGTCAGACGTGTTCCGGAATTCTGAGTGTTGGGATGTTCCGTCTTCTGTCTGCTGCGCCTGGGATCCTCCTAGGAGGCTTTCACTTGTCTTCCCAGAGTGTCTCCTAGTGCGGGATGCCGGGGAATATCGGGGGATGGGCTGGAAATGCAGGTAGCATTTAGTGCCTCCCCCTGGACAGGGGAGGTATTTAGCGGACTTCCGCCTGCCAGGGAACACCTGTGACCCCTGGCAGCTTTCGTGGAGGGCGGCCCCAAATCTCCCCCACACACTCAGACGTGTTCCGGAATTCTTAGCGTGAGGAGGTTCCGTCTTCTGTCTGCAGCGCCTGGGATCTCCTAGGAGCCCTTCGCGTGTCTTCCCCAAGGTTCTCCTAGTGCGGGTGCCAGGTAAAGTCGGGGGATGGGCTGGAAATCAGGTAGCAAATAGTGCCTCGCCCTGGACAGGGAGGTATTTAGCGGACTTCCCCATGCCAGGGAATACCTGTGACCCCAGGCATCTCAGTGGAGTGCGGCCCCCAAACCTCGCCCTCACAGTCAGCCGTGTTCCGGAATTCTGAGCATGGAGAGTTTACGTCTTCTGTGTGTAGCGCCTAGGATCTCCTATGAGCTATTCACTTGTCTTTCCCAAGAGTTTCCTACTGCGGGCTAACGGGGAAAGGAGGGGAAATGGCTGGAAATGCAGGTAGCCTGTAGTGCCTCCCCATGGACAGGGGAGGCATTTCTCGGAATTCTCCCTGCCAGGGGACACCTGTGACCCCAGGCAGCGGCGTGGATGGCGGCCCCAAACCTCCCCCACACTCTCAGCCTTGTTCCGGAATTCTGAGTGTTGGGAGGTTTCGTCTTCTGTCTGCTGCGCTTGGGATCCCCTAGGAGCACTTCACGTATCTTCCCCGAGAGTCCCCTTGTGCGGGCAGCCGGGGAAAGTGGGGGATGGGCTGGAAATGCAGGTAGCATGTAGTGCCTCCCCCTGGACAGGGGAGGTATTTAGCGGAGTTCCCCCTGCCAGGAAACTCCTGTGACCACAGGCAGCTGCGAGGAGGGCGGCCCCAAAGCTCCACCACACAGTCAGCCGTGTTCCGGAATTCTGAGCATAAGGAGTTTCCGTCTTCTGTCTGCTGCGCCTGGGATCTCCTAAGAGCCCTTCACGTGTCTTCCCCGAGAGTCTCCTAGTGCGGGCTGCCAGGGAAAGGCGTGGGATGGGCTGGAAATGCAGGTAGTATGTAGTGCCTCCCCCTGGACAAGGGAGGTATTTAGCGGACTTCCCCCTTCAAGGCAACACCTGTGACACCAGTCATCTTTGTGGAGGGCGGCCCAAATCCTCCCCCACACACTCGGCCGTGTTCCGGAATTCTGAGTGTGGGGACCTTCTGTCTTCTGCGTGCAGCTTTGGGATCTCCTAGGAGCCCTTCGCGTGTCTTCCCCGAGAGTCTCCTAGTGCGGTTTGCGGGGGAAAGGCGGGGGATGGGCTGGAAATGCAGGTAGCATGTAGTGTCTCCCCCTGGATACGGGAGGTATTTAGCGGAATTCTCCCTGCCAGTGGACACCTATGACCCCAGGCAGCTGCGTGGATGGCGGACCCAAACCCCCCAAACATTCAGCCTTGTTCCGGAATTCTAAGCGTGCGTAGGTTCCGTCATCTGTCTGCAGCGCCTGGGATCTCATAGGAGCAATTCGCTTGTCTTCCCTGAGGGTCTCCTAGTGCGGGCTGACAGGAAAGGTGAGGGATGTGCTGGAAATGAAGGTAGAATGTAGTTCCTCCCACTGTACAGGGGAGGTATTTATCGGACTTCCACCTGCCAATGAACACCTGTGACCCCAGGCAGCAGCGTGGATGGCGGCCCCAAACCTCCCCCACAGTCAGCCGTTTCCCAGTATTCTGAGTGTTTTTAGGTTCCGTCGTCAGTCTGCTGCGCCTGGGATCTCCTAGGAGTCATTCACGTGTCTTCCCCGAGAGTCTCCTAGTGCGGGGCTGCAGGGGAAAGGCTTGGGATGGGCTGGAAAAGCAGGTAGCATGTAATGCCTCCCCCTGGACAGGGGAGTAATTTAGAGGACTTCCGCCTGCCAGGGAACACTTGTGACCACAGGCAGCTCCGTGGAGGGCGGCCCCAAACCTCCCCCACACAGTCATCCGTGTTCCGGAATTCTGAGCGTGGGGAGGTTCCGTCTTCCTTCTGCAGCGCCTGGGATCTTCTAGGAGCCATTCGAGTGCCTTCCCCAAGAGTCTCCTATTGCGGGCTGCCGGTTAAATGCGGGGGATGTGCTGGAAATGCAGGTAGCATGTAGTGCCTCACCCTGGACAGGGGAAGTATTTAGCGGAATTCCCCCTGCCAGGGAACACCAGTGACCCCAGGAAGCTGCGTGGAGGGCAGCCCCAATCCCCCCCCACTCAGTCTTACGTGTTCCGGATTTCTCAGTGTGGGGAGGTTCCATCATCTTTATGCAGCGCTTGGGATCTCCTAGGAGCCATTCGCTTGTCTTCCCAGAGAGTCTCCTAGTGCTGGCTGCCAGGAAAGTCGGGGATGGGCTGGAAATGCAGGTAGCATGTAGTGCCTCCCCCTGGACAGGGGAGTTATTTAGAGGACTTCCGCCTGCCAGGGAACACCTGTGAAACCAGGCATCTGCGTGGATGGCGGCCCAAAACCTCCCCCACACATCAGCCGTGTTCTGGAATTCTGAGCATGGAGAGTTTCCGTCTTCTGTCTGCAGTGCCTGGGATCTCCTAGGAGCCTTTCCCGAGTCTTCCCCGAGAATCTCCTAGTGCGGGTGCAGGGGAAATGCGGGGGATGGGCTGGAAATACAGGTAGCCTGTAGTGCCTCCCCTGGTCAGGGGAGTTATTTAGCGGAATTCTCCCTCCCAGGGAACACCTGTGAAACCAGGCAGCTGCGTATAGGGCGGCCCCAAACCTCCCCCAAACAGTCAGCATTTTTTCCGGAATTCTGAGCGTTGGGAGGTTTCCGTATTCTGTCTTCAGCGCCTGGGATCTACTAATACCCCTTCGAGTATCTTCCATGACAGTCTCCTTGTGCGGTCTGCCGAGGAAATGCGGGGGATGGGCTGGAAAAGCAAGTAGCATGTAGTGCCTCCCTCTGGACAGGGGAGGTATTTAGCGGACTTCCCCCTGCCAGGGAACACCTGTGACCCCAGGCAGCTGCGTTGAGGGCGGCCCCATAACTCCCCCACAGAGTCAGCCGTGTTCCGGAATTCTAAGCGTGGGGAGGTTCCTTCTTCTGTCTGCAGCGCCTGGGATCTCCTAGGAGCCCTTCGCTTGACTTCCCGATAGTCTCCTATTGCGGGCAGACGTGGAAATGCGGGTAATTGGCTGGAAATGCAGGTAGCATTTAGTGCATCCCCGTGGACAGGGGAGGTATTTCGCGGACTTCACCCTGCCAGGGAACACCTGTGACCACAGGCAGCTGCGTGGATGGCGGCCAAAAAACCTCCCCCACACAGTCAGCCGTGTTCCGGAATTCTGAGTGGGTGGAGTTTCCGTCTTCTGTCTGCAGCGCCTGGGTTCTCCAGGGAACCATTCGCCTGTCATCCCCGAAGATCCTCTAGTGCGTGTGCCGGGGAAAGGCGTGGGATGTGCTAGAAATGCAGGTAGCATGTAGTGAATCCCCCTGGATAGGGGAGGTATTTAGCGGACTTCCCCCTGCCAGGGAACACCTGTGACCCTTGGCAGCTTCGTGGATGGCGGCCCCAAACCTTCCCCACACACTCAGACGTGTTCCGGAATTCTTAGCGTGGGGAGGTTCCGTCTTCTGTCTGCAGCGCCTGGGATTTCCTAGGAGCCATTCGCGGGTCTTCCCCGAGAATCTCCTAGTGCGGGCTGCTGGAGAAAGGCGGGGGATAGGCTGGAAATGCAGGTAGCATGTAGTGCCTCCCCCTAGACAGGGGAAGTATTTAGCGGACTTCACCCTTGCACCTAACACCTGCGACCCAAGGCAGCTACGTGGAGGTCGGCCCCAAAACTCCCCCACACAGTCAGTCGTGTTCCGTAATTCTGAGAGTTGGAAAGATCCGTCTTCTGTCTGCAGCACCTGGGATCTCCTAAGAGCCATTCGCGTGTATTCCCCGAGTGTCTCCTAGTGCGTGCTGCCGGGGAAAGGCGTGGGATTGGCTGGAAATGCAGGTAGGATGCAGTGCCTCCCCGTGGATAGCGGAGGTATTTAGCGGAATTCCACCTGCCAGGGAAAACTAGTGACCCCATGCAGCTACGTGGATGGCGGCCACAAAACTCCCCCACACAGTCAACCGTGTTCCGGATTTCTGATCGTGGGGAGGTTCCGTCTTCATTCTGCAGTTCCTGGGATTTCCTGTGAGCCATTAGCGTGTCTTCCCAAAGAGTTTCCTAGTGCGGGCTGCCGGGGAAAAGCGGGGGATGGGCTGGAAATGCAGGTAGCATGTACTGCCTCCCCCTGGACAGGGGAGGTATTTAGCGGACTTCCCCCTGACAGGGAACACCAGTGACCCCAGGCAGCTGCGTGGAGGGCGGACCCAAACCTCCCCCACACAGTCAGCCGTGTTCCGGAATTCGGAGTGTGGGAAAGTTCCGTCATCTGTCTGTAGCGCCTGGGATCTCCTATGAGCCATTCGCGTGTTTAACCCGAGAGTCTCCTACTGCGGGCTGCCAGGAAAGGCGGGGGATGTGCTGGAAATGCAGGTAGCATGTAGTGCCTCCCCCAGGACAGGGGAGGTATTTAGCGGAATTTCCCCTGCCAGGGAACACCTTTGACCACACACAGCTGCTTGGAGGGCAGCCTCAATCGTCCCCAACACAGTCAGCCGTGTTCTGGAATTCTGTGTGTGGGGAGGTTCCGTATTCTGTCTGCAGCGCCTGGGGTCTCCTAGGAGCATTTTGCGTGTCTTCCCCGAGAGTCTCAAAGTGCGGGCTGCCGGTGTAAGGCGGGGGATGTGATGGAAATGCAGGTAGCATGTAGTGCCCCCTCCTGGACAGGAGAGGTATTTAGCGGTCTTCCCCTGCCAGGAAACACCTGTGACCCCAGGCAGCTGCGTGGAAGGCAGCCCCAAATATCCACCACACAGTCAGCCGTGTTCCGGAATTCTGAGGGTGGGGATGTTCCATCATCTTTCTGCAGTGCCTGGGATCTCCTAGGAACCTTTCGCGTGCTTTCCCCGAGAGTCTCCTTGTGCGGGCTGCAGGGGAAAAGCGGTGGATGGGCTGGAAATGCAGGAAGAATGTAGTTCCTCCCACTGGACAGGGGAGGTATTTAGCGGAATTCCCCCTGCCAGGGAACACCAGTGACCCCAGGCAGCTGCGTGGAGAGCGGCCACAAATCTCCCCCACACAGTCAGACGTGTTCCGGAATTCTGAGTGTTGGGATGTTCCATCTTCTGTCTGCTGCACCTGGGATCTCCTAGGAGGCTTTCACTTGTCTTCCCCGAGTGTCTCCTAGTGCGGGATGCCGGGGAATATCGGGGGATGGGCTGGAAATGCAGGTAGCATTTAGTGCCTCCCCCTGGACAGGGGAGGTATTTAGCGGACTTCCGCCTGCCAGGGAACACCTGTGACCCCTGGCAGCTTCGTGGAGGGCGGCCCCAAACCTCCCCCACACACTCAGACGTGTTCCGGAATTCTTAGCGTGAGGAGGTTCCGTCTTCTGTCTGCAGCGCCTGGGATTACCTAGGAGCCATTCGCGGGTCTTCCCCGAGAATCTCCTAGTGCGTGCTGCCGGGGAAAGGCGTGGGATTGGCTGGAAATTCAGGTAGCATGTAGTGCCTCCCCCTGGACTGGGGAGGTATTTAGCGGAATTATCCCTGCCAGGGAAAACCAGTGACCCCATGCAGCTGCGTGGAGGGCGGCCACAAAACTCCCCCACACAGTCACCCGTGTTCCAGAATTCTGAGCGTGGGGAGGTTCCGTCTTCCTTCTGCAGTTCCTGGGATTTCCTATGAGCCATTAGCGTGTCTTCCCAAAGAGTGTCCTAGTGCGGGCTGCCGGGGAAAAGCGGGGGATGGGCTGGAAATGCAGGTAGCATTTTGTGCCTCCCCCTGGACAGGGGACGTATTTAGCGGACTTCCCCCTGCCAGGGAACACCTGTGACGTAAGGCAGCTGCGTGGATTGCGGCCCCAAACCTCCCCCACACATCAGCCGTGTTCCAGAATTCTGAGTGTGGGGAGGTTCCTTCATCTGTCTGCAACGCCTGGGATCTCCTAGGAGCCCTTCGCGTGTCTTCCCCAAGGTACTCCTAGTGCGGGTGCCAGGTAAAGTCGGGGGATGTGCTGGAAATGCAGGTAGCAAATAGTGCCTCGCCCTGGACAGGGGAGGTATTTAGCGGACTTCCCCATGCCAGGGAATACCTGTGACCCCAGGCATCTCAGTGGATTGCGGCCCCAAACCTCGCCCTCACAGTCAGCCGTGTTCCGGAATTCTGAGCATGGAGAACTTACGTCTTCTGTGTGTAGCGCCTAGGATCTCCTATGAGCTATTCGCTTGTCTTTCCCAAGAGTTTCCTACTGCGGGCTAACGGGGAAAGGAGGGGAAATGGCTGGAAATGCAGGTAGCCTGTAGTGCCTCCCCATGGACAGGGGAGGCATTTCTCGGAATTCTCCCTGCCAGGGGACACCTGTGACCCCAGGCAGCGGCGTGGATGGCGGACACAAACCTCCCCCACACAGTCAGCCTTGTTCCAGAATTCTGAGCGTGGGGAAGTTCCGTCTTCTGTCTGCAGCGCCTGGGATTTCCTAGGAGCAATTCACGTGTCTTCCCTGAGGGTTTCCTAGTGCGGGCTGCCAGAAAAGGCGGGGGATGGGCTGGAAATGCAGGTAGCATGTAGTGCCTCCCTCTGGACAGGGGAGGTATTTAGCGGACTTCCACCTGCCAGGGACCACCTGTGACCACAGGCAGCAGCGTGGAGGGCGGCCCCAAACCTCCCCCACAGTCAGCCGTTTTCCGGAATTCTGAGTGTTTGGAGGTTCCGTCTTCTGTCTGTTGCGCCTGGGATCTCCTAGGAGCCATTCACGTGTCCTCCCCGAGAGTCTCCTAGTGCGGGTTCAGCGGAAAGGCTCGGGAAGGGCTAGAAATGCAGGTAGCATGTACTGCCTCCCCCTGGACAGGGGAGGTATTTAGCGGAATTCCCCCTGACAGGGAACACCAGTGACCCCAGGCAGCTGCGTGGAGGGCACCCCAAACCCTCCCCCACACAGTCAGTCGTGTTCCGGAATTCTGAGCATGGAGAGTTTCCGTGTTCTGTCTGCAGTGCTTGGGATCTCATAGGAGCCATTCGCGTGTATTCCCCGAGTGTCTCATAGTGCAGGCTGCAGGGGAAAAGCGGGGGATTGGTTGGAAATTCAGGTAGCATGTCGTGCCTCCACCTGGACAGGGGAGGTATTTAGCGGGCTTCCCCCTGCCAGGGAACACCTGTGAACCCAGACCGCTGCATGGAGTGCAGCCCCAAACCTCCCCCACAGTCAGACGTGATCCGGAATTCTGAGCCTGGGGAGGTTCCGTCTTCAGTCTGCAGCGCCTGGGATCTCCTAGGAGCACTTCTCGTGTCTTCCCCGAGTGTCTCTTACTGCGGGCTGCCGGTTAAATGCGGGGGATAGGCTGGAAATGCAGGTAGCATGTAGTGCCTCCCTCTGGACAGGGTACGTATTTAGCGGACTTCCCCCTGCCAGGGAACACCTCTGAAACCAGGCAGCTGCGTGGAGTTCGTCCCCAATCCTCCCCCACACAGTCAGGCATGTTCCGGATTTCTGAGTGTTGGGATGTTCCGTCTTCTGTCTGCTGCACCTGGGATCACCTAGGAGCCCTTTACGTGTCTTCCCCGAGAATCTCGTAATGCGGGCTGCCGGGGAAAGGCGGGGGATGTGCTGGAAATGCAGGTAGCATGTAGTGCCTCCCCCTGGACAGGGGACGTATTTAGCGGACTTCCTCCTGCCAGGGAACACCTGTGACCCCAGGCAGGTTCGTGGAGCTCGGCCCCAAACCTCCCCCACACAGTCAGTCGTGTTCCGGAATTCTGAGTGTTGGGAGGTTTCGCCTTCTGTCTGCTGCGCTTGGGATCCCCTAGGAGCCGTTCACGTATCTTCCCCGAGAGTCTCCTCGTACGGGCAGCCGGGGAAAGCGGGGGATGTGCTGGAAATGCAGGTAGCATGTAATGCCTCCCCCTGGACAGGGGAGGTATTTAGCGGACTTCCCCCTGCCAGGGAACTCCTGTGACCACAGGCAGCTTCGAGGAGGGCGGCCCCAATGCTCCACCACACAGTCAGCCGTGTTCCGGAATTCTGAGCGTGAGGAGGTTCTGTCTTCTTTCTGCTGCGCCTGGGATCTCCAAAGAGCACTTCCCGTGTCTTCCCGGAGAGTCTCCTAGTGCGGGCTGCCGGGGAAAGGTGGGGGATGTGCTGGAAATCCAGGTAGCATGTAGTGCCTCCCCCTGGACTGGGGAGGTATTTAGCGGAATTCCCCCTGCCAGGGAAAACCTGTGAAACCAGGTAGCTGCGTGGAGTGCAGCCCCAAACCTCCCACACACACTCAGCCGTGTTCCGGAATTCTGAGCATGGAGAGTTTCCGTGTTCTGTCTGCAGTGCCTGGGATCTCCTTGGAGCCTTTCGCGTGTCTTCCCCGTGTTTCTCATAGTGCAGGCTGCAGGGGAATGGCGGGGGATTGGTTGGAAATGCAGGTAGCATGTAGTGCCTCCCCCTGGACAGGGGAGGTATTTTGCGGACTTCCCCCTACCAGGGAAACCTGTGACCCCAGGCAGCTTAGTGGAGGGCGGCCCCAAACCTCGCCCACACAATCAGCCGTGTTACGGAATTCTGAGCTTGGGGAGGTTCTGTCTTCTTTCTGCAGCGCCTGGGATTTCCTAGGAGCACTTCGCGTGTCTTCCCCGAAAGTCTCCTAATGCGGGCTGCCGGGTAATGTCGAGGGATGGGCTGGAAATGCAGGTAGCTTGTAGTGCCTCACCTGGACAGGGGAGGATTTTAGCGGACTTCACCCTGCCAGGGAACACCTGTGTCCCCAGGCACCTGCGTGGATTGCGGCCACAAACCTCCCCCACACACTCAGCCGTGTTCCGGAATTCTGAGCATGGAGAGTTTCCGTGTTCTGTCTGCAGTGCCTGGGATCTCCTAGGAGCCTTTGTCTTGTCTTCCCCGAGTTTCTCATAGTGCAGTCTGCAGGGTAATGGCGGGGGATTTGTTGGAAATGCAGGTAGCATGTAGTGCCTCCCCCCGGACAGGGGAGGTATTTTGCGGACTTCCACCTGCCAGGGAAACCTGTGACCCCAGGCAGCTTAGTGGAGGGCGGCCCCAAACCTCGCCCACACAGTCAGCCGTGTTATGGAATTCTGAGCTTGGGGAGGTTCTGTCTTCTGTCTGCAGCGCCTGGGATCTCCTAGGAGCCCTTCGCGTGTCTTCCCCGAACGTCTCCTAATGCGGGCTGCCGTGTAAAGGCGGGGGATGGACTGGAAATGCAGGTAGCATGTAGTGCCTCCCCCTAGACAGGGGAGTTGTTTAGCGGACTTCCCCCTGCAAGGGAACACCTCTGAAACCAGGCAGCAGCGTGGAGGCGGCCCCAACCTCCCCCACACAGTCAGTCGTGTTCCGGATTTTTGAGAGTTTGGAGGTTCCGTCTTCTGTCTGCTTCGCCTGGGATCTCCTAGGAGCCATTCGCGTGTCTTCCCCGAGATTCTCCTAGTGCAGGCTGCCGGAGAAATGCGGGGGATGAGCTGGAATTGCAAGTAGCATGTAGTGCCTCCCCTTGTACAGGGGAGGTATTTAGCGGACTTCCCCCTGCCAGGGAACACCTGTTACCACAGGCAGCTGCGTGGAGGGCGGCCCGAAACCTTCCCCACACAGTCAGCCGTGTTCCGGAGTTCTGTGTGTGGAGAGGTTCCGTCTTTTGTCTGCAATGCCTGGGATCTGCTAGGAGCATTTCGCGTGTCTTCCCCGAGAGTTCCCTAGTGCGGGCAGCCGGGGAGAGTTGGGGATGGGCTGGAAATGCAGGTAGCATTTTGTGCCTCCCCCTGGACTGGGGACGTATTTAGCGGACTTCCCCCTGCCAGGGAACACCTGTGACCCCAGGTAGCTGCGTGGAGGGCGGCCCCCAACCTACCAGACACATCAGCCGTGTTCCGGAATTCTGAGTTTGGGGAGGTTCCGTCATCTGTCTGCAACGCCTGGGATCCCCTAGGAGCACTTCGCGTGTCTTCCCCGAGGTTCTCCTAGTTCGTTTGCCAGGGAAAGTCGTGGGATGGGCTGGAAATGCAGGTAGCAAGTAGTGCCTCGCCCTGGACAGGGGAGGTATTTAGCGGATTTCCCCCTGCCAGGAAAATCCTGTGACCCCAGTCAGCTCAGTGGAGGACGGCCCCAAACCTTGCCCACACTGTCAGACGTGTTCCGGAATTCTGAGCTTGGGGAGGTTCTGTCTTCTTTCTGCAGCGCCTGGGATCTCCTAGGAGCATTTCGGGTATCTCCCCCGAGAGTCTCTTAGTGCGGGCTGCCGGTTAAAGCCGGGGCATGGGCTGAAAATGCAGGTAGCATGTAGTGCCTACCCATGGATAGGGGAGGTATACAGCGGACTTCCCCCTGCCAGGGAACACCTGTGACCCCATGCAGCTGCGTGGAGCTCGGCCCCAAACCTCCCCCACACAGTCAGCCATGTTCCAGAATTCTGAGTGTTGGGAGATTTCGTCTTCGGTCTGCTGCGCTTGGGATCCCCTAGGAGCACTTCACGTATCTTCCCGGAGTGTCTCAAGTGCGGGCATCCGGGGAAAGGCGGGGGATGGCCTGGAAATGAAGGTAGCATGTAGTGCCTCCCCCTGGACAGGGGACGTATTTAGCTGACTTCCCCCTGCCAGGGAAAACCTGTGACCCCAGGCAGCTGCGTGGAGCTCGGCCCCAAACCTCCCCCACACAGTCAGCCGTGTTCCGGAATTCTGAGTGTTGGGAGGTTTCGTCTTCTGTCTGCTGCGCTTGGGATCCCCTAGGAGCCGTTCACGTATCTTCCCCGAGGGTCTCCTATTGCGGGCTGCAGTGGAAAGGCGGGGGATGGGCTGGAAATGCAGGTAGCATGTCGTGCCTCCCCCTGGACGGGGAAGGTTTTTAGCGGACTTCCCCTGCCAGGGAACAACTGTGTCCCCAATTAGGTGCATGGATGGCGCCCCAAACCTCCCCCACACACTCAGCCGTGTTCCGGAATTCTGAGCATCGAGAGTTTCCGTCTTCTGTCTGCAGCGCCTGGGATCTCCTAGGAGCCCTTCGCGTATCTTCCCCGACAGTTTCCTAGTGCGGGCTGCAGGGGAAATGCGGGGGATTAGTTGGAAATGCAGGTAGCAAGAAGTGCCTCGCCCTGGACAGGGGAGGTATTTAGCGGGCTTCCCCCTGCCAGGAAACTCCTGTGACCTCAGGCAGCTCAGTGGACGGCGGCCCCAAACCTCGCCCACACAGTCAGACGTGTTCCAGAATTCTGAGCTTGGGGAGGTTCCGTCTTCTTTCTGCAGCGCCTGGGATCTCCTAGGAGCATTTCGGGTATCTTCCCCGAGAGTCTCTTAGTGCGGGCTGCCGGTTAAAGGCGGGGGATGGGCTGGAAATGCAGGTAGCATTTTGTGCCTCCCCATGGATAGGGGAGGTATTTAGCGGACTTCCCCCTGCCAGGGAACACCTGTGAAACCAGGCAGCTGCGTGGAGGGCGGCCCCAAACCTCCCCCACACAGTCAGCCTTGTTCCGGATTTCTGAGATTTGGGAGGTTCAGTCTTCTATCTTCTGGCCCTGGGATATCCTAGGAGCCCTTCGTGTGTCTTCCTCGAGGGTCTCCTAGTGCGGGCTGCAGGGGAAAGGTGGGGGATGGGCTGGAAAAGCAGGTAGCATGTAGTGCCTCCCCCTGGACAAGGGAGGTATTTAGCGGACTTCCCCCTGCAAAGGAACACATGTGTCCCCTGGCAGCTGCGTGGATGGCGGCCCCAAACCTCCCCAACACACTCAGGCGTGTTCCGGAATTCTGAGCATGGAGAGTTTCCGTCTTCTGTCTGCAGGGCCTGGGATCTCCTAGGAGCCTTTCGCGTGTCTTCCCCGAGAGTCTCATAGTGCAGTCTGCAGGGTAATGGCGGGGGATTTGTTGGAAATGCAGGTAGCATGTAGTGCCTCCCCCTGGACAGGGGAGGTATTTTGCGGACTTCCACCTGCCAGGGAAACCTGTGACCCCAGGCAGCTTAGTGGAGGGCGGCCCGAAACCTCGCCCACACAGTCAGCCGTGTTACGGAATTCTGAGCTTGGGGAGGTTCTGTCTTCTGTCTGCAGCGCCTGGGATCTCCTAGGAGCCCTTCGCGTGTCTTCCCCGAACGTCTCCTAATGCGGGCTGCCGTGTAAAGACGGGGGATGGACTGGAAATGCAGGTAGCATGTAGTGCCTCCCCCTAGACAGGGGAGTTGTTTAGCGGACTTCCCCCTGCAAGGGAACACCTCTGAAACCAGGCAGCAGCGTGGAGGGCGGCCCCAACCTCCCCCACACAGTCAGTCGTGTTCCGGATTTTTGAGAGTTTGGAGGTTCCGTCTTCTGTCTGCTTCGCCTGGGATCTCCTAGGAGCCATTCGCGTGTCTTCCCCGAGATTCTCCTAGTGCAGGCTGCCGGAGAAATGCGGGGGATGAGCTGGAATTGCAAGTAGCATGTAGTGCCTCCCCTTGTACAGGGGAGGTATTTAGCGGACTTCCCCCTGCCAGGGAACACCTGTTACCACAGGCAGCTGCGTGGAGGGCGGCCCGAAACCTTCCCCACACAGTCAGCCGTGTTCCGGAGTTCTGTGTGTGGAGAGGTTCCGTCTTTTGTCTGCAATGCCTGGGATCTGCTAGGAGCATTTCGCGTGTCTTCCCCGAGAGTTCCCTAGTGCGGGCAGCCGGGGAGAGTTGGGGATGGGCTGGAAATGCAGGTAGCATTTTGTGCCTCCCCCTGGACTGGGGACGTATTTAGCGGACTTCCCCCTGCCAGGGAACACCTGTGACCCCAGGTAGCTGCGTGGAGGGCGGCCCCCAACCTACCCGACACATCAGCCGTGTTCCGGAATTCTGAGTTTGGGGAGGTTCCGTCATCTGTCTGCAACGCCTGGGATCCCCTAGGAGCACTTCGCGTGTCTTCCCCGAGGTTCTCCTAGTTCGTTTGCCAGGGAAAGTCGTGGGATGGGCTGGAAATGCAGGTAGCATGTAGTGCCTACCCATGGATAGGGGAGGTATACAGCGGACTTCCCCCTGCCAGGGAACACCTGTGAACCCAGGCAGCTGCGTGGATGGCGGCCCCAAACCTCCCCCACACACTCAGCCGTGTTCCGGAAATCTGAGCATGGAGAGTTACCGTCTTCTGTCTGCAGTGCCTGGGATCTCCTAGGAGCCATTCGCGTGTCTTCCCCGAGAGTCTCATAGTGCGGGCTGCAGGGGAAATGCGGGGGATTAGCTGGAAATGCAGGTAGCATGTCGTGCCTCCCCCTGGACAGGGGACGTATTTGGCGGACTTCCCCCTGCCAGGGAACACCTGTGACCCCATGCAGCTGCGTGGAGCTCGGCCCCATACCTCCCCCACACAGTCAGCCATGTTCCAGAATTCTGAGTGTTGGGAGGTTTCGTCTTCGGTCTGCTGCGCTTGGGATCCCCTAGGAGCACTTCACGTATCTTCCCGGAGTGTCTCAAGTGCGGGCATCCGGGGAAAGGCGGGGGATGGCCTGGAAATGAAGGTAGCATGTAGTGCCTCCCCCTGGACAGGGGACGTATTTAGCTGACTTCCCCCTGCCAGGGAAAACCTGTGACCCCAGGCAGCTGCGTGGAGCTCGGCCCCAAACCTCCCCCACACAGTCAGCCGTGTTCCGGAATTCTGAGTGTTGGGAGGTTTCGTCTTCTGTCTGCTGCGCTTGGGATCCCCTAGGAGCCGTTCACGTATCTTCCCCGAGGGTCTCCTATTGCGGGCTGCAGTGGAAAGGCGGGGGATGGGCTGGAAATGCAGGTAGCATGTCGTGCCTCCCCCTGGACGGGGAAGGTTTTTAGCGGACTTCCCCCTGCCAGGGAACAACTGTGTCCCCAATTAGGTGCATGGATGGCGCCCCAAACCTCCCCCACACACTCAGCCGTGTTCCGGAATTCTGAGCATCGAGAGTTTCCGTCTTGTGTCTGCAGCGCCTGGGATCTCCTAGGAGCCCTTCGCGTATCTTCCCCGACAGTTTCCTAGTGCGGGCTGCAGGGGAAATGCGGGGGATTAGTTGGAAATGCAGGTAGCAAGAAGTGCCTCGCCCTGGACAGGGGAGGTATTTAGCGGGCTTCCCCCTGCCAGGAAACTCCTGTGACCTCAGGCAGCTCAGTGGACGGCGGCCCCCAAACCTCGCCCACACAGTCAGACGTGTTCCAGAATTCTGAGCTTGGGGAGGTTCCGTCTTCTTTCTGCAGCGCCTGGGATCTCCTAGGAGCATTTCGGGTATCTTCCCCGAGAGTCTCTTAGTGCGGGCTGCCGGTTAAAGCCGGGGGATGGGCTGGAAATGCAGGTAGCATTTTGTGCCTCCCCATGGATAGGGGAGGTATTTAGCGGACTTCCCCCTGCCAGGGAACACCTGTGAAACCAGGCAGGTGCGTGGAGGGCGGCCCCAAACCTCCCCCACACAGTCAGCCTTGTTCCGGATTTCTGAGATTTGGGAGGTTCAGTCTTCTATCTTCTGGCCCTGGGATATCCTAGGAGCCCTTCTTGTGTCTTCCTCGAGGGTCTCCTAGTGCGGGCTGCAGGGGAAAGGTGGGGGATGGGCTGGAAAAGCAGGTAGCATGTAGTGCCTCCCCCTGGACAAGGGAGGTATTTAGCGGAATTCCCCCTGCAAGGGAACACATGTGTCCCCTGGCAGCTGCGTGGATGGCGGCCCCAAACCTCCCCAACACACTCAGGCGTGTTCCGGAATTCTGAGCATGGAGAGTTTCCGTCTTCTGTCTGCAGGGCCTGGGATCTCCTAGGAGCCTTTCGCGTGTCTTCCCCGAGAGTCTCATAGGGCTGTCTGCAGGGGAAAAGTGGAGGATTGGCTGGAAATGCAGGTAGCATGTCGTGCCTCCACCTGGACTGGGGAGGTATTTAGCGGGCTTCCCCCTGACAGGGAACACCTGTGAACCCAGGCAGCTGCGTGGAGGGCAGCCCAAAACCTCCCCCACAGTCAGACGTGTTCCGGAATTCTGAGCGTGGGGAGGTTCCGTCTTCTGTCTGCTGCGCCTGGGATCTCCTAGGAGCCCTTCACGTGTCTTCCCCGAGAATCTCCTAGTGCGGTTTGCCGGGGAAAGGCGGGGTATATGCTGAAAATGCAGGTAGCATGTAGTGCCTCCCCCTGGAAAGGGGACGTATTTAGCGGACTTCCCCCTGCCAGGGAACACCTGTGACCCCAGGCAGGTGCGTGGAGCTCGGTCCCAAACCTCCCCCACACAGTCAGCCATGTTCCGGAATTCTGAGCGTGGGGAGGATCCGTCTTCTGTCTGCAGAGCCTGGGATCTCCTAGGAGCACTTCGCGTGTCTTCCCCGAGAGTCTCTTAGTGCGGGCTGCCGGTTAAATGCGGGGGATAGGCTGGAAATGCAGGTAGCATGTAGTGCCTCCCCCTGGACTGGGGACGTATTTAGCGGACTTCCCCCTGCCAGGGAACACCTCTGAAACCAGGCAGCTGCGAGGAGGTCGTCCCCAAACCTCCCCCACACAGTCAGGCATGTTCCGGGTTTCTGAGTGTTGGGAGGTTTCGTCTTCTGTCTGCTGCGCTTGGGATCCCCTAGGAGCCCTTCACGTATCATCCCCGAAAGTCTCCTAGTGCGGGCAGCGGGGGAAAGGCGGGGGATGGGCTGGAAATGCAGGTAGCATGTAGTGCCTCCCCCAGGAGAGGGGAGGTATTTAGCGGAATTCCCCCTGCCAGGGAACACCTGTGACCGCAGGCCGCTGCGTGGAGGACGGCCCCAAACCTCCCCCACACAGTCAGCCGTGTTCCGGAATTCTGAGCGTTGGGAGATTCCGTCTTCTGTCTGCAGCGCCTGGGATCTCCTAGGAGCCTTCACGTGTCTTCCCCGAGAGTCTCCTAGTGCGGGATGCAGCGGAAAATCGGGGGATGAGCTGGAAATGCAGGTAGTATTTAGTGCCTCCCCTTGGACCGGGGAGGTATTTAGCGGACTTCACCCTGCCAGTGACAACCTGCGACCACAGGCAGCAGCGTGGAAGGCGACCCCAATCCTCACCCACACACTCAGCCGGGTTCCGGAATTCTGAGCATGGAGAGTTTCCGTCTTCTGTCTGCAGTGCCTGGGATCTCCTAGGAGCCTTTCGCCTGTCTTCCCCGAGAGTCTCATAGTGCGGGCTGCAGGGGAAAAGCGGGGGATTGGCTGGAAATGCAGGCAGCATGTAGTGCCTCCACCTGGACAGGGGAGGTATTTAGCGGGCTTCCCCCTGCCAGGGAATACCTGTGAACCCAGGCAGCTGCGTGGAGGTCAGCCCCAAACCTCTCCCACAGTCAGACGTGTTCCGGAATTCTGAGCGTGGGGAGGTTCCGTCTTCTGTCTGCTGCGCCTGGGATCTCCTAGGAGCCCTTCACGTGTCTTCCCCGAGAATCTCCTTGTGCGGGCTGCCGGGGAAAGGCGGGGGATGTGCTGGAAATGCAGGTAGCATGTCGTGCCTCCCCCTGGACGGGGGAGGTATTTAGCGGAATTCCCCCTGCCAGGGAACACATGTGACCCCAGGCAGCTTCGTGGAGTTCGGCCCAAAACCTCCCCCACACAGTCAGCCCTCTACCGGAATTCTGAGCGTGGGTAGGTTTTGTCTCCTTTCTGCAGCGCCTGGGATCTCCTAGGAGCACTTCGCGTGTCTTCCCCGAGAGTCTCTTAGTGCGGGTGCCGGTTAAAGGCGAGGGATTGGCTGGAAATTCAGGTAGCATGTAGTGACTCCCCCTGGACAGGGGAGGTATTTAGCGGAATTCCCCCTCCCAGGGAACACCTGTGAAACCAGGCAGCTGCGTGGAAGGCGGCCCCAAACCTCCCCAACACAGTCACACTTTTTCCGGATTTCTGAGTGTTGGGAAGTTCCGTTTTCTGTCTGCTGCGCCTGGGATCTCATAGGAACCCTTCGCGTGTCTTCCCCGAGGGTCTCCTAGTGCGGGCTGCAGGGAAAGGCGGGGGATGGGCTGGAAATGCAGGTAGCATGTATTGTCTCCCCCTGAACTGGGGAGGTATTTAGCGGACTTCCCCCTGCCAGAGAACACCTTTGTCCCCTGGCAGCTGCGTGGATGTCGTCCCCAAACCTCCCCCACACACTCAGGCGTGTTCCGGAATTCTGAGCATGGAGAGATTCCGTCTTCTGTCTGCAGTTCCTGGGATATCCTAGGAGACTTTCGCGTGTCTTCCCCGAGAGTCTCATAGTGCGGGCTGCAGGGGAAAGGCGGGGTATTGGCTGGAAATGCAGGTAACATGTAGTGCATCCCCCTGGACTGGGGAGGTATTTAGCGGACTTCCCCCTGCCAGGGAACACCTGAGACCCCAGGCAGATTCGTGGAACTCGTCCCCAAACCTCCCCCACACAGTCAGCCGTGTTCCGGAATTCTGAGCGTGGGGAGGTTCCGTCTTCTGTCTGCAGCGCCTGGGATCTCCTAGGAGCACTTCGCGTGTCTTCCCCGAGAATCTCTTAGTGCGGGCTGCCGGTTAAATGCGGGGGATAGGCTGGAAATGCAGGCAGCATTAGTGCCTCCACCTGGACAGGGGACGTATTTAGCGGACTTCCCCCTGCCCGGGAACACCTCTGAAACCAGGCAGCTGCTTGGAAGTCGTCCCCAACCCTCCCCCACACAGTCAGGCATGTTCCGGATTTCTGAGGGTTGGGAGGTTCCGTCTTCTGTCTGCTGCGCCTGGGATCTCCAAGGAGCCCTTCACGTTTCTTCCCGGAGAATCTCCTAGTGCGGGCAGCCGTGGAAAGGCGGGGGATGGGCTGCATATGCAGGTAGCATGTAGAGCCTCCCCCTGGACAGGGGAGGTATTTAGCGGACTTCCCCCTGCCAGGGAATTCCTGTGACCACAGGCAACTGCGAGGTGGGCGGCCCCAAAGCTCCACCACACAGTCAGCCGTGTTCCGGAATTCTGAGCGTGGGGAGGTTCTGTCTTCTGTCTGCTGCGCCTGGGATCTCCTAAGAGCCTTTCACGTGTCTTCCCCGAGAATCTCCTATTGTGGGCTGCCGGGGAATGGCGGGGGATGGGCTGGAAATCCAGGTAGCATGTAGTGCCTCCCCCTGGACACGGGACGTATTTAGCGGACTTCCCCCTGCCAGGGAACACCTCTGAAACCAGGCAGCTGCGTGGAGGTCGTCCCCAAACCTCCCCCACACACTCGGCCGTGTTCCGGAATTCTTAGCATAAGGAGTTTCCGTCTTCTGTCTGCTGCGCCTGGGATCTCCTAGGAGCCCTTCGAGAGACTTCCCCAGATTCTCCTAGTGCGTGCTGCCGGGGAAAAACGGGGGATGTGCTGGAAATGCAGGTAGCATTTAGTGCCTCCCCCTGGAAAGGGGAGGTATTTAGCGGACTTCCCCCTGCCAGGGAACACCTGTGAAAGCAGGCAGCTGCGAAGAGGGCGGTCCCAAACCTCCCCCACACAGTCAGCCGTGTTCCGGATTTCTCAGTGTGGGGAGGTTCCATCATCTTTATGCAGCGCCTGGGATTTTCTAGGATGCATTTGCTTGTCTTCTCAGAGAGTATCCTAGTGCGGGCTGTCAGGAAAGACGGGGATGTCCTGGAAAAGCATGTAGAATGTTGTACCTAACCCTGGACATGGGAGGTATTTAGCGTACTTCCCCCTGCCAGGGAACACCTGTGACCGCAGGCCACTGCGTGGAGGGCGGCCCCAAACCTCCCACACACAGTCAGACGTGTTCCGGAATTCTGAGTGTTGGGAGGTTTCGTCTTCTGTCTGCTGCGCTTGGGATCCCCTAGGAGCCCTTCACGTATCTTCCCCGAGATTCTCCTACTGCGGGCAGCCGGGGAAAGTCGGGGGATGGGCTGGAAATGCAGGTAGCATGTAGTGCCTCCCCCTGGAGAGGGGAGGTATTTAGCGTACTTCCCCCTGCCAGGGAACACCTGTGACCGCAGGCCGCTGCGTGGAGGGCGGCCCCAAACCTCCCACACACAGTCAGCCGTGTTCCGAAATTCTGAGCGTGGGGAGGTTCTGTCATCTTCTGCTGCGCCTGGGATCTCCTAAGAGCCCTTCGCGTGTCTTCCCCGAGAGTCTCCTAGTGCGGGCTGCCGGGGAAAGTCGGGGGATGTGCTGGAAATCCAGGTAGCATGTAGTGCCTCCCCCTGGACAGGGGAGGGTTTTAGCGGACTTCCCACTTCCAGGGAAAACCTGTGAAACCAGGTAGCTGCGTGGAGTGCAGCCCCAAACCTCCCCCACACACTCAGCCGTGTTCCGGAATTCTGAGCATGGAGAGTTTCCGTGTTATGTCTGCAGTGTCTGGGAACTCCTAGGAGCCTTTCGCGTGTCTTCCCCGATTGTCTCATAGTGCGGGCTGCAGGGGAAAAGCGGGGGATTGGCTGAAAATGCAGGTAGCATGTAGTGCCTCCCCCTGGACAGGGGAGGTATTTTGCGGAATTCCACCTGCCAGGGAACACCTGTGAACCCAGGCAGCTGCGTGGAGGGCGGCCCCAAACATCCCCCACAGTCAGACGTGTTCCGGAATTCAGAGCGTGGGGAGGTTACGTCTTCTGTCTGCAGCGCCTGGGATCTCCTAGGAGCCCTTCGCGTATCTTCCCCGACAGTTTCCTAGTGTTAGCTGCAGGGGAAATGCGGGGGATTAGCTGGAAATGCAGGTAGCATTTAGTGCCTCCCCCAGGACAGGGGAGGTATTTAGCGGTCATCCCCCTGCCAGGGAACACCTGTGACCCCAGGCAGCTGCGTCGAGGTCGGACCCAAACCTCCCCCACACAGTCAGCCATGTTCCGGAATTCTGAGCGTGGGGAGGTTCCGTCTTCTTTCTGCAGCGCCTGGGATCTCCTAGGAGCACTTCGCGTGTCTTCCCCGAGAGTCTCTTATTGCGGGCTGCCGGTTAAAGGCGGGGGATGGGCTGGAAATGCAGGTAGCATGTAGTGACTCCCCCTGGACAGGGGAGGTATTTAGCGGACTTCCCCCTGCCAGGGAACACCTGTGAATCC
This sequence comes from Camelus ferus, assembly GCF_009834535.1. Lineage (NCBI taxonomy): Eukaryota > Metazoa > Chordata > Mammalia > Artiodactyla > Camelidae > Camelus > Camelus ferus. The sequence continues at coordinate 9,620,127 of NC_045731.1, read as the reverse complement.
AGGCAGCTTCGTGGAGGTCGGACCCAAACCTCCCCAACAGAGTCAGCCGTGTTCCGGATTTCTCAGTGTGGGGAGGTTCCATCATTTTATGCAGGACCTGGGATTTCCTAGGAGCCATTCGCGTGTCTTCTCAGAGATTATCCTAGTGCGGGCTCTCAGGAAAGTCGGGGATGACCTGGAAAAGCATGTAGAATATAGTACCTCCCCCTGGACATGGGAAGTATTTAGCGTACTTCCCCCAGCCAGGGAACACATGTGACCGCAGGGCGCTGCGTGGAGGGCGGCCCTAAACCTCCCCCACACAGTCAGCCGTGTTCCGGAATTCTGAGCGTTGGGAGGATTCGTCTTCTGTCTGCAGCGCCTGGGATCTCCTAAGAGCCCTTCGCGTGTCTTCCCCGAGAGTCTCTTAGTGCGGGCTGCCGGGGAAATGCGGGGGATGACCTGGAAATGCAGGTAGAATGTAGTGCCTCCCCCTGGATAGGGGAGGTGTTTAGCGGAATTCCCCCTGCCAGGGAAAACCAGTGACCCCAGGCAGCTTCGAAGACGGCGGCACAAAACCTCCCCCACAGAGTCATTCGTGTTCCAGAATTCTGACCATAAGGAGTTTCCGTCTTCTGTCTGCTGCACCTGGGATCTCCTAGGAGCCCTTCACGTGTCTTCCCCGAGAGTCTCCTAGTCAGGGATGCCGGGGAAAGGCGGGGGATGAGCTGGAAATGCAGGTAGCATGTAGTGCCTCCCCCAGGACCGGGGAGGTATTTAGCGGACTTCCCCCTGCCAGTGATCAACTGTGACCCCAGGCAGCTGCGTGGAGGGCGGCCACAAACCTCCCCCACACAGTCAGCCGTGTTCCGGAAATCTGAGCTTGGGGACCTTCCGTCTTCTTTCTGCAGCGCCTGGGATCTCCTAGGAGCCCTTCGCGTGTCTTCCCCGAGTGACTCCTAATGAGGGTGCAGGGGAAAGGCGGGGGATGCCTGGAAATGCAGGTAGTTGTAGTGCCTCCCCCTGGACAGGGGAGGTATTTAGCGGACTTCCCCCTGCCAGGCAAAACCTGTGACACCATACACCTGTGTGGAGTGCGGCCCCAAATCTTCCCCACACACTCGGCCGTGATCCGGAATTCTGAGTGTGGGGAGTATCCGTCATCTGTCTTCAGCGCCTTCGATCTCCTAGGAGCAGTTGGCGTGTCTTCCCCGAGAGTCTCCTAGTGCGGTCTGTCGGGTAAATGTGGGGGATGGGTTGGAAATGTAGCTAGAATTTAGTGCCTCCCCCTGGATAGTGGAGGTATTTAGCGGACTTCCCCCTGCCAGGGAACACCAGTGACCCCAGGCAGCTGCGAGGACGGAGGCCCAAATCTCCCCCACTCAAACAGACGTGTTCCGGAATTCTGAGCGTGGGGAGGTTCCGTTTTCCTTCTGCAGCGCCTGGGATCTTCTAGGAGCCATTCGAGTGTCTTCCCCAAGATTCTCCTATTGCGGGCTGCAGGGGAAAGGCGGGGGATGGGCTGGAAATGCAGATAGCATGTAGTGCCTCCCCCAGGTCAGGGGAGGTATTTAGCGGACTTCCCCCTGTCAGGAAACACCTGTGTCCCCTGGCAGATGCGTGGATGGCGGCCACAAACCTCACCCACACACTCAGCCGTGTTCCGGACTCTGAGCGTGGGGAAGTTCCGTCTTCTGTCTGCAGCGCCTGGGATTTCCTAGGAGCAATTCACTTGTCTTCCCTGAGGGTTTCCTAGTGCGGGCTGCCAGAAAAGGCGGGGGATGGGCTGGAAATACAGGTAGCATGTAGTGCCTCCCCCTGGACACGGGAGGTATTTAGCGGACTTCCACCTGCCAGGGACCACCTGTGACCACAGGCAGCAGCGTGGAGGGCGGCCCCAAACCTCCCCCACAGTCAGCCGTTTTTTCGGAATTCTGAGTGTTTGGAGGTTCCGTCTTCTGTCTGTTGCGCCTGGGATCTCCTAGGAGCCATTCACGTGTCCTCCCCGAGAGTCTCCTAGTGCGGGTTCAGGGGAGAGGCTGGGGATGGGCAGGAAATGCAGGTAGCATGTAGTGCCTCCCCCAGGACTGAGGAGGTATTTAGCGGAATTTCCCCTGCCAGGGAACACCTGTGACCCCATGCAGCTGCGTGGAGTTTGGCCACAAAACTCCCCCACACAGTAACCCGTGTTCCGGAATTCTGAGCGTGGGGAGGTTCCGTCTTCCTTCTGCAGTTCCTGGGATTTCCTATGAGCCATTAGCGTGTCTTACCAAAGAGTCTTCTAGTGCGGGCTGCCGGGGAAAAGCGGGGGATGGGCTGGAAATGCAGGTAGCATGTACTTCCTCCCCCTGGACAGGGGAGGTATTTAGCGGAATTCCCCCTGACAGGGAACACCAGTGACCCCAGGCAGCTGCGTGGAGGGCACCCCAAACCCTCCCCCACACAGTCAGTCGTGTTCTGGAATTCTGAGCATGGAGATTTTCCGTGTTCTGTCTGCAGTGCTTGGGATCTCGTAGGAGCCATTCGCGTGTCTTCCCCGAGTGTCTCATAGTGCAGGCTGCAGGGGAAAAGCGGGGGATTGGTTGGAAATTCAGGTAGCATGTCGTGCTTTCACCTGGACAGGGGAGGTATTTAGCGGGCTTCCCCCTGCCAGGGAACACCTGTGAACCCAGACCGCTGCATGGAGTGCAGCCCCAAACCTCCCCCACAGTCAGACGTGATCCGGAATTCTGAGCGTGGGGAGGTTCCGTCTTCAGTCTGCAGCGCCTGGGATCTCCTAGGAGCACTTCGCGTGTCTTCCCCGAGTGTCTCTTACTGCGGGCTGCCGGTTAAATGCGGGGGATAGGCTGGAAATGCAGGTAGCATGTAGTGCCTTCCCCTGGACAGGGGACGTATTTAGCGGACTTCCCCCTGTCAGGGAACACCTCTGAAACCAGGCAGCTGCGTGGAGTTCGTCCCCAATCCTCCCCCACACAGTCAGGCATGTTCCGGATTTCTGAGTGTTGGGATGTTCCGTCTTCTGTCTGCTGCGCCTGGGATCTCCTAGGAGGCTTTCACTTGTCTTCCCCGAGTGTCTCCTAGTGCGGGATGCCGGGGAATATCGGGGGATGGGCTGGAAATGCAGGTAGCATTTAGTGCCTCCCCCTGGACAGGGGAGGTATTTAGCGGACTTCCGCCTGCCAGGGAACACCTGTGACCCCTGGCAGCTTCGTGGAGGGCGGCCCCAAACCTCCCCCACACACTCAGACGTGTTCCGGAATTCTTAGCGTGAGGAGGTTCCGTCTTCTGTCTGCAGCGCCTGGGATTACCTAGGAGCCATTCGCGGGTCTTCCCCGAGAATCTCCTAGTGCGTGCTGCCGGGGAAAGGCGTGGGATTGGCTGGAAATTCAGGTAGCATGTAGTGCCTCCCCCTAGACAGGGGAAGAATTTATGGGATTTCACCCTTGCACCTAACACCTGCGACCCAAGGCAGCTACGTGGGGGTCGGACCCATAACTCCCGCACACAGTCAGTCGTGTTTGTAATTCTGAGAGTGGGGAAGAGCCGTCTTCTGTCTGCAGCAACTGAGATCTTCTAGGAGCCCTTCGCGTGTCTTCCCCGAGATTCTCCTAGTGCGTGCTGCCGGGGAAAGGCATGGGATTGGCTGGAAATTCAGGTAGCATGTAGTGCCTCCCCCTGGACTGGGGAGGTATTTAGCGGAATTACCCCTGCCAGGGAAAACCAGTGACCCCATGCAGCTGCGTGGAGGGCGGCCACAAAACTCCCCCACACAGTCACCCGTGTTCCGGAATTCTGAGCGTGGGGAGGTTCCGTCTTCCTTCTGCAGTTCCTGGGATTTCCTATGAGCCATTAGCGTGTCTTCCCAAAGAGTGTCCTAGTGCGGGCTGCCGGGGAAAAGCGGGGGATGGGCTGGAAATGCAGGTAGCATTTTGTGCCTCCCCCTGGACAGGGGACGTATTTAGCGGACTTGCCCCTGCCAGGGAACACCTGTGACGTAAGGCAGCTGCGTGGATGGCGGCCCCAAACCTCCCACACACAGTCAGCCGTGTTGCGGAATTCTGAGTGTGGGGAGGTTCCGTCTTCTGTCTGCAGCGACTGGGATCTCATAGGAGCATTTCGCGTGTCTTCCCCGAGAGTCTCCTATTGCGGGCTGACGGGGAAAGGCGGGGGATGGGCTGGAAATGCAGGTACTATGCAGTTCCTCCCCCTGGACAGGGGAGATATTTAGCGGACTTCCCCCTGCCAGGGAACACCTGTGAAAACAGGCAGCTGCGTGGATGGCGGCCCCAAACCTCCCCCACACAGTCAGCCGTTTTCCGGAATTCTGATTGTGGGGAGGTTCCGTCATTTTTATGCAGCGCCTGGGATCTCCTAGGAGCATTTGGCGTGTCTTCCCCGAGAATCTCCTAGTGCGGTCTGCCTGGGAAAGGCGGGGGATGGGCTGGAAATTCAGGTAATATGTAGTTCCTCCCCCTGGAGAGGGGAGGTATTTAGCGGACTTCCCCGTGCCAGGGAACACCTGTGATACCAGGCAACTGCGTGGATGGCGGCCCCAAATCTCCCCCACACAGTCAGCCGTGTTCCGGAATTCTGAGTGTTGGGAGGTTTCGTCTTCTGTCTGCTGCGCTTTGGATCTCCTAGGAGCCCTTCACATATCTTCCCCGAGAGTCTCACAGTGCGGGTAGCCGGGGAAATTCGGGGGATGGGCTGGAAATGCAGGTAGCATGTAGTGCCTCCCCCTGGACAGGGGAGGTAGTTAGCGAAATTCCCCCTGCCAGGGAACTCCTGTGACCACAGGCAGCTGCGACGAGGGCGGCCCCAAACCTCCACTACACAGTCAGCCGTGTTCCGGAATTCTGAGCATGGGGATGTTCCGTCTTCCTTCAGCAGCGCCTGCGATCACCTAGGAGCCCTTCGAAAGTCTTCGCCAATTATCTCTTAGTGTGGGCTACCGGTGAAATGCGGGGGATTGTCTGGAAATGCAGGTAGCATGTACTGCCTCCCCCTGCACAGGGGATTTATTTAGCGGACTTCCCCCTGACAGGGAACACCAGTGACCCCAGGCAGCTGCGTGGAGGGCGGCCCCAAACCTCCCACACACAGTCAGCCGTGTTGCGGAATTCTGAGTGTGGGGAGGTTCCGTCTTCTGTCTGCAGCGACTGGGATCTCATAGGAGCATTTCGCGTGTCTTCCCCAAGAGTCTCCTATTGCGGGCTGACGGGGAAAGGCGGGGGATGGGCTGGAAATGCAGGTACTATGCAGTTCCTCCCCCTGGACAGGGGAGATATTTAGCGGACTTCCCCCTGCCAGGGAACACCTGTGAAAACAGGCAGCTGCGTGGATGGCGGCCCCAAACCTCCCCCACACAGTCAGCCGTGTTCCGGAATTCTGAGTGTGGGGAGGTTCCGTCTTCTGTCTGCAGCGACTGGGATCTCATAGGAGCATTTCGTGTGTCTTCCCCGAGAGTCTCCTAGTGCGGGCAGCCGGGGAAAAGCGGGGGATGGGCTGGAAATTCAGGTAGCATTTAGTGCCTCCCCCTGGACAGGGGAGGTATTTAGCGGAATTCCCCCTGCCAGGGAACACCTGTGAAACCAGGCAGCTGCGTATAGGGCGGCCCCAAACCTCCCCCACACAGTCAGGCGTTTTCCAGAACTCTGAGTGTTGGGAGGTTCCGTATTCTGTCTGCTACACCTGGGATCTCCTAGGAGCCATTCGAGTGTCTGCCCCGAGAGTTTCCTAGTGAGGGCTGCCGTGAAAAGTTGGGGGATGTGCTGGAAATGTAGGTAGCATGTAGTGACTCTCCCTGGACAGGGGAGGTATTTAGCGGACTTCCACCTGCCAGGGAAAACATGTGAAACCAGGTAGCTGCGTGGAGGCCGGCCCCAAACCTCCCCCACACAGTCAGCCGTTTTCCGGAATTCTGAGTGTTGGGAGGTTCCGTATTCTGTCTGCTGCGACTGGGATCTCCTAGGAGCCCTTCACGTGTCTTCCCCGAGTGTCTCCTAGTTCGGGCGGTCGGAGAAATGCGTGGGATTGGCTGGAAATGCAGGTACCATGTAGTGCCCCTCCCTGGACAGGGGAGGTATTTAGCGGACATCCCCCTGCCAGGGAACACTTGTGACCACAGGCAGCTACGTGGAGGACGGCCCCAAACCTCCCCCACACACTCAGCCGTGTTCCGGAATTTTGAGCATGGGGAGGTTCCGTCTTCTGTCTGCAGCGCAAGGGATCTCCTAGGATCCCTTCACGCGTCTTCACAGAAAGTCTACTTGTACGAGCAGCAAGGAAGTGCGGGGATGTGCTGTAAATGCAGGTAGCATGTAGTGCCTCCCCCTGGAGAGGGGAGGTATTTAGCGGAATTCCCCCTGCCAGGGAACACCTGTGACCCCAGGCAGCTGCGTGGAGGGCGGCCCCAAACTTCCGACACACAGTCAGCCGTGTTCCGGAATTCTGAGTGTGGGGAAGTTCCGTCTTCTGTCTGTAGAGCCTGGGATCTCCTAGGAGCCATTCGCGTGTCTTTCCCGAGGATCTCCTAATACGGGCTGCCGGGGAAATGCGGGGCATAGTCTGGAAATGCAGGTAGCTTGTAGTGCCTCCCCCTGGACAGGGGAGGTATTTAGCGGACTTCCCCCTGCCACGGAACACCTGTGACCCAATGCAGCTTCGTGGAGGGCGGCCCCAAACCTCCCCCACACTTTCAGCCGTGTTCCGGAATTCTGAGCGTGGGGAGGTTCCGTCTTCTTTCTGCAGCACCTGGGATCTCCTAGGAGCTATTCGAGTGTCTTCCCGGAGAGTTTCCTAGTGCGGGCTGCGGTGAAAATATGGGGGATGGGCTGGAAATGCAGGTAGCATGTAGTGCCTCCCCCTGGACAGGGGAGGTATTTAGCGGAATTCCCCCTGCCAGGGAACACCAGTGAAACCAGGCAGCTGCGTATAGGGCGGCCCCAAACCTCCCCCACACAGTCAGACATTTTCTGGAATTCTGGTTGTTGGCAGGTTCCGTATTTTGTCTGCTGCGACTGGGATCTACTAGGAGCCATTCACGTGTCTTCCCCGAGTGTCTCCTAGTGCGGGCGGCCGGGGAAAGGCGGGGGAAGGGCTGGAAATGCAGGTTACATGTAGTGCCTCTCCCTGGACAGGGGAGGTATTTAGCGGACTTCCCCCTGCCAGGGAACAGCTGTGACCCCAGGCATCCGCGTGGAGGGCAGCCCTAAACCTCCCCCACACAGTCAGCCGTGTTCCGGATTTCTCAGTGTGGGGAGGTTCCATCATCTTTATGCAGTGCCTGGGATTTCCTAGGAGCCATTCGCGTGTCTTCCCAGAGAGTATACTAGTGCGGGCTGCCAGAAAAGTCGGGGATGGCCTGGAAAAGCAGGTAGAATGTAGTACCTCCCCCTGGACATGGGAGGTATTTAGCGGACTTCCCCCTGCCAGGGAACACCAGTGACCCAAGGCAGCTGCGAGGATGGAGGCCCCAAAACTCCCCCACTCAATCAGACGTGTTCCGGAATTCTGAGCGTGGGGAGGTTCCGTCTTCCTTCTGCAGTGCCTGGGATCTTCTAGGAGCCATTCAAGTGTATTCCCCAAGAGTCTCTTATTGCGGGCTGCTGGGGAAAGGCGGGGGATTGGCTGGAAATGCAGATAGCATGTAGTGCCTCCCCCTGGACAGGGGAGGTATTTAGCGGACTACCCCCTGCCAGGGAACACCTGTGTCCCCTTTCATCTGCGTGGATGGCGGCCCCAAACCTCCCCCACACACTCAGCCGGGTTCCGGAATTCTGAGCATGGAGAATTTCCGTCTTCTGTCTGCTGCGTCTGGGATCTCCTAGGAGCCCTTCAAGTGTCTTCCCCGAGAATCTCCTAGTGCGGGCTGCCGGGGAAAACGGGGGATGTGCTGGAAATGCAGGTAGCAGGTAGTGTGTCCCCCTGGAAAGGGGAGGAATTTAGCGTAATACCACCTGACAGGGAACACCAGTGACCCCAGGCAGCTGCGTGGAGGGCAGCCCCAAACCTCCCCCACACTTTCAGCCGTGTTCCGGAATTCTGAGCGTGGGGAGGTTCCGTCTTCTTTCTGCAGCACCTGGGATCTCCTAGGAGCTATTCGAGTGTCTTCCCGGAGAGTTTCCTAGTGCGGGCTGCGGTGAAAATATGGGGGATGGGCTGGAAATGCAGGTAGCATGTAGTGCCTCCCCCTGGACAGGGGAGGTATTTAGCGGTCTACCCCCTGCCAGGGAACACCTGTGTCCCCTTTCATCTGCGTGGATGGCGGCCCCAAACCTCCCCCACACACTCAGCCGGGTTCCGGAATTCTGAGCATGGAGAATTTCCGTCTTCTGTCTGCTGCGTCTGGGATCTCCTAGGAGCCCTTCAAGTGTCTTCCCCGAGAATCTCCTAGTGCGGGCTGCCGGGGAAAACGGGGGATGTGCTGGAAATGCAGGTAGCTGGTAGTGTGTCCCCCTGGAAAGGGGAGGAATTTAGCGGAATACCACCTGACAGGGAACACCAGTGACCCCAGGCAGCTGCGTGGAGGGCAGCCCCAAACCTCCCACACAGAGTCAGCCGTGTTCCAGAATTCTGAGTGTGGGGAGGTTTCGTCTTCTGTCTGCAGCGCCTGGGATCGCCTAGGAGCCATTCGCGTGTCTTCCCCGAGAATCTCCTAGTGCGGGTGCCGGGGAAATGCGGTGGAAGTGCTGGAAATGCAGGTAGCATGTAGTGCCTCCCCCTGGACAGGGTATGTATTTAGCGGACTTCCCCCTGCCAGGGAACACCTCTGAACCCAGGCAGCTGCGTGGAGGGCGGCCCCAATCCTCCCCCACACAGTCAGCCGTGTTCCGGAATTCTGAGTGTGGGGAAGTTCCGTCTTCTGTCTGTAGAGCCTGGGATCTCCTAGGAGCCATTCGCGTGTCTTCCCCGAGGATCTCCTAATACGGGCTGCCGGGGAAATGCGGGGCATAGTCTGGAAATGCAGGTAGCTTGTAGTGCCTCCCCCTGGACAGGGGAGGTATTTAGCGGAATTCCCCCTGCCACGGAACACCTGTGACCGAAAGCAGCTTCGTGGAGGGCGGCCCCAAACCTCCCCCACACTTTCAGCCGTGTTCCGGAATTCTGAGCGGGTGGAAGTTCCGTCTTCTGTCTGCAGCGCCTGGGATCTCCAAGGAACCATTCGCGTGTCTTCCCCGAGGTTCTCATATTGTGTGCTGCCGGGGAAAGTCCGGGGATGGGCTGGAAATGCAGGTAGCATGTAGTGCCTCCCCCTGGACAGGGGAGGTATTTAGCGGACTTCCCCCTGCCAGGGAACACCTGTGATTCCAGGCAGCTGCGTGGAGGACGGCCCCAAATCTCCCCCACACAGTCAGCCGTGTTCCGGAATTCTGAGCGTGGGGAGGTTCCGTCTTCTTTCTGCAGCACCTGGGATCTCCTAGGAGCTATTCGAGTGTCTTCCCGGAGAGTTTCCTAGTGCGGGCTGCGGCAAAAATATGGGGGATGGGCTGGAAATGCAGGTAGCATGTAGTGCCTCCCCCTGGACAGGGGAGGTATTTAGCGGAATTCCCCCTGCCAGGGAACACCAGTGAAACCAGGCAGCTGCGTATAGGGCGGCCCCAAACCTCCCCCACACAGTCAGACATTTTCTGCAATTCTGAGTGTTGGCAGGTTCCGTATTTTGTCTGCTGCGACTGGGATCTACTAGGAGCCCTTCACGTGTCTTCCCCGAGTGTCTCCTAGTGCGGGCGGCCGGGGAAAGGCGGGGGAAGGGCTGGAAATGCAGGTTACATGTAGTGCCTCTCCCTGGACAGGGGAGGTATTTAGCGGACTTCCCCCTGCCAGGGAAAACCTGTGAGCATAGGCAGCTGCGTGGAGGGCGGCCCCAAAGCTCCCCCACACACTCAGCCGTGTTCCGGATTTCTGAGCATGGGTAGTTTCCGTCTTCTGTCTGCAGCGCATGGGATCTCCTAGGATCCCTTCGCGCGTCTTCACAGAGAGTCTACTTGTACCGGCTGCCAGGAAAGTCGGGGATGGCCTGGCAATGCAGATAGCCTGTAGTGCCACCCCCTAGACAGGGGAGGTATTTAGCGGACTTCCCCCTGCCAGGGAACACTTGTGACCCCAGGCAGCTGCTTGGAGGGCGGCCCCAATCCTCCACAGTCAGCCATGTTCCGGAATTCTGAGTGTGGGAAGGTTCTGTCATCTGTCTGCAGCACCTGGGATATCCTATGAGCCCTTCGCGTGTCTTCCCCGAGAGTCTCATAGTGCGGGCTGCCGGGGAAAGTCGGGGGATGGGCTGGAAATGCAGGTAGCTTGTAGTGCCTCCCCCAGGACAGGGGAGGTATGTAGCGGAATTCACCATGCCAGGGAACACCTGTGACCACACACAGCTGCGTGGAGGGCAGCCTCAAACCTCCCCAACACAGTCAGCCGTTTTCCGGAATTCTGATTGTGGGGAGGTTCCGTCTTTTGTATGCAGCGCCTGGGATCTCCTAGGAGCATTTCGCGTGTCTTCCCCGAGAGTCTCCTAGTGCGGCCTGCCGGGGAAATGCCGGGGATGGGCTGGAAATGCAGGTACTATGCAGTTCCTCCCCCTGGACAGGGGAGGTATTTAGCGGAATTCCCCCTGCCAGGGAACACCCGTGAAACCAGGCAGCTGCGTGGATAGCGGCCCGAAACCTCCCCCACACTGTCAGCCGTGCTCCGGAATTCTGAGTGTTGGGAAGTTTCGTTCTCTGTCTGCTGCGCTTGGGATCTCCTAGGAGCCATTCACATATCTTCCCCGAGAGTCTCCTAGTGCGGGCAGCCGGCGAGAGGCGGGGGATGGGCTGGAAATGCAGGTAACATGTAGTGCCTCCCCCTGGACAGGGGAGGTATTTAGCGGACTTCTCCCTGCCAGGGAACTCCTGTGACCACAGGCAGCTGCGAGGAGGGCGGCCCCAAACCTCCACCACACAGTCAGCCTTGTTCCGGAATTCTGAGCGTGGGGAGGTCCGTCTTCTTTCTGCAGGGCCTGGGATCTCATAGGAGCCCTTCGCGTATCTTCCCCGAGTTTCTCCAAGTGCGGGTGCCAGGGAAATGCGGGGGATGAGCTGGAAATTCAGGTAGCATGTAGTGCCTCCCCCTGGACAGGGGTGGTATTTAGCGGACTTCCCCCTGCCAGGGAACACCTGTGACCCCAGGCACCTGCGTGGAGGGCGGCCCCAATCCTCCCCCACACAGTCAGCCGTGTTCCGGAATTCTGAGTGTGGGAAGGTTCCGTCATCTCTCTGCAGCGCCTGGGATATCCTATGAGCCATTCGCGTGTCTTCCCCGAGAGTCTCATAGTGCGGGGTGCCGGGCAAATTCGGGGGATTGGCTGGAAATGCAGGTAGCTTGTAGTGCCTCCCCCAGGACAGGGGAGGTATTTAGCGGAATTCACCATGCCAGGGAACACCTGTCACCACACACTGCTGCATGGAGGGCAACCTCAAACCTTCCCACCACAGTCAGCCGTTTTCCGGAATTGTGAGTGTGGGGAGGTTCCGTCTTCTGTCTGCAGTGCCTGGGATCTCCTAGGAGCATTTCACGTGTCTTCCCCGAGAGTCTCCTATTGCGGACTGCAGGGGATAGGCGGGGGATGGGCAGGAAATGCAGGTACTATGCAGTTCCTCCCCCTGGACAGGGGAGGTATTTAGCGGAATTCCCCCTGCCAGGGAATACCTGTGAAACCATGCAGCTGCGTGGTTGGCGGCCCCAAACCTCCCCCAAACAGTCAGCCGTGTTCCGGAATTCTGAGCGTGGGGAGGATGCGTCTTTTTCTGCAGCACCTGGGATCTCCTATAGCCATTCGTGTGTCTTCCCCGAGAGTTTCCTAGTGCGGGCTGCCGTGAAAAGTTGGGGGATGACCTTGGAAATGCAGGTAGCATGTAGTGCCTCCCCCTGGACAGGGGAGGTATTTAGCGGAATTCCCCCTGCCAGGGAACACCAGTGACCCAAGGCAGCTGCGAGGATAGAGGCCCCAAAACTCTCCCACTCAATCAGACGTGTTCCGGAATTCTGAGCGTGGGGAGGTTCCGTCTTCCTTCTGCAGCGCCTGGGATCTTCTAGGAGCCATTCGAGTGTATTCCCCAAGAGTCTCTTATTGCGGGCTGCAGGGGAAAGGCGGGGGATTGGCTGGAAATGCAGATAGCATGTAGTTCCTCCCCCTGGACAGGGGATGTATTTAGCGGACTACCCCCTGCCAGGGAACACATGTGTCCCCTTTCAGCTGCGTGGATGGCGGCCCCAAACCTCCCCCACACACTCAGCCGTGTTCCGGAATTCTGAGCATGGGGATGTTCCATCTTCATTCTGCAGTGCCTGGGAACTCCTAGGAGCCCTTCGAATGTCTTCCCCAAATGTCTCCTAGTGCGGTCTGCCGGTGAAAGGCGGGGGATGGACTGGAAATGCTGGTAGCATGTACTGCCTCCCCCTGGACAGGGTAGGTATTTAGCGGATTTCCCCCTGCCAGGGTACATCTGTGAAAGTAGGCAGCTGTGAAGAGGGCGTCCCCAAACCTCCCCCACACAGTCAGCCGTGTTCCAGATTTCTCAGTTTGGGGAGGTTCCATCATCTTTATGCAGCGCCTGGGATTTCCTAGGAGCCATTCGCGTGTCTTCCCAGAGAGTATACTAGTGCGGGCTGCCAGGAAATCCAGGGATGGCCTGGAAAAGCAGGTAGAATGTAGTGCCTCCCCCTGGACAGGGGAGGTATTTAGCGGACTTCCCCCTGCCAGGAACACCTGTGTCCCCTGGCAGCTGCGTGGATGGCGGCCCCAAACCTCCCCCACACTCTCAGCCGTGTTCCGGAATTCTGAGCATGGAGAAATTCCGTCTTCTGTCTGCTGTACCTGGGATCTCCTAGGAGCATTTCGCGTGTCTTCCCCGAGAGTCTCCTAGTGCGGGCTGCCGGGGAAAGGCGGGGGATGACCTGGAAATGCAGGTAGAATATAGTGCCTCCCCCTAGATAGGGGAAGTGTTTAGCGGACTTCCCCCTGCCAGGGAACACCAGTGACCCCAGGCAGCTTCGAGGACGGCGGCACAAACCCTCCCCCACACAGTCAGCCGTGTTCCAGAATTCTGAGCATAAGGAGTTTCCATCTTCTGTCTGCTGCGCCTGGGATCTCCTAGGAGACCTTCGCGTGTCTTCCCCGAGAGTCTCCTTGTGCGGGCTGCCGGGAAATGCGGGGGATGACCTGGAAATGCAGGTAGCATGTAGTGCCTCCCCCTGGACAGGGGAGGTATTTAGCGGACTTCCCCCTGCCAGGGAACAGCTGTGACCCCAGGCATCCGCGTGGAGGGCAACCCTAAACCTCCCCCACACAGTCAGCCGTGTTCCGGATTTCTCAGTGTGGGGAGGTTCCATCATCTTTATGCAGTGCCTGGGATTTCCTAGGAGCCATTCGCGTGTCTTCCCAGAGAGTATACTAGTGCGGGATGCCAGAAAAGTCGGGGATGGCCTGGAAAAGCAGGTAGAATGTAGTACCTCCCCCTGGACATGGGAGGTATTTAGCGGACTTCCCCCTGACAGGGAACACCAGTGACCCCAGGCAGCTGCGTGGAGGGCGGACCCAAACCTCCCCCACACAGTCAGCCGTGTTCCGGAATTCGGAGTGTGGGAAAGTTCCGTCATCTCTCTGTAGCGCCTGGGATCTCCTATGAGCCATTCACGTGTTTAACCCGAGAGTCTCCTACTGCGGGCTGCCAGGAAAGGCGGGGGATGTGCTGGAAATGCAGGTAGCATGTAGTGCCTCCCCCAGGACAGGGGAGGTATTTAGCGGAATTTCCCCTGCCAGGGAACACCTTTGACCACACACAGCTGCTTGGAGGGCAGCCTCAATCCTCCCCAACACAGTCAGCCGTGTTCCGGAATTCTGTGTGTGGGGAGGTTCCGTATTCTGTCTGCAGCGCCTGGGGTCTCCTAGGAGCATTTTGCGTGTCTTCCCCGAGAGTCTCAAAGTGCGGGCTGCCGGTGTAAGGCGGGGGATGTGATGGAAATGCAGGTAGCATGTAGTGCCCCCTCCTGGACAGGAGAGGTATTTAGCGGTCTTCCCCTGCCAGGAAACACCTGTGACCCCAGGCAGCTGCGTGGAAGGCAGCCCCAAATATCCACCACACAGTCAGCCGTGTTCCGGAATTCTGAGGGTGGGGAGGTTCCATCATCTTTCTGCAGTGCCTGGGATCTCCTAGGAACCTTTCGCGTGCTTTCCCCGAGAGTCTCCTTGTGCGGGCTGCAGGGGAAAAGCGGTGGATGGGCTGGAAATGCAGGAAGAATGTAGTTCCTCCCCCTGGACAGGGGAGGTATTTAGCGGAATTCCCCCTGCCAGGGAACACCAGTGACCCCAGGCAGCTGCGTGGAGAGCGGCCACAAAACTCCCCCACACAGTCAGACGTGTTCCGGAATTCTGAGCGTGGGGGGTTCCGTCTTCCTTCTGCAGTTCCTGGGATTTCCTATGAGCCATTAGCGTGTCTTCCCAAAGAGTGTCCTAGTGCGGGCTGCCGGGGAAAACCGGGGGATGGGCTGGAAATGCAGGTAGCATTTTGTGCCTCCCCCTGGACAGGGGACGTATTTAGCGGACTTCCCCCTGCCAGGGAACACCTGTGACGTAAGGCAGCTGCCTGGATGGCGGCCCCAAACCTCCCACACACAGTCAGCCGTGTTGCGGAATTCTGAGTGTGGGGAGGTTCCGTCTTCTGTCTGCAGCGACTGGGATCTCATAGGAGCATTTCGCGTGTCTTCCCCGAGAGTCTCCTAGTGCGGTCTGCCTGGGAAAGGCGGGGGATGGGCTGGAAATTCAGGTAATATGTAGTTCCTCGCCCTGGAGAGGGGAGGTATTTAGCGGACTTCCCCGTGCCAGGGAACACCTGTGATACCAGGCAACTGCGTGGATGGCGGCCCCAAATCTCCCCCACACAGTCAGCCGTGTTCCGGAATTCTGAGTGTTGGGAGGTTTCGTCTTCTGTCTGCTGCGCTTTGGATCTCCTAGGAGCCCTTCACATATCTTCCCCGAGAGTCTCACAGTGCGGGTAGCCGGGGAAATTCAGGGGATATGCTGGAAATGCAGGTAGCATGTAGTGCCCCTCCCTGGACAGGGGAGGTATTTAGCGGACATCCCCCTGCCAGGGAACACTTGTGACCACAGGCAGCTACGTGGAGGACGGCCCCAAACCTCTCCCACACACTCAGCCGTGTTCCGGAATTTTGAGCATGGGGAGGTTCCGTCTTCTGTCTGCAGCGCAAGGGATCTCCTAGGATCCCTTCACGCTTCTTCACAGAAAGTCTACTTGTACGAGCAGCAAGGAAGTGCGGGGATGTGCTGTAAATGCAGGTAGCATGTAGTGCCTCCCCCTGGAGAGGGGAGGTATTTAGCGGAATTTTCCCTACCAGGGAACACGTATGAACCCAGGCATCTGCGTGGAGGGCTGCCCCAAAACCCCTCACAGTCAGACGTGTTCCGGAATTCTAAGCGTGGGGAGGTTCTGTCTTCTGTCTGAAGCGCCTGAGATCTCATAGGAACCCTTCGTATGTCTTCCCCGAGTTTCTCCTAGTGCGGGTTCCAGGGAAAGGCGGGGGATGGGCTGGAAATTCAGGTAGCAGGTAGTGCCTCCCCATGGACAGGGGGGTTATTTAGCGGACTTCCCCCTGCCAGGGAACACCTGTGACCCCATGCAGCTGCGTGGAGGGCGGCCCCAAACTTCCGACACACAGTCAGCCGTGTTCCGGAATTCTGAGTGTGGGGAAGTTCCGTCTTCTGTCTGTAGAGCCTGGGATCTCCTAGGAGCCATTCGCGTGTCTTCCCCGAGGATCTCCTAATACGGGCTGCCGGGGAAATGCGGGGCATATTCTGGAAATGCAGGTAGCTTGTAGTGCCTCCCCCTGGACAGGGGAGGTATTTAGCGGACTTCCCCCTGCCACGGAACACCTGTGACCCAATGCAGCTTCGTGGAGGGCGGCCCCAAACCTCCCCCACACTTTCAGCCGTGTTCCGGAATTCTGAGCGTGGGGAGGTTCCGTCTTCTTTCTGCAGCACCTGGGATCTCCTAGGAGCTATTCGAGTGTCTTCCCGGAGAGTTTCCTAGTGCGGGCTGCGGTGAAAATATGGGGGATGGGCTGGAAATGCAGGTAGCATGTAGTGCCTCCCCCTGGACAGGGGAGGTATTTAGCGGAATTCCCCCTGCCAGGGAACACCAGTGAAACCAGGCAGCTGCGTATAGGGCGGCCCCAAACCTCCCCCACACAGTCAGACATTTTCTGGAATTCTGAGTGTTGGCAGGTTCCGTATTTTGTCTGCTGCGACTGGGATCTACTAGGAGCCCTTCACGTGACTTCCCCGAGTGTCTCCTAGTGCGGGCGGCCGGGGAAAGGCGGGGGAAGGGCTGGAAATGCAGGTTACATGTAGTGCCTCTCCCTGGACAGGGGAGGTATTTAGCGGAATTCCCCCTGCCAGGGAAAACCTGTGAGCATAGGCAGCTGCGTGGAGGGCGGCCCCAAAACTCCCCCACACACTCAGCCGTGTTCCGGATTTCTGAGCATGGGTAGTTTCCGTCTTCTGTCTGCAGCGCATGGGATCTCCTAGGAACCCTTCGCGCGTCTTCACAGAGAGTCTACTTGTACCGGCTGCCAGGAAAGTCGGGGATGGCCTGGCAATGCAGATAGCATGTAGTGCCACCCCCTAGACAGGGGAGGTATTTAGCGGACTTCCCCCTGCCAGGGAACACTTGTGACCCCAGGCATCTGCTTGGAGGGCGGCCCCAATCCTCCAAACACAGTCAGCCATGTTCCGGAATTCTGAGTGTGGGAAGGTTCTGTCATCTGTCTGCAGCACCTGGGATATCCTATGAGCCCTTCGCGTGTCTTCCCCGAGAGTCTCATAGTGCGGGCTGCCGGGGAAAGTCGGGGGATGGGCTGGAAATGCAGGTAGCTTGTAGTGCCTCCCCCAGGACAGGGGAGGTATGTAGCGGAATTCACCATGCCAGGGAACACCTGTGACCACACACAGCTGCGTGGAGGGCAGCCTCAAACCTCCCCAACACAGTCATCCGTTTTCCGGAATTCTGATTGTGGGGAGGTTCCGTCATATTTATGCAGCGCCTGGGATCTCCTAGGAGCATTTCGCGTGTCTTCCCCGAGAGTCTCCTAGTGCGGCCTGCCGGGGAAATGCCGGGGATGGGCTGGAAATGCAGGTAGTATGCAGTTCCTCCCCCTGGACAGGGGAGGTATTTAGCGGACTTCCCCCTGCCAGGGAACACACGTGAAACCACGCAGCTGCGTGGATAGCGGCCCGAAACCTCCCCCACACTGTCAGCCGTGCTCCGGAATTCTGAGTGTTGGGAAGTTTCGTTCTCTGTCTGCTGCGCTTGGGATCTCCTAGGAGCCATTCACATATCTTCCCCGAGAGTTTCCTAGTGCGGGCAGCCGGCGAGAGGCGGGGGATGGGCTGGAAATGCAGGTAACATGTAGTGCCTCCCCCTGGACAGGGGAGGTATTTAGCGGACTTCTCCCTGCCAGGGAACTCCTGTGACCACAGGCAGCTGCTAGGAGGGCGGCCCCAAACCTCCACCACACAGTGAGCCTTGTTCCGGAATTCTGAGCGTGGGGAGGTCCGTCTTCTTTCTGCAGCGCCTGGGATCTCCTAGGAGCCCTTTTCGTGTCTTCCCCGAGAGTCTCCTAGTGCGGGCTGCCGGGGAAAGGCGGGGGATGACCTGGAAATGCAGGTAGAATATAGTGCCTCCCCCTAGATAGGGGAGGGGTTTAGCGGACTTCCCCCTGCCAGGGAACACCAGTGACCCCAGGCAGCTTCGAGGACGGCGGCATAAAGCCTCCCCCACACAGTCAGCCGTGTTCCAGAATTCTGAGCATAAGGAGTTTCCATCTTCTGTCTGCTGCGCCTGGGATCTCCTAGGAGACCTTCGCGTGTCTTCCCCGAGGGTCTCCTAGTGCGGGCTGCCGGGAAATGCGGGGGATGACCTGGAAATGCAGGTAGCATGTAGTGCCTCCCCCTGGACAGGGGAGGTATTTAGCGGACTTCCCCCTGCCAGGGAACAGCTGTGACCCCAGGCATCCGCGTGGAGGGCAGCCCTAAACCTCCCCCACACAGTCAGCCGTGTTCCGGATTTCTCAGTGTGGGGAGGTTCCATCATCTTTATGCAGTGCCTGGGATTTCCTAGGAGCCATTCGCGTGTCTTCCCAGAGAGTATACTAGTGCGGGCTGCCAAAAAAGTCGGGGATGGCCTGGAAAAGCAGGTAGAATGTAGTACCTCCCCCTGGACATGGGAGGTATTTAGCGGACTTCCCCCTGCCAGGGAACACCAGTGACCCAAGGCAGCTGCGAGGATGGACGCCCCAAAACTCTCCCACTCAATCAGACGTGTTCCGGAATTCTGAGCGTGGGGAGGTTCCGTCTTCCTTCTGCAGTGCCTGGGATCTTCTAGGAGCCATTCAAGTGTATTCCCCAAGAGTCTCTTATTGCGGGCTGCAGGGGAAAGGCGGGGGATTGGCTGGAAATGCAGATAGCATGTAGTGCCTCCCCCTGGACAGGGGAGGTATTTAGCGGACTACCCCCTGCCAGGGAACACCTGTGTCCCCTTTCATCTGCGTGGATGGCGGCCCCAAACCTCCCCCACACACTCAGCCGGGTTCCGGAATTCTGAGCATGGAGAATTTCCGTCTTCTGTCTGCTGCGCCTGGGATCTCCTAGGAGCCCTTCAAGTGTCTTCCCCGAGAATCTCCTAGTGCGGGCTGCCGGGGAAAACGGGGGATGTGCTGGAAATGCAGGTAGCATGTAGTGCCTCCCCCTGGACAGGGGACGTATTTAGCGGACTTCCACCTGCCAGGGAACACCTGTGACCCCAGGCAGCTTCGTGGAGCTCGGCCCCAAACCTCCCCCACACAGTCAGTCGTGTTCCGGAATTCTGAGCATGGGGATGTTCAATCTTCCTTCTGCAGTGCCTGGGATCTCCTAGGAGCCCTTCGAATATCTTCCCCAAATGTCTCCTAGTGCGTGCTGCTGGTGAAAGGCGGGGGATGTGCTGGAAATGCAGGTAGCAGGTAGTGTGTCCCCCTGGAAAGGGGAGGAATTTAGCGGAATACCACCTGACAGGGAACACCAGTGACCCCAGGCAGCTGCGTGGAGGGCAGCCCCAAACCTCCCACACAGAGTCAGCCGTGTTCCGGAATTCTGTGTGTGGGGAGGTTTCGTCTTCTGTCTGCAGCGCCTGGGATCGCCTAGGAGCCATTCGCGTGTCTTCCCCGAGAATCTCCTAGTGCGGGTGCCGGGGAAATGCGGTGGAAGTGCTGGAAATGCAGGTAGCATGTAGTGCCTCCCCCTGGACAGGGTATGTATTTAGCGGACTTCCCCCTGCCAGGGAACACCTCTGAACCCAGGCAGCTGCGTGGAGGGCGGCCCCAATCCTCCCCCACACAGTCAGCCATGTTCCGGAATTCTGAGTGTGGGAAGGTTCCGTCATCTGTCTGCAGCGCCTGGGATAACCTATGAGCCCTTCGCGTGTCTTCCCCGAGAGTCTCATAGTGCGGGCTGCCGGGGAAAGGCGGGGGATGGGCTGGAAATGCAGGTAGCATATAGTGCCACCCCGAGGACAGGGGAGGTATTTAGCGGAATTCACCCTGACAGGGACCACCTGTGACAACACACAGCTGCGTGGAGGGCTGCCTGAAACCTCCCCAACACAATCAGCCGTTTTCCGGAATTGTGTGAGTGGGGAGGTTCCGTCTTTTGTCTGCAGCGCCTGGGATCTCCTAGGAGCATTTGGCGTGACTTCCCCGAGAATCTCGTAGTGCGGTCTGCCTGGGAAAGGCGGGGGATGGGCTGGAAATTCAGGTAATATGTAGTTCCTCCCCCTGGAGAGGGGAGGTATTTAGCGGACTTCCCCGTGCCAGGGAACACCTGTGATACCAGGCAACTGCGTGGATGGCGGCCCCAAATCTCCCCCACACAGTCAGCCGTGTTCCGGAATTCTGAGTGTTGGGAGGTTTCGTCTTCTGTCTGCTGCGCTTTGGATCTCCTAGGAGCCCTTCACATATCTTCCCCGAGAGTCTCACAGTGCGGGTAGCCGGGGAAATTCGGGGGATGGGCTGGAAATGCAGGTAGCATATAGTGCCTCCCCCTGGACAGGGTAGGTAGTTAGCGAAATTCCCCCTGCCATGGAACTCCTGTGACCACAGGCAGCTGCGACGAGGGCGGCCCCAAACCTCCACTACACAGTCAGCCGTGTTCCGGAATTCTGAGCATGGGGATGTTCCGTCTTCCTTCAGCAGCGCCTGCGATCACCTAGGAGCCCTTCGAAAGTCTTCGCCAATTATCTCTTAGTGTGGGCTACCGGTGAAATGCGGGGGATTGTCTGGAAATGCAGGTAGCATGTACTGCCTTCCCCTGCACAGGGGATTTATTTAGCGGACTTCCCCCTGACAGGGAACACCAGTGACCCCAGGCAGCTGCGTGGAGGGCGGCCCCAAACCTCCCACACACAGTCAGCCGTGTTGCGGAATTCTGAGTGTGGGGAGGTTCCGTCTTCTGTCTGCAGCGACTGGGATCTCATAGGAGCATTTCGCGTGTCTTCCCCGAGAGTCTCCTATTGCGGGCTGACGGATATTTAGCGGACTTCCCCCTGCCAGGGAACACCTGTGAAAACAGGCAGCTGCGTGGATGGCGGCCCCAAACCTCCCCCACACAGTCAGCCGTGTTCCGGAATTCTGAGTGTGGGGAGGTTCCGTCTTCTGTCTGCAGCGACTGGGATCTCATAGGAGCATTTCGTGTGTCTTCCCCGAGAGTCTCCTAGTGCGGGCAGCCGGGGAAATGCGGGGGATGGGCTGGAAATTCAGATAGCATTTAGTGCCTCCCCCTGGACAGGGGAGGTATTTAGCGGAATTCCCCCTGCCAGGGAACACCTGTGAGACCAGGCAGCTGCGTATAGGGCGGCCCCAAACCTCCCCCACACAGTCAGGCGTTTTCCAGAACTCTGAGTGTTGGGAGGTTCCGTATTCTGTCTGCTACACCTGGGATCTCCTAGGAGCCATTCGAGTGACTGCCCCGAGAGTTTCCTAGTGAGGGCTGCCGTGAAAAGTTGGGGGATGTGCTGGAAATGTAGGTAGCATGTAGTGACTCTCCCTGGACAGGGGAGGTATTTAGCGGACTTCCACCTGCCAGGGAAAACATGTGAAACCAGGTAGCTGCGTGGAGGCCGGCCCCAAACCTCCCCCACACAGTCAGCCGTTTTCCGGAATTCTGAGTGTTGGGAGGTTCCGTATTCAGTCTGCTGCGACTGGGATCTCCTAGGAGCCCTTCACGTGTCTTCCCCGAGTGTCTCCTAGTTCGGGCGGTCAGAGAAATGCGTGGGATTGGCTGGAAATGCAGGTACCATGTAGTGCCCCTCCCTGGACAGGGGAGGTATTTAGCGGACATCCCCCTGCCAGGGAACACTTGTGACCACAGGCAGCTACGTGGAGGACGGCCCCAAACCTCCCCCACACACTCAGCCGTGTTCCGGAATTTTGAGCATGGGGAGGTTCCGTCTTCTCTCTGCAGCGCAAGGGATCTCCTAGGATCCCTTCACGCGTCTTCACAGAAAGTCTACTTGTACGAGCAGCAAGGAAGTGCAGGGATGTGCTGTAAATGCAGGTAGCATGTAGTGCCTCCCCCTCGAGAGGGGAGGTATTTAGCGGAATTCCCCCTGCCAGGGAACACCTGTGACCCCAGGCAGCTGCGTGGAGGGCGGCCCCAAACTTCCGACACACAGTCAGCCGTGTTCCGGAATTCTGAGTGTGGGGAAGTTCCGTCTTCTGTCTGTAGAGCCTGGGATCTCCTAGGAGCCATTCGCGTGTCTTTCCCGAGGATCTCCTAATACGGGCTGCCGGGGAAATGCGGGGCATAGTCTGGAAATGCAGGTAGCTTGTAGTGCCTCCCCCTGGACAGGGGAGGTATTTAGCGGACTTCCCCCTGCCACGGAACACCTGTGACCCAATGCAGCTTCGTGGAGGGCGGCCCCAAACCTCCCCCCACACTTTCAGCCGTGTTCCGGAATTCTGAGCGTGGGGAGGTTCCGTCTTCTTTCTGCAGCACCTGGGATCTCCTAGGAGCTATTCGAGTGTCTTCCCGGAGAGTTTCCTAGTGCGGGCTGCGGTGAAAATATGGGGGATGGGCTGGAAATGCAGGTAGCATGTAGTGCCTCCCCCTGGACAGGGGAGGTATTTAGCGGAATTCCCCCTGCCAGGGAACACCAGTGAAACCAGGCAGCTGCGTATAGGGCGGCCCCAAACCTCCCCCACACAGTCAGACATTTTCTGGAATTCTGAGTGTTGGCAGGTTCCGTATTTTGTATGCTGCGACTGGGATCTACTAGGAGCCCTTCACGTGTCTTCCCCGAGTGTCTCCTAGTGCGGGCGGCCGGGGAAAGGCGGGGGAAGGGCTGGAAATGCAGGTTACATGTAGTGCCTCTCCCTGGACAGGGGAGGTATTTAGCGGACTTCCACCTGCCAGGGAAAACATGTGAAACCATGTAGCTGCATGGAGGCCGGTCCCAAACCTCCCCCACACTGTCAGCCGTGTTCCGGAATTCTGAATGTTCGGAGGTTCCGTCTTCTGTCTGCTGCGCCTGGGATCTCCTAGGAGCCATTCGAGTGTCTGCCCCGAGAGTTTCTTGTGCGGGCTGCCGTGAAAATGCGGGGGATGTGCTGGAAATGTAGGTAGCATGTAGTGCCTCTCCCTGGACAGGGGAGGTATTTAGCGGAAATCCCCCTGCCAGGGAACACTTGTGACAACAGGCAGCTTCGTGGAGGACGGCCCCAAACCTCCCCCACACACTCAGCCTTGTTCCGGAATTCTGAGCTTGGGGAGGTTCCGTCTACTGTCTGCAGCGCATAGGATCTCCTAGGATCCCTTCGCGCGTCTTCACAGAGAGTTTACTTGTACGAGCAGCCAGAAAAGGCGGGGATGGTTTGTAAATGCAGGTAGCATGTAGTGCCTCCCCCTGGACAGGGGAGGTATTTATCGGACTTCCCCCTGCCAGGGAACTCCTGTGACCACAGGCAGCAGCGAGGAGTGCAGCCCCAAACCTCCACCACACAGTCAGCCGTGTTCCGGAATTCTGAGCTAGGGGAGGTTCCGTCATCTTTCTGTAGCGCCTGGGATCTCCTAGGAGCCGTTCGTGTGTTTTCCCGAGGGTTTCCTATTGCGGGCTGCCGGGGAAAGGCGGGGGATATGCTGGAAATGCAGGTAGCATGTAGTGCCTCCACCTGGACAGGGGAGGTATTTAGCGGACTTCCCCCTGCCAGGGAAAACCTGTGAAACCAGTTAGCTGCGTGGAGGGTGGCCCCAAACCTCCCCACACAGTCAGCAGTGTTCCGGAATTCTGAGTGTTCGGAGGTTCCGTCTTCTGTCTGCTGCGCCTGGGATCTAATATGAGCCCTTCACGTGCCTTCTCCGAGAGTCTCCTAGTGCGGGTTCCCGGGGAAAGGCTGGGGATGGGCTGGAAATTCAGGTAGCATGTAGTGCCTCCCCCTGGACTGGGGAGGTATTTAGCGGACTTCCCCCTGCCAGGGAACACCTGTGACTCCAGGCAGCTGCGTGGTGGACGGCCCCAAACCTCCCCCCCACACACAGACGTGTTCCGGAATTCTGAGCGTGAGGAGGTTCCGTCTTATTTCTGCAGCACCTGGGATCTCCTATAGCCATTCGAGTGTCTTCCCCGAGAGATTCCTATTGCGGGCTGCCGTGAAAAGTTGTGGGAAGGACTGGAAATGCATGTAGCATTTAGTGCCTCCCCCTGGACAGGGGAGGTATTTAGCGGAATTCCCCCTGCCAGGGAACACCTGTGTAACAAGGCAGCTTCGTATATGGTGGCCCCAAACCTCCCCCACACAGTCAGCCGTGTTCCGGAATTCGGAGTTTGGGAAGGTTCCGTCATCTGTCTGCAGCGCCTGGGACCTCCTAGGAGCCATTCGCGTGTCTTCCCCGAGAGTCTCCAATTGCGGGCTGCCGGGGAAAGATGGGGGTTGGGCTGGAAATGCAAGTAGCTTGTAGTGCCTCCCCCTGGACAGAGGAGGTATTTAGCGGACTTCCCCCTTCCACCAAACAACTGCGACCCCAGGCAGCTACGTGGAGATCGGCCCCAAACCTCCCCCACACAGTCAGATCCCTTCCGTAATTCTGAGAGTGGGAATTTCCGTCTTCAGACTGCAGCACCTGGGATCTCCTACGAGCCTTTCGCATGACTTCCCCGAGAGTCTCCTAGTGCGGGCAGTAAGGGAAAGGCGGGGGATGGGCTGGAAAAGCAGGTAGAATGTACTGCCTCCCCCTGGACAGGGGAGGTATTTAGCTGAATTCCCCCTGAGAGGGAACACCAGTGAACCCAGGCTGCTGCGTGGTGGGCGACCCTAACCTCCCACACAAAGTCAGGCGTGTTCCAGAATTCTGAGTGTGGGGAGGTTCCGTCTTCAGTCTGCAGCGCCTGGGATCCACTAGGAGCCCTTCGAATGTCTTCCCAAGTGTCTCCTAGTGCGGGCTGCTGGTGAAAGGCTGGGGATCGTCTGGACATGCTGGTAGCATGTACTGCCTCCCCCTGGACAGGGGAGGTATTTAGCGGACTTCCCCCTGACAGGGAACACCTGTGACCCCAGGCAGCTGCGTGGTGGGCGGCCCCAAATCTCCCAAACACATTCAGCCGTGTTCCGGTATTCTGAGTGTGGGGAGGTTCCGTCTTCTGTCTGCAGCGCATGGGATCTCCTAGGATTCCTTTGGGCGTCTTCACAGAGAGTCTACTTGTACGAACAACCAGGAAAGTGGGGATGGGCTGTAAATGCAGGTAGCATGTTGTGCCTCCCCCTGGACAGGGGAGGTATTTAGCGGACTTCCCCCTGCCACGGAACACCTGTGACCCAAGGCAGCTGCGTGGAGGGCGGCCCCAAACCTCCCCCACACAGTCAGCCGTATTCCGGAATTCTGAGAGGGTGGAGGTTCCGTCTTCTGTCTGCAGCGCATGGGATCTCCAAGGAACCGTTCGCGTGTCTTCCCCGAGTTTCTCCTATTGCGGGCTGCCGGGGAAAGTCGGGGGATGGGCTGGAAATGCAGGTAGCATGTAGTGCCTACCCCTGGACAGGGGAGATATTTAGCGGAATTCCCCCTGCCAGGGAACATCTGTGAAACCAGGCAGCTGCGTATAGGGCGGCCCCAAACCTCCCACACAGTCAGGCGTTTTCTGGAATTCTGAGAGTTGGGAGGTTCCGTATTCTGTCTGCTGAGACTGGGATCTCCTAGGAGCCCTTCACGTGACTTCCCCGAGTGTCTCCTAGTGCGGGCGGCCGGGGAAAGGCGGGGGAAGGGCTGGAAATGCAGGTTACATGTAGTGCCTCTCCCTGGACAGGGGAGGTATTTAGCGGAATTCCCCCTGCCAGGGAACACCTGTGACCATAGGCAGCTGCGTGGTGGGCGGCCCCAAACCTCCCCCACACACTCAGCCGTGTTCCGGATTTCTGATCATGGGGAGTTTCCGTCTTCTGTCTGCAGCGCATGGGAACCCCTAGGATCCCTTCCCGCGTCTTCACAGAGATTCTACTTGTACCGGCTGTCAGGAAAGGCGGGGATGGCCTGGAAATGCAGATAGCATGTAGTGCCTCCCCCTGGACAGGGGAGGTATTTAGCGGACTTCCCCCTGCCAGGGAACACCTGTGACCCCAGGCAGCTGCGTGGAGGCCGGCCCCAATCCTGCAAACACAGTCAGCCATGTTCCGGAATTCTGAGTGTGGGAAGGTTCCGTCATCTGTCTGCAGCACCTGGGATATCCTATGAGAGCTTCGCGTGTCTTCCCCGAGAGTCTCATAGTGCGGGCTGCCGGGGAATGTCGGGGGATAGGCTGGAAATGCAGGTAGTTTATAGTGCCTCCCCCAGGACAGGGGAGGTATTTAGCGGAATTCACCATGCCTGGGAACACCTGTGACCACACACAGCTGCGTGGATTGTAGCCTCAAACTTCCCCAACACAGTCAGACGTTTTCCGGAATTCTGAGTGTGGGGAGGTTCCATCTTCTGTATGCAGTGCCTGGGATCTCCTAGGAGAATTTCGCGTGTCTTCCCCGAGAGTCTCCTATTGCGGGCTGCCGGGGAAAGACGGGGGATGGGCTGGAAATGCAGGTACTATGCAGTTCCTCCCCCTACACAGGGGAGGTATTTAGCGGACTTCCCCCTGCCAGGGAACACCCGTGAAACCAGGCAGCTGCGTGGATGGCGGCCCCAAACTTCCCCCACACAGTGAGCCGTGTTCCGGAATTCTGAGTGTTGGGAAGTTTCGTTCTCTGTCTGCTGCGCTTGGGATCTCCTAGGAGCCCTTCAAATATCTTCCCCGAGAGTCTCCTAGTGCGGGCTGCCGTGAAAAGGTGGGGGATGTCTGGAAATGTAGGTAGCATGTAGTGCCTCCCCCTGGATACTGGAGGTATTTAGCGGTATTCCCTTTGCCAGGGAACACCTGTGAAACCAGGCAGCTGTGTATAGGACGGCCCCAAACCTCCCCCACACAGTCAGCCGTTTTCCGGAATTCTGAGTGTTGGGAGGTTCCGTATTCTATCTGCTGCGACTGGGATCTCGTAGGAGCCCTTCCCGCGTCTTCACAGAGAGTCTACTTGTACGAGCAGCCAGGAAAGGCGGGGATGGGCTGTAAATGCAGGTAGCATGTAGTGCCTCACCCTGGACAGGCGAGGTATTTAGCTGACATCCCCCTGCAAGGGAACACTTGTGACCACAGGCAGCTGCGTGGAGGACGGCCCCAAACCTCCCCCACAATCTCAGCCGTGTTCCGGAATTCTGAGCATGGGGAGGTTCCGTCTTCTGTGTGCAGCGCATGGGATCTCCTAGGATCCCTTCGCGCGTCTTCTCAGAGAGTCTACTTGTACGAGCAGCCAGGAAAGGCGGGGATGGGCTGTAAATGCAGGTAGCATTTAGTGCCTCCCCCTGGACATGGCAGGTATTTAGCCGTCTTCTCCCTGCCACGGAACACCTGTGACCCCAGGAAGTTGCGTGGAGGGCGGCCCCAAACCTCCCCCACACAGTCAGCCGTGTTCCAGAATTCGGAGTTTGGGAAGGTTCCGTCATCTCTCTGCAGCGCCTGGGACCTCCTAGGAGAAATTCGCGTGTCTTCCCCGAGAGTCTCCTAGTGCGGGCTGCCGGGGAAAGGTGGGGGATGGGCTGAAAATGCAAGTAGCATGTAGTGCCTCCCACTGGACAGAGGAGGTATTTAGCGGACTTCCCCCTTTCACCAAATACCTGGGACCCCAGTCAGCAACCTGGAGGTCGGCCCCAAACCTCCCCCACACAGTCAGACCTGTTCCGTAATTCTGAGAGTGGGGAAGTTCCGTCTTATGTCTGCAGCACCTGGGATCTCCTCGGAGCCTTTCGCATGTCTTCCCCGAGAGTCTCCTAGTGCGGGCAGTAAGGGAAAGTCGGGGGATGGGCTGGAAATGCAGGTAGAATGTACTGCCTCCACCTGGACAGGGGAGGAATTTAGCGGACTTCCCCCTGACAGGGAACACCAGTGACCACAGGCAGCTGCGTGGTGGGCGGCCACAAACCTCCCACACACAGTCAGCCGTGTTCCAGAATTCTGAGTGTGGGGAGGTTCCGTCTTCAGTCTGCAGCGCCTGGGATCTATTACTGGCCCTTCGAATGTCTTCCCCAAGTTTCTCCTAGTGCGGGCAGCCAGTGAAAGGCTAGGGATCGGCTGGAAATGCTGGTAGCATGTACTGCCTCCCCCTGGACAGGGGAGGTATTTAGCGGACTTCCCCCTGACAGGGAAAAACATTGACCCCAGGCAGATCCTTGGTGGGCGGCCCAAAAGTTCCCACACACATTCAGCCATTTTCCGGTATTCTGAGTGTGGGGAGGTTCCGTCTTCGGTCTGCAGAGACTGGAATCTCCTAGGAGCGCTTCACGAGTCTTCCCCGAGTGTATCCTAGTGCGGGAGGCCGGGGAATGTCGGGGGATGGGCTGGAAATGCAGGTACTATGTAGTGCCTCTCCCTGGACAGGGGAGGAATTTAGCGGACATCCCCCTGCCAGGGAAAACTTGTGACCACAGGCAGCTGCGTGGAGGACTGCCACAAACATCCCCCACACACTCAGCCGTGTTCCGGAATTCTGAGCATGGGGAGATTCCGTCTTCTGTCTGCAGCGCATGGGATCTCCTAGGATCCCTTCGCGCGTCTTCACAGAGAGTCTACTTGTACGAACAGCCAGGAAAGGCGGGGATGGTCTGTAAATGCAGGTAGCATGTAGTGCCTCCCCCCGGACAGGGGAGGTATTTAGCGGACTTCCCCCTGCCAGGGAACACCTCTGACCCCTGGCAGCTTCGTGGAGGGCTGCCCCAAAACCCCTCACAGTCAGCCGTGTTCCGGAATTCTAAGCGTGGGGAGGTTCTGTCTTCTGTCTGCAGCGCCTGGTATCTCATAGGAGCACTTCGCGTGTCTTCTTCGAGTTACTCCTAGTGCGGGTGCCAGGGAAAGGCGAGGGATGGGCTGGAAATTCAGGTAGAAGGTAGTACCTCCCCCTGGACAGGGGAGGTATTTAGCGGACTTCCCCCTGCCAGGGAACACCTGTGACCCCAGGTAGCTGCGTGGAGGGCGGCCCCAAACCTCCCACACACATTCAGAAGTGTTCCGGAATTCTGAGTGTGGGGAGCTTCCGTCTTCTGTCTGCAGCGTCTGGGATCTCCTAGGAGCCATTCGCGTGTCTTCACCGAGGATTTCTTAGTGCGTGCTGCCGGGGAAAGGCGGGGCATAGGCTGGAAATGCAGGTAGCATGTAGTGACTCCACCTGGACAGGGGAGGTATTTAGCGGCCTTCCCCCTGCCACAGAACACCTGTGACGCAAGGCAGCTTCGTGGAGGGCGGCCCCAAACCTCCCCCACACAGTCAGCCGTGTTCCGGACTTCTGAGCGGGTGGAGGTTACGTCTTCAGTCTGCAGCGCCTGGGATCTCCAAGGAACCATTCGCGTGTCTTCCCCAAGTTTCTCCTAGTGCGGGCTGCCGGGGATAGTCGGGGGACGGGCTGGAAATGCAGGTAGCATGTAGTGCCTCCCCCTGGACAGGGGAGGTATTTAGCGGACTTCCCCCTGCCAGGTAACACCTGTGACTCCAGGCAGCTGCGTGGAGGACGGCCCCAAACCTCCCCCACACAGTCAGCCGTGTTCCGGAATTCTGAGTGTTGGGAAGTTTCGTTCTCTGTCTGCTGCGCTTGGGATCTCCTAGGAGCCCTTCACATATCTTCCCCGAGAGTCTCCTAGTGCAGGCAGCCGGGGAAAAGCGGGGGATGGGCTGGAAATTCAGGTAGAATTTAGTGCCTCCCCCTGGACAGGGGAGGTATTTAGCGGAATTCCCCCTGCCAGGGAACTCCTGTGCCCACAGGCAACTTCGAGGAGGGCGGCCCCAAAACTCCACCACACAGTAAGTCGTGTTCCGGAATTCTGAGTGTTCGGAGGTTCCGTCTTCTGTCTGCTGCGCCTGGGATCTCCTAGGAGCCATTCGAGTGTCTTCCCCGAGAGATTCCTAGTGCGGGCTGCCGTGAAAAGTTGGGGGATGTGCTGGAAATGTAGGTAGCATGTAGTGCCTCCCCCTGGATAGGGTAGGAATTTAGCGGTATTCCCCCTGCCAGGGAACACCTGTGAAACCAGGCAGTTGCGTATAGGTCGGCCCCAAAACTTCCCCAGACAGTCAGCCGTTTTCCGGAATTCTGAGTGTTGGGAGGTTCCGTATTCTGTCTGCTGCGACTGGGATCTCCTAGGAGCCCTTCACGTGTCTTCCCCGAGTGTCTCCTAGTGCGGGCGGCCGGGAAAATGCGGGGGATGGGCTGGAAATGCAGGTACCATATAGTGCCTCTTTCTGGACAGGGGAGGTATTTAGCGGAAATCCCCCGGCAAGGGAACACTTGTGACCACATGCAGCTGCGTGGAGGACGGCCCCAAACCTCCCCCACACACTCAGCCGTGTTCCGGAATTCTGAGAATGGGGAGGTTCCGTCTTCTGTCTGCAGCGCCTGGGATCTCATAGGATCCCTTCGCGTGTCTTTCCCGAGTTTCTCCTAGTGCGGGTGCCAGGGAAAGGCGGGGGATGGGCTGGAAATTCAGGTAGCAGTTAGTGCCTCCCCCTGGACAGGGGAGGTATTTAGCGGACGTCCCCCTGCCAGGGAACACCTGTGAACCCAGGCAGCTCCGTGGAGGGCGGCCGCAAACCTCTCCCACACAGTCAGCCATGTTCCGGAATTCTGAGTATGGGGATGATCCGTCTTCCTTGTGCAGCGCCTGGGATCTCCTAGGATCCCTTCGCGCGTCTTCACAGAGAGTCTACTTTTACGGGCTGCCAACAAGGCGGGGGATGGGCTGGAAATGCAGGTAGCTTGTAGTGCCTCCCCCAGGACAGGGGAGGTATTTAGCGGAATTCACCATGCCAGGGAACACCTGTGACAACACACAGCTGCGTGGAGTGCAGCCTCAAACCTCCCCAACACAGTCAGCCGTTTTCCGGAATTCTGAGTG
Organism: Camelus ferus; assembly: GCF_009834535.1. NCBI lineage: Eukaryota > Metazoa > Chordata > Mammalia > Artiodactyla > Camelidae > Camelus > Camelus ferus. The sequence continues at coordinate 9,589,619 of NC_045731.1, read as the reverse complement.
TGGAGAGGTTCCGTCTTCTGTCTGCAGCGCCTGGGATCTCCTAGGAGCATTTCGCGTGTCTTCCCCGAGAGTCTCCTATTGCGGGCTGCCGGGGAAAGGCGGGGGATGGTCTGGAAATGCAGGTACTATGTAGTTCCACTTCCTGGACAGGGGAGGTATTTAGCGGACTTCCCTCTGCCAGGGAATACCTGTGAAACCATGCAGCTGCGTTTTTGGCGGCCCCAAACCTCCCCCATACAGTCAGCCTTGTTTCGGAATTCTGAGTGTAGGGAAGTTTCGTTCTCTGTCTGCTGCGTTTGGGATCTCCTAGGAGCCCTTCACGCATCTTCCCCGAGAGTCTCATAGTGCGGGCAGCCAGGGAAAGGCGGGGGATGCGCTGGAAATGCAGGTAGCATGTAGTGCCTCCCCCTGGACAGGGGAGGTATTTAGCGGACTTCCCCATGCCAGGGAACTCCTGTGACCACAGTCAGCTACGAAGAGGGCGGCCCCAAACCTCCACAACACAGTCAGCCGTGTTCCGGAATTCTGAGCGTGGGGAGGATGCGTCTTCTTTCTGCAGTGCCTGGGAACTCCTAGGAGCCATTCGCGTGTCGTCCCCGAGATTCTCCTATTGCGGGCTGCAGGGGAAAGGCTGGGGATGTGCTGGAAATGCAGGTAGCATGTAGTGCCTCCCCCTGGAAAGGGGAGGTAATTAGCGGACTTCCCCCTGCCAGGGAATACCTCTGACCCCAGGCAGCTGCGTGGAGGCCTGCACCAAAACCCCTCCCAGTCAGCCTTGTTCCGGAATTCTAAGCGTGGGGAGGTTCTGTATTCTGTCTGCAGCGCCTGCGATCTCCTAGGAGCCCTTCGGTTGTCTTCCCCGAGTTTCTACTATTGCGGGTGCCAGGGAAAGGCGGGGGATGGGCTGGAAATGCAGGTAGCATTTAGTGCCACCCCCCGGGACAGGGGAGGTATTTAGCGGACTTCCCCATGCCAGGGAACTCCTGTGACCACAGGCAGCAGCGAGGAGGGCAGCCCCAAACCTCCACCACACAGTCAGCCGTGTTCCGGAATTCTGAGCGTGGGGAGGTTCCGTCATCTTTCTGCAGCGCCTGGGATCTCCTAGGAGCCCTTCGCGTGTTTTTCCCGATGGTTTCTTATTGCGGGCTGCCGGGGAAAGGCGGGGGATATGCTGGAAATGCAGGTAGCATGTAGTGCCTCCACCTGGACAGGGGAAGAATTTAGCGGACTACCCCCTGCCAGGGAAAACCTGTGAAACCAGTTAGCTGCGTGGAGGGTGGCCCCAAACCTCCCCACACAGTCAGCAGTGTTCCGGAATTCTGAATGTTCGGAGGTTCCGTCTTCTGTCTGCTGCGCCTGGGATCTCCTAGGAGCCCTTCACGTGCCTTCCCCCAGAGTCTCCTAGTGCGGGCAGCCGGGGAAAGGCTAGGGATGGGCTGGAAATGCAGGTAGCATGTAGTGCCTCCCCCTGGACTGGGGAGGTATTTAGCGGACTTCCCCCTGACAGGGAAAACCAGTGAACCCAGGCAGCTGCTTGGTGGGCGACCCAAACCTCCCACACAATGTCAGGCGTGTTCCAGAATTCTGAGTGTGGGGAGGTTCCGTCTTCAGTCTGCAGCGCCTGGGATCCCCTAGGAGCCCTTCGAATGTCTTCCCCAAGTGTCTCCTAGTGCGGGCTGCCGGTGAAAGGCTGGGGATCGGCTGGACATGCTGGTAGCATGTACTGCCTCCCCCTGGACAGGGGAGGTATTTAGCGGACTTCCCCCTGACAGGGAACACCTGTGACCCCAGGCAGCTGCGTGGTGGGCGGCCCCAAATCTCCCACACACATTCAGCCGTGTTCCGGTATTCTGAGTGTGGGGAGGTTCCGTCTTCGGTCTGCAGCGCCTGGGATCTCCTAGAAGCCATTCGCGTGTCTTCCCCGAGATCTCCTAGTGCGGGCTTCCGGGGAAAGTCGGGGGATAGACTGGAAATGCGGGTAACATGTAGTGCCTCCCCCTGGACAGGGGAGGCATTTAACGGAATTCCCCCTGCCAGGGAACACCTGTGACTCAAGGCAGCGGCGTGGAGGTCGGCCCCAAACCTCCAAACACAGTCAGCCGTGTTCCGGAATTCTGAGCGGGTGGAGGTTCCGTCTTCTGTATGCAGCGCCTGTGTCTCCAAGGAACCATTCGCGTGTCTTTCCCGAGTGTCTCCTAGTGCGGGTGCTGGGGAAAGGCGGGGGATGTGCTGGAAATGCAGGTAGCATGTAGTGCCTCCCCCTGGACAGGGGAGGTATTTAGCGGAATTCCCCCTGCCAGGGATCACCTGTGACCCCAAGCAGCTGCGTGGAGTGCAGCCCGAAACCTCCCACACACAGTCAGCCTTGTTCCGGAATTCTGAGTGTGGGGAGGTTCCGTCTTCTCTCTGCAGCACCTGGGATGTCCTAGGAGACATTCGCGTGTCTTCCCCGAGAATCTCCTAGTGCAGGCTGCCGGGGAAAGGCAGGGGATAGCCTGGAAATGCAGGTAGCATGTAGTGCCTCCCCCTGGACAGGGGAGGTATTTAGCGGAATTCCCCCTGCCAGGGATCACCTCTGACCCCAAGCAGCTGCGTGGATTGCGGCCTCAAACCTCCACCACACAGTCAGCCGTCTTCCTGAATTCTGAGTTTTAGGAAGTTTCGTCTTCTGTGTGCTGCGCTTGGGATCTCCTAGGAGCCATTCACGTATCTTCACCGAGAGTCTCCTAGTGCGGGCAGCCGGGGAAATGCGGGGGATGAGTTGGAAATGCAGGTAGCATGTAGTGCCTCCCCCTGGACTGGGGAGGTATTTAGCGGACTTCCCCCTGCCAGGGAACACCTGTGACTCCAGGCAGCTGCGTGGTGGACGGCCCCAAACCTCCCCCACACACACAGACGTGTTCCGGAATTCTGAGCGTGAGGAGGTTCCGTCTTATTTCTGCAGCACCTGGGATCTCCTATAGCCATTCGAGTGTCTTCCCCGAGAGTTTCCTATTGCGGGCTGCCGTGAAAAGTTGGGGGAAGAACTGGAAATGCATGTAGCATGTAGTGCCTCCCCCTGGACAGGGGAGGTATTTAGCGGAATTCCCCCTGCCAGGGAACACCTGTGAAACCAGGCAGCTTCGTTTATGGTGGCCCCAAACCTCCCCCACACAGTCAGCCGTGTTCCGGAATTCGGAGTTTGGGAAGGTTCCGTCATCTGTCTGCATCGCCTGGGACCACCTAGGAGCCATTCGCGTGTCTTCCCCGAGAGTCTCCAAGTGCAGGCTGCCGGGGAAAGGTGGGGGATGGGCTGGAAATGCAAGTAGCTTGTAGTGCCTCGCCCTGGACAGAGGAGCTATTTAGCGGACTTCCCCCTTTCACCAAACACCTGCGACTCCAGGCAGCTACGTGGAGGTCGGCCCCAAACCTCCCCCACACAGTCAGACCTGTTCCGTAATTCTGAGAGTGGGAATTTCCGTCTTCTGTCTGCAGCACCTGGGATCTCCTAGGAGCCTTTCGCATGTCTTCCCCGAGAGTCTCCTAGTGCGGGCAGTAAGGGAAAGGCGGGGGATGGGCTGGAAATGCAGGTAGAATGTACTGCCTCCCCCTGGACAGGGGAGGTATTTAGGGGACTTCCCTCTACCAGGGAACACCTGTGAAACCATGCAGCTGCGTTTTTGGCGGCCCCAAACCTCCCCCATACATTCAGACGTGTTTCGGAATTCTGAGTGTTGGGAAGTTTCGTTCTCTGTCTGCTGCACTTGGGATCTTCTAGGAGCCCTTCACGCATCTTCCCCGAGAGTCTCATAGTGCGGGCAGCCAGGGAGAGGTGGGGGATGGGCTGGAAATGCAGGTAGCATGTAGTGCCTCCCCCTGGACAGGGGAGGTATTTAGCGGACTTCCCCATGCCAGGGAACACCTGTGACCCAAGGCAGCTGCGTGGAGGGCGGCCCCAAACCTCCAAACACAGTCAGCCGTGTTCCGGAATTCTGAGCGGGTGGAGGTTCCGTCTTTTGTATGCAGCGCCTGTGATCTCCAAGGAAACATTCGCGTGTCTTTCCCGAGTGTCTCCTAGTGCGGGTGCCGGGGAAAGCGGGGGATATGCTGGAAATGCAGGTAGCATGTATTGCCTCCCCCTGGACAGGGGAGGTATTTAGCGGACTTCCCCCTGACAGGGAACACCAGTGAACCCAGGCAGCTGCGTGGTGGGCGACCCAAAACTCCCACACAAAGTCACGCGTGTTCCAGAATTCTGAGTGTGGGGACGTTCCGTCTTCAGTCTGCAGCGCCTGGGATCCCCGTGGAGCCCTTCGAATGTCTTCCCCAAGTGTCTCCTAGTGCGGACTGCCGGTGAAAGGCTGGGGATCGGCTGGACATGCTGGTAGCATGTACTGCCTCCCCCTGGACAGGGGAGGTATTTAGCGGACTTCCCCTTGACAGGGAACACCTGTGACCCCAGGCAGCTGCGTGGTGGGCGGCCCCAAATCTCCCACACTCAGTCAGCCGTGTTCCGGAATTCTGAGTGTGGGGAGGTTCCGTCTTCTGTCTGCAGCGCCTGGGATCGCCTAGGAGACATTCGCGTGTCTTCCCCGAGAATCTCCTAGTGCGGGATGCCGGGGAAAGGCGGGGGATAGCCTGGAAATTCAGGTAGCATGTAGTGCCTCCCCCTGGACAGGGGAGGTATTTAGCGGAATTCCCCCGGCCAGGGATCACCTGTGACCCCAAGCAGCTGCGTGGATTGCGGCCTCAAACCTCCCCCACACAGTCAGCCGTCTTCCTGAATTCTGAGTTTTGGGAAGTTTCGTCTTCTGTGTGCTGCGCTTGGGATCTCCTAGGAGCCCTTCACGTATCTTCACCGAGAGTCTCCTAGTGCGGGCAGCCGGGGAAATGCGGGGGATGGGCTGGAAATGCAGGCAGTATGTAGTGCCACCCCCTGGACAGGGGAGGTATTTAGCGGACTTCCCCCTGCCAGGGCACTCCTGTGACCAGAGGCAGCAGCGAGGAGGGCGGCCCCAAACCTCCACCACGCAGTCAGCCGTGTTCCGGAATTCTGAGCGTGGGGAGGTTCCGTCATCTTTCTGCAGCGCCTGGGATCTCCAAGGAGCACTTCGCGTGTCTTCCCCGAGGGTCTCCTTGTGCGGGCTTCAGGGGAAACGCGGGGGATGTGCTGGAAATGCAGGTAGCATGTAGTGCCTCCACCTCGACAGGGGAGGTATTTAGCGGACTTCCCCCTGCCAGGGAAAACCTGTGAAACCAGGTAGCTGCGTGGAGGGCGGCCCCAAACCTCCCCACACAGTCAGCCGTGTTCCGGAATTCTGAGTGTTCGGAGGTTCCGTCTTCTGTCTGCTGCGCCTGGGATCTCATATGAGCCATTCACGTGTCTTCCCCGAGTTTCTCCTAGTGCGGGTGCCAGGGAAAGGCTAGGGATGGGCTGGAAATTCAGGTAGCTGGTAGTGCGTCCCCCTGGACAGGGGAGGTATTTAGCGTACTTCCCCCTGCCAGGGAACACCTGTGAACCCAGGCAGCTCCGTGGAGGGCGGCACCAAACCTCTCCCACACAGTCAGCCATGTTCCGGAATTCTGAGTATGGGGATGATCCGTCTTCCTTCTGCAGCTCCTGGGATATCCTAGGATCCCTTCGCGCGTCTTCACAGAGAGTCTACTTGTACGGGCTGCCAACATGCGGGGGATGGGCTGGAAATGCAGGTAGCTTGCAGTGCCTCCCCCAGGACAGGGGAGGTATTTAGCGGACTTCCCTCTACCAGGGAACATCTGTGAAACCATGCAGCTGCGTTTTTGGCGACCCCAAACCTCCCCCATACAGTCAGCCGTGTTTCGGAATTCTGAGTGTTGGGAAGTTTCGTTCTCTGTCTGCTGCACTTGGGATCTCCTAGGAGCCCTTCACGTGTCTACCCCGAGTGTCTCCTAGTGCGGGCGGCCGGGGTAAGTTAGGGGATGGGCTGAAAAGGCAGGTTCCATGCAGTGCCTCTCCCTGGGCAGGGGAGGTATTTAGCGGACTTCCCCCTGCCAGGGAACACTTGTGACCACAGGCAGCTGCGTGGAGGACGGCCCCAAACCTCCCCCAAACACTCAGCCGTGTTCCGGAATTCTGAGCATGGGGATTTTCCGTCTTCTGTCTGCAGCGCATGGGATCTCCTAGGATCCCTTCGCGCGTCTTCACAGAGAGTCTACTTGTACGGGCTGCCAGGAAAGTCGGGGATGGGCTGTAAATGCAGGTAGCTTGTAGTGCCTCCACCTGGACAGGGGAGGTAATTAGCGGAATTCCCCCTGCCAGGGAACACCTGTGAACCCAGGCAGCTGCGTGGAGGGCGGCACTAAAACCCCTCACAGTCAGCCGTGTTCCGGAATTCTAAGCGTGGGGAGGTTCTGTCTACTGTCTGCAGCGCCTGGGATCTTCTAGAAGCCATTCGCGTGTCTTCCCATAGATCTCCTAGTGCGGGCTTCCGGGGAAAGTCGGGGGATAGACTGGAAATGCGGGTAACATGTAGTGCCTCCCCCTGGACAGGGGAGCCATTTAGCGGAATTCCCCCTGCCAGGGAACACCTGTGACCCAAGGCAGCTGCGTGGAGGGCGGCCCCAAACCTCCAAACACAGTCAGCCGTGTTCCAGAATTCTGAGCGGGTGGAGGTTCCGTCTTCTGTATGCAGCGCCTGTGTCTCCAAGGAACCATTCGCGTGTCTTTCCCGAGTGTCTCCTAGTGCGGGTGCCGGGGAAAGGCGGGGGATGTGCTGGAAATGCAGGTAGCATGTAGTGCCTCCCCCTGGACAGGGGAGGTATTTAGCGGAATTCCCCCTGCCAGGGATCACCTGTGACCCCAAGCAGCTGCGTGGAGTGCAGCCCGAAACCTCCCACACACAGTCAGCCGTGTTCCGGAATTCTGAGTGTGGGGAGGTTCCGTCTTCTCTCTGCAGCACCTGGGATCTCCTAGGAGACATTCGCGTGTCTTCCCCGAGAATCTCCTAGTGCAGGCTGCCGGGGAAAGGCAGGGGATAGCCTGGAAATGCAGGTAGCATGTAGTGGCTCCCCCTGGACAGGGGAGGTATTTAGCGGAATTCCCCCTGCCAGGGATCACCTCTGACCCCAAGCAGCTGCGTGGATTGCGGCCTCAAACCTCCACCACACAGTCAGCCGTCTTCCTGAATTCTGAGTTTTAGGAAGTTTCGTCTTCTGTGTGCTGCGCTTGGGATCTCCTAGGAGCCATTCACGTATCTTCACCGAGAGTCTCCTAGTGCGGGCAGCCGGGGAAATGCGGGGGATGAGTTGGAAATGCAGGTAGCATGTAGTGCCTCCCCCTGGACTGGGGAGGTATTTAGCGGACTTCCCCCTGCCAGGGAACACCTGTGACTCCAGGCAGCTGCGTGGTGGACGGCCCCCAAACCTCCCCCACACACACAGACGTGTTCCGGAATTCTGAGCGTGAGGAGGTTCCGTCTTATTTCTGCAGCACCTGGGATCTCCTATAGCCATTCGAGTGTCTTCCCCGAGAGTTTCCTATTGCGGGCTGCCGTGAAAAGTTGGGGGAAGAACTGGAAATGCATGTAGCATGTAGTGCCTCCCCCTGGACAGGGGAGGTATTTAGCGGAATTCCCCCTGCCAGGGAACACCTGTGAAACCAGGCAGCTTCGTTTATGGTGGCCCCAAACCTCCCCCACACAGTCAGCCGTGTTCCGGAATTCGGAGTTTGGGAAGGTTCCGTCATCTGTCTGCATCGCCTGGGACCACCTAGGAGCCATTCGCGTGTCTTCCCCGAGAGTCTCCAAGTGCAGGCTGCCGGGGAAAGGTGGGGGATGGGCTGGAAATGCAAGTAGCTTGTAGTGCCTCGCCCTGGACAGAGGAGCTATTTAGCGGACTTCCCCCTTTCACCAAACACCTGCGACTCCAGGCAGCTACGTGGAGGTCGGCCCCAAACCTCCCCCACACAGTCAGACCTGTTCCGTAATTCTGAGAGTGGGAATTTCCGTCTTCTGTCTGCAGCACCTGGGATCTCCTAGGAGCCTTTCGCATGTCTTCCCCGAGAGTCTCCTAGTGCGGGCAGTAAGGGAAAGGCGGGGGATGGGCTGGAAATGCAGGTAGAATGTACTGCCTCCCCCTGGACAGGGGAGGTATTTAGGGGACTTCCCTCTACCAGGGAACACCTGTGAAACCATGCAGCTGCGTTTTTGGCGGCCCCAAACCTCCCCCATACATTCAGACGTGTTTCGGAATTCTGAGTGTTGGGAAGTTTCGTTCTCTGTCTGCTGCACTTGGGATCTTCTAGGAGCCCTTCACGCATCTTCCCCGAGAGTCTCATAGTGCGGGCAGCCAGGGAGAGGTGGGGGATGGGCTGGAAATGCAGGTAGCATGTAGTGCCTCCCCCTGGACAGGGGAGGTATTTAGCGGACTTCCCCATGCCAGGGAACACCTGTGACCCAAGGCAGCTGCGTGGAGGGCGGCCCCAAACCTCCAAACACAGTCAGCCGTGTTCCGGAATTCTGAGCGGGTGGAGGTTCCGTCTTTTGTATGCAGCGCCTGTGATCTCCAAGGAAACATTCGCGTGTCTTTCCCGAGTGTCTCCTAGTGCGGGTGCCGGGGAAAGGCGGGGGATATGCTGGAAATGCAGGTAGCATGTAGTGCCTCCCCCTGGACAGGGGAGGTATTTAGCGGACTTCCCCCTGACAGGGAACACCAGTGAACCCAGGCAGCTGCGTGGTGGGCGACCCAAAACTCCCACACAAAGTCACGCGTGTTCCAGAATTCTGAGTGTGGGGACGTTCCGTCTTCAGTCTGCAGCGCCTGGGATCCCCGTGGAGCCCTTCGAATGTCTTCCCCAAGTGTCTCCTAGTGCGGACTGCCGGTGAAAGGCTGGGGATCGGCTGGACATGCTGGTAGCATGTACTGCCTCCCCCTGGACAGGGGAGGTATTTAGCGGACTTCCCCTTGACAGGGAACACCTGTGACCCCAGGCAGCTGCGTGGTGGGCGGCCCCAAATCTCCCACACTCAGTCAGCCGTGTTCCGGAATTCTGAGTGTGGGGAGGTTCCGTCTTCTGTCTGCAGCGCCTGGGATCGCCTAGGAGACATTCGCGTGTCTTCCCCGAGAATCTCCTAGTGCGGGCTGCCGGGGAAAGGCGGGGGATAGCCTGGAAATTCAGGTAGCATGTAGTGCCTCCCCCTGGACAGGGGAGGTATTTAGCGGAATTCCCCCGGCCAGGGATCACCTGTGACCCCAAGCAGCTGCGTGGATTGCGGCCTCAAACCTCCCCCACACAGTCAGCCGTCTTCCTGAATTCTGAGTTTTGGGAAGTTTCGTCTTCTGTGTGCTGCGCTTGGGATCTCCTAGGAGCCCTTCACGTATCTTCACCGAGAGTCTCCTAGTGCGGGCAGCCGGGGAAATGCGGGGGATGGGCTGGAAATGCAGGCAGTATGTAGTGCCACCCCCTGGACAGGGGAGGTATTTAGCGGACTTCCCCCTGCCAGGGCACTCCTGTGACCAGAGGCAGCAGCGAGGAGGGCGGCCCCAAACCTCCACCACGCAGTCAGCCGTGTTCCGGAATTCTGAGCGTGGGGAGGTTCCGTCATCTTTCTGCAGCGCCTGGGATCTCCAAGGAGCACTTCGCGTGTCTTCCCCGAGGGTCTCCTTGTGCGGGCTTCAGGGGAAACGCGGGGGATGTGCTGGAAATGCAGGTAGCATGTAGTGCCTCCACCTCGACAGGGGAGGTATTTAGCGGACTTCCCCCTGCCAGGGAAAACCTGTGAAACCAGGTAGCTGCGTGGAGGGCGGCCCCAAACCTCCCCACACAGTCAGCCGTGTTCCGGAATTCTGAGTGTTCGGAGGTTCCGTCTTCTGTCTGCTGCGCCTGGGATCTCATATGAGCCATTCACGTGTCTTCCCCGAGTTTCTCCTAGTGCGGGTGCCAGGGAAAGGCGGGGGATGGGCTGGAAATTCAGGTAGCTGGTAGTGCGTCCCCCTGGACAGGGGAGGTATTTAGCGGACTTCCCCCTGCCAGGGAACACCTGTGAACCCAGGCAGCTCCGTGGAGGGCGGCACCAAACCTCTCCCACACAGTCAGCCATGTTCCGGAATTCTGAGTATGGGGATGATCCGTCTTCCTTCTGCAGCTCCTGGGATATCCTAGGATCCCTTCGCGCGTCTTCACAGAGAGTCTACTTGTACGGGCTGCCAACATGCGGGGGATGGGCTGGAAATGCAGGTAGCTTGCAGTGCCTCCCCCAGGACAGGGGAGGTATTTAGCGGAATTCACCATGCCAGGGAACACCTGTGACCACACACAGCTGCGTGGAGTGCAGCCTCAAACCTCCCCAACACAGTCAGCCGTTTTCCGGAATTCTGAGTGTGGAGAGGTTCCGTCTTCTGTCTGCAGCGCCTGGGATCTCCTAGGAGCATTTCGCGTGTCTTCCCCGAGAGTCTCCTATTGCGGGCTGCCGGGGAAAGGCGGGGGATGGGCTGGAAATGCAGGTACTATGCAGTTCCACCCCCTGGACAGGGGAGGTATTTAGCGGACTTCCCTCTACCAGGGAACATCTGTGAAACCATGCAGCTGCGTTTTTGGCGACCCCAAACCTCCCCCATACAGTCAGCCGTGTTTCGGAATTCTGAGTGTTGGGAAGTTTCGTTCTCTGTCTGCTGCACTTGGGATCTCCTAGGAGCCCTTCACGTGTCTACCCCGAGTGTCTCCTAGTGCGGGCGGCCGGGGTAAGTTAGGGGATGGGCTGGAAAGGCAGGTTCCATGCAGTGCCTCTCCCTGGGCAGGGGAGGTATTTAGCGGACTTCCCCCTGCCAGGGAACACTTGTGACCACAGGCAGCTGCGTGGAGGACGGCCCCAAACCTCCCCCAAACACTCAGCCGTGTTCCGGAATTCTGAGCATGGGGATTTTCCGTCTTCTGTCTGCAGCGCATGGGATCTCCTAGGATCCCTTCGCGCGTCTTCACAGAGAGTCTACTTGTACGGGCTGCCAGGAAAGTTGGGGATGGGCTGTAAATGCAGGTAGCTTGTAGTGCCTCCACCTGGACAGGGGAGGTAATTAGCGGACTTCCCCCTGCCAGGGAACACCTGTGAACCCAGGCAGCTGCGTGGAGGGCGGCACTAAAACCCCTCACAGTCAGCCGTGTTCCGGAATTCTAAGCGTGGGGAGGTTCTGTCTACTGTCTGCAGCGCCTGGGATCTTCTAGAAGCCATTCGCGTGTCTTCCCATAGATCTCCTAGTGCGGGCTTCCGGGGAAAGTCGGGGGATAGACTGGAAATGCGGGTAACATGTAGTGCCTCCCCCTGGACAGGGGAGCCATTTAGCGGAATTCCCCCTGCCAGGGAACACCTGTGACCCAAGGCAGCTGCGTGGAGGGCGGCCCCAAACCTCCAAACACAGTCAGCCGTGTTCCGGAATTCTGAGCGGGTGGAGGTTCCGTCTTCTGTATGCAGCGCCTGTGTCTCCAAGGAACCATTCGCGTGTCTTTCCCGAGTGTCTCCTAGTGCGGGTGCCGGGGAAAGGCGGGGGATGTGCTGGAAATGCAGGTAGCATGTAGTGCCTCCCCCTGGACAGGGGAGGTATTTAGCGGAATTCCCCCTGCCAGGGATCACCTGTGACCCCAAGCAGCTGCGTGGAGTGCAGCCCGAAACCTCCCACACACAGTCAGCCGTGTTCCGGAATTCTGAGTGTGGGGAGGTTCCGTCTTCTCTCTGCAGCACCTGGGATCTCCTAGGAGACATTCGCGTGTCTTCCCCGAGAATCTCCTAGTGCAGGCTGCCGGGGAAAGGCAGGGGATAGCCTGGAAATGCAGGTAGCATGTAGTGCCTCCCCCTGGACAGGGGAGGTATTTAGCGGAATTCCCCCTGCCAGGGATCACCTCTGACCCCAAGCAGCTGCGTGGATTGCGGCCTCAAACCTCCACCACACAGTCAGCCGTCTTCCTGAATTCTGAGTTTTAGGAAGTTTCGTCTTCTGTGTGCTGCGCTTGGGATCTCCTAGGAGCCATTCACGTATCTTCACCGAGAGTCTCCTAGTGCGGGCAGCCGGGGAAATGCGGGGGATGAGTTGGAAATGCAGGTAGCATGTAGTGCCTCCCCCTGGACTGGGGAGGTATTTAGCGGACTTCCCCCTGCCAGGGAACACCTGTGACTCCAGGCAGCTGCGTGGTGGACGGCCCCAAACCTCCCCCACACACACAGACGTGTTCCGGAATTCTGAGCGTGAGGAGATTCCGTCTTATTTCTGCAGCACCTGGGATCTCCTATAGCCATTCGAGTGTCTTCCCCGAGAGTTTCCTATTGCGGGCTGCCGTGAAAAGTTGGGGGAAGAACTGGAAATGCATGTAGCATGTAGTGCCTCCCCCTGGACAGGGGAGGTATTTAGCGGAATTCCCCCTGCCAGGGAACACCTGTGAAACCAGGCAGCTTCGTTTATGGTGGCCCCAAACCTCCCCCACACAGTCAGCCGTGTTCCGGAATTCGGAGTTTGGGAAGGTTCCGTCATCTGTCTGCATCGCCTGGGACCACCTAGGAGCCATTCGCGTGTCTTCCCCGAGAGTCTCCAAGTGCAGGCTGCCGGGGAAAGGTGGGGGATGGGCTGGAAATGCAAGTAGCTTGTAGTGCCTCGCCCTGGACAGAGGAGCTATTTAGCGGACTTCCCCCTTTCACCAAACACCTGCGACTCCAGGCAGCTACGTGGAGGTCGGCCCCAAACCTCCCCCACACAGTCAGACCTGTTCCGTAATTCTGAGAGTGGGAATTTCCGTCTTCTGTCTGCAGCACCTGGGATCTCCTAGGAGCCTTTCGCATGTCTTCCCCGAGAGTCTCCTAGTGCGGGCAGTAAGGGAAAGGCGGGGGATGGGCTGGAAATGCAGGTAGAATGTACTGCCTCCCCCTGGACAGGGGAGGTATTTAGGGGACTTCCCTCTACCAGGGAACACCTGTGAAACCATGCAGCTGCGTTTTTGGCGGCCCCAAACCTCCCCCATACATTCAGACGTGTTTCGGAATTCTGAGTGTTGGGAAGTTTCGTTCTCTGTCTGCTGCACTTGGGATCTTCTAGGAGCCCTTCACGCATCTTCCCCGAGAGTCTCATAGTGCGGGCAGCCAGGGAGAGGTGGGGGATGGGCTGGAAATGCAGGTAGCATGTAGTGCCTCCCCCTGGACAGGGGAGGTATTTAGCGGACTTCCCCATGCCAGGGAACACCTGTGACCCAAGGCAGCTGCGTGGAGGGCGGCCCCAAACCTCCAAACACAGTCAGCCGTGTTCCGGAATTCTGAGCGGGTGGAGGTTCCGTCTTTTGTATGCAGCGCCTGTGATCTCAAAGGAAACATTCGCGTGCCTTTCCCGAGTGTCTCCTAGTGCGGGTGCCGGGGAAAGGCGGGGGATATGCTGGAAATGCAGGTAGCATGTAGTGCCTCCCCCTGGACAGGGGAGGTATTTAGCGGAATTCCCCCTGCCAGGGATCACCTGTGACCCCAAGCAGCTGCGTGGTGTGCAGCCCGAAACCTCCCACACACAGTCAGCCGTGTTCCGGAATTCTGAGTGTGGGGAGGTTCCGTCTTCTCTCTGCAGCACCTGGGATCTCCTAGGAGACATTCGCGTGTCTTCCCCGAGAATCTCCTAGTGCAGGCTGCCGGGGAAAGGCAGGGGATAGCCTGGAAATGCAGGTAGCATGTAGTGGCTCCCCCTGGACAGGGGAGGTATTTAGCGGAATTCCCCCTGCCAGGGATCACCTCTGACCCCAAGCAGCTGCGTGGATTGCGGCCTCAAACCTCCACCACACAGTCAGCCGTCTTCCTGAATTCTGAGTTTTAGGAAGTTTCGTCTTCTGTGTGCTGCGCTTGGGATCTCCTAGGAGCCATTCACGTATCTTCACCGAGAGTCTCCTAGTGCGGGCAGCCGGGGAAATGCGGGGGATGAGTTGGAAATGCAGGTAGCATGTAGTGCCTCCCCCTGGACTGGGGAGGTATTTAGCGGACTTCCCCCTGCCAGGGAACACCTGTGACTCCAGGCAGCTGCGTGGTGGACGGCCCCAAACCTCCCCCACACACACAGACGTGTTCCGGAATTCTGAGCGTGAGGAGGTTCCGTCTTATTTCTGCAGCACCTGGGATCTCCTATAGCCATTCGAGTGTCTTCCCCGAGAGTTTCCTATTGCGGGCTGCCGTGAAAAGTTGGGGGAAGAACTGGAAATGCATGTAGCATGTAGTGCCTCCCCCTGGACAGGGGAGGTATTTAGCGGAATTCCCCCTGCCAGGGAACACCTGTGAAACCAGGCAGCTTCGTTTATGGTGGCCCCAAACCTCCCCCACACAGTCAGCCGTGTTCCGGAATTCGGAGTTTGGGAAGGTTCCGTCATCTGTCTGCATCGCCTGGGACCACCTAGGAGCCATTCGCGTGTCTTCCCCGAGAGTCTCCAAGTGCAGGCTGCCGGGGAAAGGTGGGGGATGGGCTGGAAATGCAAGTAGCTTGTAGTGCCTCGCCCTGGACAGAGGAGCTATTTAGCGGACTTCCCCCTTTCACCAAACACCTGCGACTCCAGGCAGCTACGTGGAGGTCGGCCCCAAACCTCCCCCACACAGTCAGACCTGTTCCGTAATTCTGAGAGTGGGAATTTCCGTCTTCTGTCTGCAGCACCTGGGATCTCCTAGGAGCCTTTCGCATGTCTTCCCCGAGAGTCTCCTAGTGCGGGCAGTAAGGGAAAGGCGGGGGATGGGCTGGAAATGCAGGTAGAATGTACTGCCTCCCCCTGGACAGGGGAGGTATTTAGGGGACTTCCCTCTACCAGGGAACACCTGTGAAACCATGCAGCTGCGTTTTTGGCGGCCCCAAACCTCCCCCATACATTCAGACGTGTTTCGGAATTCTGAGTGTTGGGAAGTTTCGTTCTCTGTCTGCTGCACTTGGGATCTTCTAGGAGCCCTTCACGCATCTTCCCCGAGAGTCTCATAGTGCGGGCAGCCAGGGAGAGGTGGGGGATGGGCTGGAAATGCAGGTAGCATGTAGTGCCTCCCCCTGGACAGGGGAGGTATTTAGCGGACTTCCCCATGCCAGGGAACACCTGTGACCCAAGGCAGCTGCGTGGAGGGCGGCCCCAAACCTCCAAACACAGTCAGCCGTGTTCCGGAATTCTGAGCGGGTGGAGGTTCCGTCTTTTGTATGCAGCGCCTGTGATCTCAAAGGAAACATTCGCGTGCCTTTCCCGAGTGTCTCCTAGTGCGGGTGCCGGGGAAAGGCGGGGGATATGCTGGAAATGCAGGTAGCATGTAGTGCCTCCCCCTGGACAGGGGAGGTATTTAGCGGACTTCCCCCTGACAGGGAACACCAGTGAACCCAGGCAGCTGCGTGGTGGGCGACCCAAAACTCCCACACAAAGTCACGCGTGTTCCAGAATTCTGAGTGTGGGGACGTTCCGTCTTCAGTCTGCAGCGCCTGGGATCCCCGTGGAGCCCTTCGAATGTCTTCCCCAAGTGTCTCCTAGTGCGGACTGCCGGTGAAAGGCTGGGGATCGGCTGGACATGCTGGTAGCATGTACTGCCTCCCCCTGGACAGGGGAGGTATTTAGCGGACTTCCCCTTGACAGGGAACACCTGTGACCCCAGGCAGCTGCGTGGTGGGCGGCCCCAAATCTCCCACACTCAGTCAGCCGTGTTCCGGAATTCTGAGTGTGGGGAGGTTCCGTCTTCTGTCTGCAGCGCCTGGGATCGCCTAGGAGACATTCGCGTGTCTTCCCCGAGAATCTCCTAGTGCGGGCTGCCGGGGAAAGGCGGGGGATAGCCTGGAAATTCAGGTAGCATGTAGTGCCTCCCCCTGGACAGGGGAGGTATTTAGCGGAATTCCCCCGGCCAGGGATCACCTGTGACCCCAAGCAGCTGCGTGGATTGCGGCCTCAAACCTCCCCCACACAGTCAGCCGTCTTCCTGAATTCTGAGTTTTGGGAAGTTTCGTCTTCTGTGTGCTGCGCTTGGGATCTCCTAGGAGCCCTTCACGTATCTTCACCGAGAGTCTCCTAGTGCGGGCAGCCGGGGAAATGCGGGGGATGGGCTGGAAATGCAGGCAGTATGTAGTGCCACCCCCTGGACAGGGGAGGTATTTAGCGGACTTCCCCCTGCCAGGGCACTCCTGTGACCAGAGGCAGCAGCGAGGAGGGCGGCCCCAAACCTCCACCACGCAGTCAGCCGTGTTCCGGAATTCTGAGCGTGGGGAGGTTCCGTCATCTTTCTGCAGCGCCTGGGATCTCCAAGGAGTACTTCGCGTGTCTTCCCCGAGGGTCTCCTTGTGCGGGCTTCAGGGGAAACGCGGGGGATGTGCTGGAAATGCAGGTAGCATGTAGTGCCTCCACCTCGACAGGGGAGGTATTTAGCGGACTTCCCCCTGCCAGGGAAAACCTGTGAAACCAGGTAGCTGCGTGGAGGGCGGCCCCAAACCTCCCCACACAGTCAGCCGTGTTCCGGAATTCTGAGTGTTCGGAGGTTCCGTCTTCTGTCTGCTGCGCCTGGGATCTCATATGAGCCATTCACGTGTCTTCCCCGAGTTTCTCCTAGTGCGGGTGCCAGGGAAAGGCGGGGGATGGGCTGGAAATTCAGGTAGCTGGTAGTGCGTCCCCCTGGACAGGGGAGGTATTTAGCGGACTTCCCCCTGCCAGGGAACACCTGTGAACCCAGGCAGCTCCGTGGAGGGCGGCACCAAACCTCTCCCACACAGTCAGCCATGTTCCGGAATTCTGAGTATGGGGATGATCCGTCTTCCTTCTGCAGCTCCTGGGATATCCTAGGATCCCTTCGCGCGTCTTCACAGAGAGTCTACTTGTACGGGCTGCCAACATGCGGGGGATGGGCTGGAAATGCAGGTAGCTTGCAGTGCCTCCCCCAGGACAGGGGAGGTATTTAGCGGAATTCACCATGCCAGGGAACACCTGTGACCACACAGAGCTGCGTGGAGTGCAGCCTCAAACCTCCCCAACACAGTCAGCCGTTTTCCGGAATTCTGAGTGTGGAGAGGTTCCGTCTTCTGTCTGCAGCGCCTGGGATCTCCTAGGAGCATTTCGCGTGTCTTCCCCGAGAGTCTCCTATTGCGGGCTGCCGGGGAAAGGCGGGGGATGGGCTGGAAATGCAGGTACTATGCAGTTCCACCCCCTGGACAGGGGAGGTATTTAGCGGACTTCCCTCTACCAGGGAACATCTGTGAAACCATGCAGCTGCGTTTTTGGCGACCCCAAACCTCCCCCATACAGTCAGCCGTGTTTCGGAATTCTGAGTGTTGGGAAGTTTCGTTCTCTGTCTGCTGCACTTGGGATCTCCTAGGAGCCCTTCACGTGTCTACCCCGAGTGTCTCCTAGTGCGGGCGGCCGGGGTAAGTTAGGGGATGGGCTGGAAAGGCAGGTTCCATGCAGTGCCTCTCCCTGGGCAGGGGAGGTATTTAGCGGACTTCCCCCTGCCAGGGAACACTTGTGACCACAGGCAGCTGCGTGGAGGACGGCCCCAAACCTCCCCCAAACACTCAGCCGTGTTCCGGAATTCTGAGCATGGGGATTTTCCGTCTTCTGTCTGCAGCGCATGGGATCTCCTAGGATCCCTTCGCGCGTCTTCACAGAGAGTCTACTTGTACGGGCTGCCAGGAAAGTCGGGGATGGGCTGTAAATACAGGTAGCTTGTAGTGCCTCCACCTGGACAGGGGAGGTAATTAGCGGACTTCCCCCTGCCAGGGAACACCTGTGAACCCAGGCAGCTGCGTGGAGGGCGGCACTAAAACCCCTCACAGTCAGCCGTGTTCCGGAATTCTAAGCGTGGGGAGGTTCTGTCTACTGTCTGCAGCGCCTGGGATCTTCTAGAAGCCATTCGCGTGTCTTCCCATAGATCTCCTAGTGCGGGCTTCCGGGGAAAGTCGGGGGATAGACTGGAAATGCGGGTAACATGTAGTGCCTCCCCCTGGACAGGGGAGCCATTTAGCGGAATTCCCCCTGCCAGGGAACACCTGTGACCCAAGGCAGCTGCGTGGAGAGCGGCCCCAAAACTCCAAACACAGTCAGCCGTGTTCCGGAATTCTGAGCGGGTGGAGGTTCCGTCTTCTGTATGCAGCGCCTGTGATCTCCAAGGAACCATTCGCGTGTCTTTCCCGAGTGTCTCCTAGTGCGGGGGCCGGGGAAAGGCGGGGGATGTGCTGGAAATGCAGGTAGCATGTAGTGCCTCCCCCTGGTCAGGGGAGGTATTTAGCGGAATTCCCCCTGCCAGGGATCACCTGTGACCCCAAGCAGCTGCGTGGAGTGCAGCCCGAAACCTCCCACACACAGTCAGCCGTGTTCCGGAATTCTGAGTGTGGGGAGGTTCCGTCTTCTGTCTGCAGTGCCTGGGATCGCCTAGGAGACATTCGCGTGTCTTCCCCGAGAATCTCCTAGTGCAGGCTGCCGGGGAAAGGCAGGGGATAGCCTGGAAATGCAGGTAGCATGTAGTGCCTCCCCCTGGACAGGGGAGCCATTTAGCGGAATTCCCCCTGCCAGGGAACACCTGTGACCCAAGGCAGCTGCGTGGAGGGCGGCCCCAAACCTCCAAACACAGTCAGCCGTGTTCCGGAATTCTGAGCGGGTGGAGGTTCCGTCTTCTGTATGCAGCGCCTGTGTCTCCAAGGAACCATTCGCGTGTCTTTCCCGAGTGTCTCCTAGTGCGGGTGCCGGGGAAAGGCGGGGGATGTGCTGGAAATGCAGGTAGCATGTAGTGCCTCCCCCTGGACAGGGGAGGTATTTAGCGGAATTCCCCCTGCCAGGGATCACCTGTGACCCCAAGCAGCTGCGTGGTGTGCAGCCCGAAACCTCCCACACACAGTCAGCCGTGTTCCGGAATTCTGAGTGTGGGGAGGTTCCGTCTTCTCTCTGCAGCACCTGGGATCTCCTAGGAGACATTCGCGTGTCTTCCCCGAGAATCTCCTAGTGCAGGCTGCCGGGGAAAGGCAGGGGATAGCCTGGAAATGCAGGTAGCATGTAGTGGCTCCCCCTGGACAGGGGAGGTATTTAGCGGAATTCCCCCTGCCAGGGATCACCTCTGACCCCAAGCAGCTGCGTGGATTGCGGCCTCAAACCTCCACCACACAGTCAGCCGTCTTCCTGAATTCTGAGTTTTAGGAAGTTTCGTCTTCTGTGTGCTGCGCTTGGGATCTCCTAGGAGCCATTCACGTATCTTCACCGAGAGTCTCCTAGTGCGGGCAGCCGGGGAAATGCGGGGGATGAGTTGGAAATGCAGGTAGCATGTAGTGCCTCCCCCTGGACTGGGGAGGTATTTAGCGGACTTCCCCCTGCCAGGGAACACCTGTGACTCCAGGCAGCTGCGTGGTGGACGGCCCCAAACCTCCCCCACACACACAGACGTGTTCCGGAATTCTGAGCGTGAGGAGGTTCCGTCTTATTTCTGCAGCACCTGGGATCTCCTATAGCCATTCGAGTGTCTTCCCCGAGAGTTTCCTATTGCGGGCTGCCGTGAAAAGTTGGGGGAAGAACTGGAAATGCATGTAGCATGTAGTGCCTCCCCCTGGACAGGGGAGGTATTTAGCGGAATTCCCCCTGCCAGGGAACACCTGTGAAACCAGGCAGCTTCGTTTATGGTGGCCCCAAACCTCCCCCACACAGTCAGCCGTGTTCCGGAATTCGGAGTTTGGGAAGGTTCCGTCATCTGTCTGCATCGCCTGGGACCACCTAGGAGCCATTCGCGTGTCTTCCCCGAGAGTCTCCAAGTGCAGGCTGCCGGGGAAAGGTGGGGGATGGGCTGGAAATGCAAGTAGCTTGTAGTGCCTCGCCCTGGACAGAGGAGCTATTTAGCGGACTTCCCCCTTTCACCAAACACCTGCGACTCCAGGCAGCTACGTGGAGGTCGGCCCCAAACCTCCCCCACACAGTCAGACCTGTTCCGTAATTCTGAGAGTGGGAATTTCCGTCTTCTGTCTGCAGCACCTGGGATCTCCTAGGAGCCTTTCGCATGTCTTCCCCGAGAGTCTCCTAGTGCGGGCAGTAAGGGAAAGGCGGGGGATGGGCTGGAAATGCAGGTAGAATGTACTGCCTCCCCCTGGACAGGGGAGGTATTTAGGGGACTTCCCTCTACCAGGGAACACCTGTGAAACCATGCAGCTGCGTTTTTGGCGGCCCCAAACCTCCCCCATACATTCAGACGTGTTTCGGAATTCTGAGTGTTGGGAAGTTTCGTTCTCTGTCTGCTGCACTTGGGATCTTCTAGGAGCCCTTCACGCATCTTCCCCGAGAGTCTCATAGTGCGGGCAGCCAGGGAGAGGTGGGGGATGGGCTGGAAATGCAGGTAGCATGTAGTGCCTCCCCCTGGACAGGGGAGGTATTTAGCGGACTTCCCCATGCCAGGGAACACCTGTGACCCAAGGCAGCTGCGTGGAGGGCGGCCCCAAACCTCCAAACACAGTCAGCCGTGTTCCGGAATTCTGAGCGGGTGGAGGTTCCGTCTTTTGTATGCAGCGCCTGTGATCTCAAAGGAAACATTCGCGTGTCTTTCCCGAGTGTCTCCTAGTGCGGGTGCCGGGGAAAGGCGGGGGATATGCTGGAAATGCAGGTAGCATGTAGTGCCTCCCCCTGGACAGGGGAGGTATTTAGCGGACTTCCCCCTGACAGGGAACACCAGTGAACCCAGGCAGCTGCGTGGTGGGCGACCCAAACCTCCCACACAAAGTCCGGCGTGTTCCAGAATTCTGAGTGTGGGGAGGTTCCGTCTTCAGTCTGCAGCGCCTGGGATCCCCGTGGAGCCCTTCGAATGTCTTCCCCAAGTGTCTCCTAGTGCGGACTGCCGGTGAAAGGCTGGGGATCGGCTGGACATGCTGGTAGCATGTACTGCCTCCCCCTGGACAGGGGAGGTATTTAGCGGACTTCCCCTTGACAGGGAACACCTGTGACCCCAGGCAGCTGCGTGGTGGGCGGCCCCAAATCTCCCACACTCAGTCAGCCGTGTTCCGGAATTCTGAGTGTGGGGAGGTTCCGTCTTCTGTCTGCAGCGCCTGGGATCGCCTAGGAGACATTCGCGTGTCTTCCCCGAGAATCTCCTAGTGCGGGCTGCCGGGGAAAGGCGGGGGATAGCCTGGAAATTCAGGTAGCATGTAGTGCCTCCCCCTGGACAGGGGAGGTATTTAGCGGAATTCCCCCGGCCAGGGATCACCTGTGACCCCAAGGAGCTGCGTGGATTGCGGCCTCAAACCTCCCCCACACAGTCAGCCGTCTTCCTGAATTCTGAGTTTTGGGAAGTTTCGTCTTCTGTGTGCTGCGCTTGGGATCTCCTAGGAGCCCTTCACGTATCTTCACCGAGAGTCTCCTAGTGCGGGCAGCCGGGGAAATGCGGGGGATGGGCTGGAAATGCAGGCAGTATGTAGTGCCACCCCCTGGACAGGGGAGGTATTTAGCGGACTTCCCCCTGCCAGGGCACTCCTGTGACCAGAGGCAGCAGCGAGGAGGGCGGCCCCAAACCTCCACCACGCAGTCAGCCGTGTTCCGGAATTCTGAGCGTGGGGAGGTTCCGTCATCTTTCTGCAGCGCCTGGGATCTCCAAGGAGCACTTCGCGTGTCTTCCCCGAGGGTCTCCTTGTGCGGGCTTCAGGGGAAACGCGGGGGATGTGCTGGAAATGCAGGTAGCATGTAGTGCCTCCACCTCGACAGGGGAGGTATTTAGCGGACTTCCCCCTGCCAGGGAAAACCTGTGAAACCAGGTAGCTGCGTGGAGGGCGGCCCCAAACCTCCCCACACAGTCAGCCGTGTTCCGGAATTCTGAGTGTTCGGAGGTTCCGTCTTCTGTCTGCTGCGCCTGGGATCTCATATGAGCCATTCACGTGTCTTCCCCGAGTTTCTCCTAGTGCGGGTGCCAGGGAAAGGCGGGGGATGGGCTGGAAATTCAGGTAGCTGGTAGTGCGTCCCCCTGGACAGGGGAGGTATTTAGCGGACTTCCCCCTGCCAGGGAACACCTGTGAACCCAGGCAGCTCCGTGGAGGGCGGCACCAAACCTCTCCCACACAGTCAGCCATGTTCCGGAATTCTGAGTATGGGGATGATCCGTCTTCCTTCTGCAGCTCCTGGGATATCCTAGGATCCCTTCGCGCGTCTTCACAGAGAGTCTACTTGTACGGGCTGCCAACATGCGGGGGATGGGCTGGAAATGCAGGTAGCTTGCAGTGCCTCCCCCAGGACAGGGGAGGTATTTAGCGGAATTCACCATGCCAGGGAACACCTGTGACCACACACAGCTGCGTGGAGTGCAGCCTCAAACCTCCCCAACACAGTCAGCCGTTTTCCGGAATTCTGAGTGTGGAGAGGTTCCGTCTTCTGTCTGCAGCGCCTGGGATCTCCTAGGAGCATTTCGCGTGTCTTCCCCGAGAGTCTCCTATTGCGGGCTGCCGGGGAAAGGCGGGGGATGGGCTGGAAATGCAGGTACTATGCAGTTCCACCCCCTGGACAGGGGAGGTATTTAGCGGACTTCCCTCTACCAGGGAACATCTGTGAAACCATGCAGCTGCGTTTTTGGCGACCCCAAACCTCCCCCATACAGTCAGCCGTGTTTCGGAATTCTGAGTGTTGGGAAGTTTCGTTCTCTGTCTGCTGCACTTGGGATCTCCTAGGAGCCCTTCACGTGTCTACCCCGAGTGTCTCCTAGTGCGGGCGGCCGGGGTAAGTTAGGGGATGGGCTGGAAAGGCAGGTTCCATGCAGTGCCTCTCCCTGGGCAGGGGAGGTATTTAGCGGACTTCCCCCTGCCAGGGAACACTTGTGACCACAGGCAGCTGCGTGGAGGACGGCCCCAAACCTCCCCCAAACACTCAGCCGTGTTCCGGAATTCTGAGCATGGGGATTTTCCGTCTTCTGTCTGCAGCGCATGGGATCTCCTAGGATCCCTTCGCGCGTCTTCACAGAGAGTCTACTTGTACGGGCTGCCAGGAAAGTCGGGGATGGGCTGTAAATGCAGGTAGCTTGTAGTGCCTCCACCTGGAAAGGGGAGGTAATTAGCGGACTTCCCCCTGCCAGGGAACACCTGTGAACCCAGGCAGCTGCGTGGAGGGCGGCACTAAAACCCCTCACAGTCAGCCGTGTTCCGGAATTCTAAGCGTGGGGAGGTTCTGTCTACTGTCTGCAGCGCCTGGGATCTTCTAGAAGCCATTCGCGTGTCTTCCCATAGATCTCCTAGTGCGGGCTTCCGGGGAAAGTCGGGGGATAGACTGGAAATGCGGGTAACATGTAGTGCCTCCCCCTGGACAGGGGAGCCATTTAGCGGAATTCCCCCTGCCAGGGAACACCTGTGACCCAAGGCAGCTGCGTGGAGGGCGGCCCCAAACCTCCAAACACAGTCAGCCGTGTTCCGGAATTCTGAGCGGGTGGAGGTTCCGTCTTCTGTATGCAGCGCCTGTGATCTCCAAGGAACCATTCGCGTGTCTTTCCCGAGTGTCTCCTAGTGCGGGTGCCGGGGAAAGGCGGGGGATGTGCTGGAAATGCAGGTAGCATGTAGTGCCTCCCCCTGGACAGGGGAGGTATTTAGCGGAATTCCCCCTGCCAGGGATCACCTGTGACCCCAAGCAGCTGCGTGGAGTGCAGCCCGAAACCTCCCACACACAGTCAGCCGTGTTCCGGAATTCTGAGTGTGGGGAGGTTCCGTCTTCTGTCTGCAGCGCCTGGGATCTCCTAGGAGACATTCGCGTGTCTTCCCCGAGAATCTCCTAGTGCACGCTGCCGGGGAAAGGCAGGGGATAGCCTGGAAATGCAGGTAGCATGTAGTGCCTCCCCCTGGACAGGGGAGGTATTTAGCGGAATTCCCCCTGCCAGGGATCACCTGTGACCCCAAGCAGCTGCGTGGATTGCGGCCTCAAACCTCCCCCACACAGTTAGCCGTCTTCCTGAATTCTGAGTTTTGGGAAGTTTCGTCTTCTCTGTGCTGCGCTTGGGATCTCCTAGGAGCCCTTCACGTATCTTCACCGAGAGTCTCCTAGTGCGGGCAGCCGGGGAAATGCGGGGGATGGGTTAAAAATTCAGGTAGCATGTAGTGCCTCCCCCTGGACTGGGGAGGTATTTAGCGGACTTCCCCCTGCCAGTTAACACCTGTGACTCCAGGCAGCTTCGTGGTGGACGGCCCCAAACCTCCCCCCCACACACAGACGTGTTCCGGAATTCTGAGCGTGAGGAGGTTCCGTCTTATTTCTGCAGCACCTGGGATCTCCTATAGCCATTCGAGTGTCTTCCCCGAGAGTTTCCTATTGCGGGCTGCCGTGAAAAGTTGGAGGAAGTATTTGAAATGTATGTAGCATGTAGTGCCTCCCCCTGGACAGGGGAGGTATTTAGCGGAATTCCCCCTGCCAGGGAACACCTGTGAAACCTGGCAGCTTCGTATATGGTGGCCCCAAACCTCCCCCACACAGTCAGCCGTGTTCCGGAATTCGGAGTTTGGGAAGGTTCCGTCATCTGTCTGCATCGCCTGGGACCTCCTAAGAGCCATTCGCGTGTCTTCCCCGAGAGTCTCCAGTGCAGGTTGCCGGGGAAAGGTGGGGGATGGGCTGGAAATGCAAGTAGCTTGTAGTGCCTCCCCCTGGACAGAGGAGCTATTTAGCGGACTTCCCCCTTTCACCAAAAACCTGCGACTCCAGGCAGCTACGTGGAGGTCGGCACCAAACCTCCCCCACACATTCAGACCTGTTCCGTAATTCTGAGAGTGGGAATTTCCGTCTTCTGTCTGCAGCACCTGGGATCTCCTAGGAGCCTTTCGCATGTCTTCCCCGAGAGTCTCCTAGTGCGGGCAGTAAGGGAAAGGCGGGGGATGGGCTGGAAATGCAGGTAGAATGTACTGCCTCCCCCTGGACAGGGGAGGTATTTAGCGGACTTCCCCCTGACAGGGAACACCAGTGAACCCAGGCAGCTGCGTGGTGGGCGACCCAAACCTCCCACACAAAGTCCGGCGTGTTCCAGAATTCTGAGTGTGGGGAGGTTCCGTCTTCATTCTGCAGCGCCTGGGATCCCCGTGGAGCCCTTCGAATGTCTTCCCCAATTGTCTATTAGTGCTGGCTGCCGGTGAAAGGCTGGGGATCGGCTGGACATGCTGGTAGCATGTACTGCCTCCCCCTGGACAGGGGAGGTATTTAGCGGACTTCCCCCTGACAGGGATCACCTGTGACCCCAGGCAGCTGCGTGGTGGGCGGCCCCAAATCTCCCACACACATTCAGCCGTGTTCCGGTATTCTGAGTATGGGGAGGTTCCGTCATCTGTCTGCAGCGCCTGGGATCTCCTAGAAGCCATTCGCGTGTCTTCCCCGAGATCTCCTATTGCGGGCTTCCGGGGAAAGTCGGGGGATAGACTGGAAATGCTGGTAGCATGTACTGCCTCTCCCTGGACAAGGGAGGAATTTAGCGGACATCCCCCTACCAGAGAACACTTGTGACCACAGGCAGCTGCGTGGAGGACGGCCACAAACCTCCCCAACAAACTCAGCCGTGTTCCGGAATTCTGAGCATGTGGAGGTTCCGTCTTCAGTCTGCAGCGCATGGGATCTCCTAGGATTCTTTTGCGTGTCTTCACAGAGAGTCTACTAGTACGAACAACCAGGAAAGGCGGGGATGGGCTGTAAATGCAGGTAGCATGTAGTGCCACCCCCTGGACAGGGGAGGTATTTAGCGGACTTCCCCCTGCCACGGAACACCTGTGACCCAAGGCAGCTGCGTGGAGTGCGGCCCCAAACCTCCCCCACACAGTCAGCCGTGTTCCGGAATTCTGAGAGGGTGGAGGTTCCGTCTTCTGTCTGCAGCGCCTGGGATCTCCAAGGAACCATTCGCGTGTCTTCCCCGAGTTTCTCCTATTGCGGGCTGCCGGGGAAAATCGGGGGATGGGCTGGAAATGCAGGTAGCATGTAGTGCCTCCCCCTGGACAGGGGAGATATTTAGCGGAATTCCCCCTGCCAGGGAACATCTGTGAAACCAGGCAGCTGCGTATAGGGCGGCCCCAAACCTCCCACACAGTCAGGCGTTTTCCGGAATTCTGAGAGTTGGGAGGTTCCGTATTCTGTCTGCTGCGACTGGGATCTCATATGAGCCATTCACGTGTCTTCCCCGAGTGTCTCCTAGTGCGGGCGCCCGGGGAAAGGCGGGGGAATGGCTGGAAATGCAGGTAGCATGTAGTGCCGCTCCCTGGACAGGGGAGGTATTTAGCGGAATTCCCCCTGCCAGGGAACACCTTTGACCATAGGCAGCTGCGTGGAGGGCGGCCCCAAACCTCCCCCACACACTCGGCCGTGTTCCGGATTTCTGATCATGGGGAGTTTCCGTCTTCTGTCTGCAGAGCATGGGAACTCCTAGGATCCCTTCCCGCATCTTCACAGAGATTCTACTTGTACCGGCTGCCAGGAAAGGCGGGGATGGCCTGGAAATGCAGATAGCATGTAGTGCCTCCCCCTGGACAGGGGAGGTATTTAGCGGACTTCCCCCTGCCAGGGAACACCTGTGACCCCAGGCAGCTGCGTGGAGGCCGGCCCCAATCCTGCAAACACAGTCAGCCATGTTCCGGAATTCTGAGTGTGGGAAGGTTCCGTCATCTGTCTGCAGCACCTGGGATATCCTATGAGAGCTTCGCGTGTCTTCCCCGAGAGTCTCATAGTGCGGGCTGCCGGGGAATGTCGGGGGATAGGCTGGAAATGCAGGTAGTTTGTAGTGCCTCCCCCAGGACAGGGGAGGTATTTACCGGAATTCACCATGCCAGGGAACACCTGTGACCACACACAGCTGCGTGGAGGGTAGCCTCAAACTTCCCCAACACAGTCAGCCGTTTTCCGGAATTCTGAGTGTGGGGAGGTTCCATCTTCTGTATGCAGCGCCTGGGATCTCCTAGGAGAATTTCGCGTGTCTTCCCCGAGAGTCTCCTATTGCGGGCTGCCGGGGAAAGATGGGGGATGGGCTGGAAATGCAGGTACTATGCAGTTCCTCCCCCTACACAGGGGAGGTATTTAGCGGACTTCCCCCTGCCAGGGAACACCCGTGAAACCAGGCAGCTGCGTGGATGGCGGCCCCAAACTTCCCCCACACATTCAGCCGTGTTCCGGAATTCTGAGTGTTGGGAAGTTTCGTTCTCTGTCTGCTGCGCTTGGGATCTCCTAGGAGCCCTTCAAATATCTTCCCCGAGTGTCTCCTAGTGCGGGCTGCCGTGAAAAGGTGGGGGATGTCTGGAAATGTAGGTAGCATGTAGTGCCTCCCCCTGGATAGTGGAGGTATTTAGCGGTATTCCCCCTGCCAGGGAACACCTGTGAAACCAGGCAGCTGCGTATAGGGCGGCCCCAAACCTCCCCCACACAGTCAAACTTTTTCCGGAATTCTGAGTGTTGGGAGGTTCCGTATTCTGTCTGCTGCGACTGGGATCTCCTAGGAGACCTTCCCGCGTCTTCACAGAGAGTCTACTTGTACGAGCAGCCAGGAAAGGCGGGGATGGGCTGTAAATGCAAGTAGCATGTAGTGCCTCACCCTGGACAGGCGAGGTATTTAGCGGACATCCCCATGCAAGGGAACACTTGTGACCACAGGCAGCTGCGTGGAGGACGGCCCCAAACCTCCCCCACAAACTCAGCCGTGTTCCGGAATTCTGAGCATGGGGAGGTTCCGTCTTCTTCGTGCAGCGCATGGGATCTCCTAGGATCCATTCGCGCGTCTTCACAGAGAGTCTACTTGTACGAGCAGCCAGGAAAGGCGGGGATGGCCTGTAAATGCAGGTAGCATTTAGTGCCTCCCCCTGGACAGGGGAGGTATTTAGCGGTCTTCTCCCTGCCACGGAACACCTGTGACCCCAGGAAGCTGCGTGGAGGGCGGCCCCAAACCTCCCCCACACAGTCAGCCGTGTTCCAGAATTCGGAGTTTGGGAAGGTTCCGTCATCTCTCTGCAGCGCCTGGGACCTCCTAGGAGAAATTCGCGTGTCTTCCCCGAGAGTCTCCTAGTGCGGGCTGCCGGGGAAAGGTGGGGGATGGGCTGAAAATGCAAGTAGCATGTAGTGCCTCCCACTGGACAGAGGAGGTATTTAGCGGACTTCCCCCTTTCACCAAATACCTGGGACCCCAGTCAGCAACGTGGAGGTCGGCCCCAAACCTTCCCCACACAGTCAGACCTGTTCCGTAATTCTGAGAGTGGGGAAGTTCCGTCTTATGTCTGCAGCACCTGGGATCTCCTCGGAGCCTTTCGCATGTCTTCCCCGAGAGTCTCCTAGTGCGGGCAGTAAGGGAAAGTCGGGGGATGGGCTGGAAATGCAGGTAGAATGTACTGCCTCCACCTGGACAGGGGAGGAATTTAGCGGACTTCCCCCTGACAGGGAACACCAGTGACCACAGGCAGCTTCGTGGTGGGCGGCCACAAACCTCCCACACACAGTCAGCCGTGTTCCAGAATTCTGAGTGTGGGGAGGTTCCGTCTTCAGTCTGCAGCGCCTGGGATCTATTAGTGGCCCTTCGAATGTCTTCCCCAAGTTTCTCCTAGTGCGGGCAGCCAGTGAAAGGCTGGGGATCGGCTGGAAATGCTGGTAGCATGTACTGCCTCCCCCTGGACAGGGGAGGTATTTAGCGGACTTCCCCCTGACAGGGAAAACCATTGACCCCAGGCAGATCCGTGGTGGGCGGCCCAAAAATTCCCACACACATTCAGCCGTTTTCCGGTATTCTGAGTGTGGGGAGGTTCCGTCTTCGGTCTGCAGAGACTGGAATCTCCTAGGAGCGCTTCACGAGTCTTCCCCGAGTGTATCCTAGTGCGGGAGGCCGGGGAATGTCGGGGGATGGGCTGGAAATGCAGGTACTATGTAGTGCCTCTCCCTGGACAGGGGAGGAATTTAGCGGACATCCCCCTGCCAGGGAACACTTGTGACCACAGGCAGCTGCGTGGGGGACTGCCACAAACATCCATCACACACTCAGCCGTGTTCCGGAATTCTGAGCATGGGGAGATTCCGTCTTCTGTCTGCAGCGCATGGGATCTCCTAGGATCCCTTCGCGCGTCTTCACAGAGAGTCTACTTGTACGAACAGCCAGGAAAGGCGGGGATGGTCTGTAAATGCAGGTAGCATGTAGTGCCTCCCCCTGGACAGGGGAGGTATTTAGCGGACTTCCCCCTGCCAGGGAACACCTCTGACCCCTGGCAGCTTCGTGGAGGGCTGCCCAAAAACCCCTCAGAGTCAGCCGTGTTCCGGAATTCTAAGCGTGGGGAGGTTCTGTCTTCTGTCTGCAGCGCCTGGGATCTCATAGGAGCACTTCGCGTGTCTTCTTCGAGTTTCTCCTAGTGCGGGTCCCAGGGAAAGGCGAGGGATGGGCTGGAAATTCAGGTAGAAGGTAGTACCTCCCCCTGGACAGGGGAGGTATTTAGCGGACTTCCCCCTGCCAGGGAACACCTGTGACCCCAGGCAGCTGCGTGGAGGGCGGCCCCAAAACTCCCACACACATTCAGACGTGTTCCGGAATTCTGAGTGTGGGGAGCTTCCGTCTTCTGTCTGCAGCGTCTGGGATCTCCTAGGAGCCATTCGCGTCTCTTCCCCGAAGATTTCTTAGTGCCTGCTGCCGGGGAAAGGCAGGGCATTGGCTGGAAATGCAGGTAGCATGTAGTGAATCCACCTGGACAGGGGAGGTATTTAGCGGCCTTCCCCCTGCCACGGAACACCTGTGACGCAAGGCAGCTTCGTGGAGGGCGGCCCCAATCTTCCCCCACACAGTCAGACCTGTTCCGTATTTCTGAGAGTGGGAATTTCCGTCTTCTGTCTGCAGCACCTGGGATCTCCTAGGAGCCTTTCGCATGTCTTCCCCGAGAGTCTCCTAGTGCGGGCAGTAAGGGAAAGGCGGGGGATGGGCTGGAAATGCAGGTAGCATGTAGTGCCTCCCCCTGGACAGGGGAGGTATTTAGCGGACTTCCCCCTGACAGGGAACACCAGTGAACCCAGGCAGCTGCGTGGTGGGCGACCCAAACCTCCCACACAAAGTCAGGCGTGTTCCAGAATTCTGAGTGTGGGGAGGTTCCGTCTTCAGTCTGCAGCGCCTGGGATCCCCGTGGAGCCCTTCGAATGTCTTCCCCAATTGTCTCTTAATGCTGGCTGCCGGTGAAAGGCTGGGGATCGGCTGGACATGCTGGTAGCATGTACTGCCTCCCCCTGGACAGGGGAGGTATTTAGCGGACTTCCCCCTGACAGGGATCACCTGTGACCCCAGGCAGCTGCGTGGTGGGCGGCCCCAAATCTCCCACACACATTCAGCCGTGTTCCGGTATTCTGAGTGTGGGGAGGTTCCGTCATCGGTCTGCAGCGCCTGGGATCTCCTAGAAGCCATTCGCGTGTCTTCCCCGAGATCTCCTATTGCGGGCTTCCGGGGAAAGTCGGGGGATAGACTGGAAATGCTGGTAGCATGTACTGCCTCTCCCTGGACAGGGGAGGAATTTAGCGGACATCCCCCTAACAGGGAACACTTGTGACCACAGGCAGCTGCGTGGAGGACGGCCACAAACCTCCCCAACAAACTCAGCCGTGTTCCGGAATTCTGAGAATTGGGAGGTTCCGTCTTCAGTCTGCAGCGCATGGGATCTCCTAGGATTCCTTTGCGTGTCTTCACAGAGAGTCTACTAGTACGAACAACCAGGAAAGGCGGGGATGGGCTGTAAATGCAGGTAGCATGTAGTGCCTCCCCCTGGACAGGGGAGGTATTTAGCGGACTTCCCCCTGCCACGGAACACCTGTGACCCAAGGCAGCTACGTGGAGGGCGGCCCCAAAACTCCCCCACACAGTCAGCCGTGTTCCGGAATTCTGAGAGGGTGGAGGTTCCGTCTTCTGTCTGCAGCGCCTGGGATTTCCAAGGAACCATTCGCGTGTCTTCCCCGAGTTTCTCCTATTGCGGGCTGCCGGGGAAAGTCGGGGGATGGGCTGGAAATGCAGGTAGCATGTAGTGCCTCCCCCTGGACAGGGGAGGTATTTAGCGGACTTCCCCCTGACAGGGATCACCTGTGACCCCAGGCAGCTGCGTGGTGGCCGGCCCCAAATCTCCCACACACATTCAGCCGTGTTCCGGTATTCTGAGTGTGGGGAGGTTCCGTCATCGGTCTGCAGCGCCTGGGATCTCCTAGAAGCCATTCGCGTGTCTTCCCCGAGATCTCTTAGTGCGGGCTTCTGGGGAAAGTCGGGGGATAGACTGGAAATGCTGGTAGCATGTACTGCCTCTCCCTGGACAGGGGAGGAATTTAGCGGACATCCCCCTAACAGGGAACACTTGTGACCACAGGCAGCTGCGTGGAGGACGGCCACAAACCTCCCCAACAAACTCAGCCGTGTTCCGGAATTCTGAGCATGGGGAAGTTCCGTCTTCAGTCTGCAGCGCATGGGATCTCCTAGGATTCCTTTGCGTGTCTTCACAGAGAGTCTACTAGTACGAACAACCAGGAAAGGCGGGGATGGGCTGTAAATGCAGGTAGCATGTAGTGCCTCCCCCTGGACAGGGGAGGTATTTAGCGGACTTCCCCCTGACAGGGAACACCAGTGAACCCAGGCAGCTGCGTGGTGGGCGACCCAAACCTCCCACAGAAAGTCAGGCGTGTTCCAGAATTCTGAGTGTGGGGAGGTTCCGTCTTCAGTCTGCAGCGCCTGGGATCCCCGTGGAGCCCTTCGAATGTCTTCCCCAATTGTCTCTTAATGCTGGCTGCCGGTGAAAGGCTGGGGATCGGCTGGACATGCTGGTAGCATGTACTGCCTCCCCCTGGACAGGGGAGGTATTTAGCGGACTTCCCCCTGACAGGGATCACCTGTGACCCCAGGCAGCTGCGTGGTGGGCGGCCCCAAATCTCCCACACACATTCAGCCGTGTTCCGGTATTCTGAGTGTGGGGAGGTTCCGTCATCGGTCTGCAGCGCCTGGGATCTCCTAGAAGCCATTCGCGTGTCTTCCCCGAGATCTCCTATTGCGGGCTTCCGGGGAAAGTCGGGGGATAGACTGGAAATGCTGGTAGCATGTACTGCCTCTCCCTGGACAGGGGAGGAATTTAGCGGACATCCCCCTAACAGGGAACACTTGTGACCACAGGCAGCTGCGTGGAGGACGGCCACAAACCTCCCCAACAAACTCAGCCGTGTTCCGGAATTCTGAGAATGGGGAGGTTCCGTCTTCAGTCTGCAGCGCATGGGATCTCCTAGGATTCCTTTGCGTGTCTTCACAGAGAGTCTACTAGTAGGAACATCCAGGAAAGGCGGGGATGGGCTGTAAATGCAGGTAGCATGTAGTGCCTCCCCCTGGACAGGGGAGGTATTTAGCGGACTTCCCCCTGCCAGGGAACACCTGTGACCCCAGGCAGCTGCGTGGAGGCCGGCCCCAATCCTGCAAACACAGTCAGCCATGTTCCGGAATTCTGAGTGTGGGAAGGTTCCGTCATCTGTCTGCAGCACCTGGGATATCCTATGAGAGCTTCGCGTGTCTTCCCCGAGAGTCTCATAGTGCGGGCTGCCGGGGAATGTCGGGGGATAGGCTGGAAATGCAGGTAGTTTGTAGTGCCTCCCCCAGGACAGGGGAGGTATTTACCGGAATTCACCATGCCAGGGAACACCTGTGACCACACACAGCTGCGTGGAGGGTAGCCTCAAACTTCCCCAACACAGTCAGCCGTTTTCCGGAATTCTGAGTGTGGGGAGGTTCCATCTTCTGTATGCAGCGCCTGGGATCTCCTAGGAGAATTTCGCGTGTCTTCCCCGAGAGTCTCCTATTGCGGGCTGCCGGGGAAAGGCGGGGGATGGGCTGGAAATGCAGGTAATATTCAGTTCCTCCCCCTACACAGGGGAGGTATTTAGCGGACTTCCCCCTGCCAGGGAACACCCGTGAAACCAGGCAGCTGCGTGGATGGCGGCCCCAAACTTCCCCCACACAGTCAGCCGTGTTCCGGAATTCTGAGTGTTGGGAAGTTTCGTTCTTTGTCTGCTGCGCTTGGGATCTCCTAGGAGCCCTTCACGCATCTTCCCCGAGAGTCTCCTAGTGCGGGCTGCCATGAAAAGGTGGGGGATGTCTGGAAATGTAGGTAGCATGTAGTGCCTCCCCCTGGATAGTGGAGGTATTTAGCGGTATTCCCCCTGCCAGGGAACACCTGTGAAACCAGGCAGCTGCGTATAGGGCGGCCCCAAACCTCCCCCACTCAGTCAGCCGTTTTCCGGAATTCTGAGTGTTGGGAGGTTCCGTATTCTGTCTGCTGCGACTGGGATCTCCTAGGAGACCTTCCCGCGTCTTCACAGAGAGTCTACTTGTACGAGCAGCCAGGAAAGGCGGGGATGGGCTGTAAATGCAAGTAGCATGTAGTGCCTCACCCTGGACAGGCGAGGTATTTAGCGGACATCCCCCTGCAAGGGAACACTTGTGACCACAGGCAGCTGCGTGGAGGACGGCCCCAAACTTCCCCCACAAACTCAGCCGTGTTCCGGAATTCTGAGCATGGGGAGGTTCCGTCTTCTGTGTGCAGCGCATGGGATCTCCTAGGATCCATTCGCGCGTCTTCACAGAGAGTCTACTTGTACGAGCAGCCAGGAAAGGCGGGGATGGGCTGTAAATGCAGGTAGCATTTAGTGCCTCCCCCTGGACAGGGGAGATATTTAGCGGTCTTCTCCCTGCCACGGAACACCTGTGACCCCAGGAAGCTGCGTGGAGGGCGGCCCCAAACCTCCCCCACACAGTCAGCCGTGTTCCAGAATTCGGAGTTTGGGAAGGTTCCGTCATCTCTCTGCAGCGCCTGGGACCTCCTAGGAGAAATTCACGTGTCTTCCACGAGAGTCTCCTAGTGCGGGCTGCCGGGGAAAGGTGGGGGATGGGCTGAAAATGCAAGTAGCATGTAGTGCCTCCCACTGGACAGAGGAGGTATTTAGCGGACTTCCCCCTTTCACCAAATACCTGGGACCCCAGTCAGCAACGTGGAGGTCGGCCCCAAACCTTCCCCACACAGTCAGACCTGTTCCGTAATTCTGAGAGTGGGGAAGTTCCGTCTTATGTCTGCAGCACCTGGGATCTCCTCGGAGCCTTTCGCATGTCTTCCCCGAGAGTCTCCTAGTGCGGGCAGTAAGGGAAAGTCGGGGGATGGGCTGGAAATGCAGGTAGAATGTACTGCCTCCACCTGGACAGGGGAGGAATTTAGCGGACTTCCCCCTGACAGGGAACACCAGTGACCACAGGCAGCTTCGTGGTGGGCGGCCACAAACCTCCCACACACAGTCAGCCGTGTTCCAGAATTCTGAGTGTGGGGAGGTTCCGTCTTCAGTCTGCAGCGCCTGGGATCTATTAGTGGCCCTTCGAATGTCTTCCCCAAGTTTCTCCTAGTGCGGGCAGCCAGTGAAAGGCTGGGGATCGGCTGGAAATGCTGGTAGCATGTACTGCCTCCCCCTGGACAGGGGAGGTATTTAGCGGACTTCCCCCTGACAGGGAAAACCATTGACCCCAGGCAGATCCGTGGTGGGCGGCCCAAAAATTCCCACACACATTCAGCCGTTTTCCGGTATTCTGAGTGTGGGGAGGTTCCGTCTTCGGTCTGCAGAGACTGGAATCTCCTAGGAGCGCTTCACGAGTCTTCCCCGAGTGTATCCTAGTGCGGGAGGGCCGGGGAATGTCGGGGGATGGGCTGGAAATGCAGGTACTATGTAGTGCCTCTCCCTGGACAGGGGAGGAATTTAGCGGACATCCCCCTGCCAGGGAACACTTGTGACCACAGGCAGCTGCGTGGAGGACTGCCACCAAACATCCCCCACACACTCAGCCGTGTTCCGGAATTCTGAGCATGGGGAGATTCCGTCTTCTGTCTGCAGCGCATGGGATCTCCTAGGATCCCTTCGCGCGTCTTCACAGAGAGTCTACTTGTACGAACAGCCAGGAAAGGAGAGGATGGTCTGTAAATGCAGGGTAGCATGTAGTGCCTCCCCCTGGACTGGGGAGGTATTTAGCGGACTTCCCCCTGCCAGGGAACACCTCTGACCCCAGGCAGCTTCGTGGAGGGCTGCCCAAAAACCCCTCACAGTCAGCCGTGTTCCGGAATTCTAAGCGTGGGGAGGTTCTGTCTTCTGTCTGCAGCGCCTGGGATCTCATAGGAGCACTTCGCGTGTCTTCTTCGAGTTTCTCCTAGTGCGGGTCCCAGGGAAAGGCGAGGGATGGGCTGGAAATTCAGGTAGAAGATAGTACCTCCCCCTGGACAGGGGAGGTATTTAGCGGACTTCCCCCTGCCACGGAACACCTGTGACGCAAGGCAGCTTCGTGGAGGGCGGCCCCAAACCTCCCCCACACAGTCAGCCGTGTTCCGGACTTCTGAGCGGGTGGAGGTTCCGTCTTCTGTCTGCAGCGCCTGGAATCTCCAAGGAACCATTCGCGTGTCTTCCCCAAGTTTCTCCTAGTGCGGGCTGCCGGGGATTGTCGGTGGATGGGCTGGAAATGCAGGTAGCATGTAGTGCCTCCCCCTGGACAGGGGAGGTATTTAGCGGACTTCCCCCTGCCAGGTAACACCTGTGACTCCAGGCAGCTGCGTGGAGGACGGCCCCAAACCTCCCCCACACAGTCAGCCGTGTTCCGGAATTCTGAGTGTTGGGAAGTTTCGTTATCTGTGTGCTGAGCTTGGGATCTCGTAGGAGCCATTCACATATCTTCCCCGAGAGTCTCCTAGTGCAGGCAGCCGGGAAAAGCGGGGGATGTGCTGGAAATTCAGGTAGCATTTAGTGCCTCCCCCTGGACAGGGGAGGTATTTAGCGGAATTCCCCCTGCCAGGGAACTCCTGTGAAACCAGGCAGTTGCGTATAGGTCGGCCCCAAAACTTCCCCAGACAGTCAGCCGTTTTCCGGAATTCTGAGTGTTGGGAGGTTCCGTATTCTGTCTGCTGCGACTGGGATCTCCTAGGAGCCATTCACGTGTCTTCCCCGAGTGTCTCCTAGTGCGGGCGGCCGGGAAAATCCGGGGGATGGGCTGGAAATGCAGGTACCATATAGTGCCCCTTTCTGGACAGGGGAGGTATTTAGCGGAAATCCCCCGGCAAGGGAACACTTGTGACCACATGCAGCTGCGTGGAGGACGGCCCCAAACCTCCCCCACACACTCAGCCGTGTTCCGGAATTCTGAGCATGGGGAGATTCCGTCTTCTGTCTGCAGCGCCTGGGATCTCATAGGATCCCTTCGCGTGTCTTCCCCGAGTTTCTCCTAGTGCGGCAGTAAGGGAAAGGCGGGTGATGGGCTGGAAATGCAGGTAGAATGTACTGCCTCCCCCTGGACAGGGGAGGAATTTAGCGGACTTCCCCCTGACAGGGAACACCTGTGAACCCAGGCAGCTCCGTGGAGGGCGGCCCCAAACCTCTCCCACACAGTCAGTCATGTTCAGGAATTCTGAGTATGGGGATGATCCGTCTTCCTTCTGCAGCGCCTGGGATCTCCTAGGATCCCTTCGCGCGTCTTCACAGAGAGTCTACTTGTACGGGCTGCCAACAAGGCGGGGATGGCCTGGAAATGCAGGTAGCTTGTAGTGCCTCCCCCAGGACAGGGGAGGTATTTAGCGGAATTCACCATGCAGGGAACACCTGTGACAACACAAAGCTGCGTGGAGTGCAGCCTCAAACCTCCCCAACACAGTCAGCCGTTTTCCGGAATTCTGAGTGTGGAGAGGTTCCGTCTTCTGTCTGCAGCGCCTGGGATCTCCTAGGAGCATTTCGCGTGTCTTCCCCGAGATTCTCCTATTGCGGGCTGCCGGGGAAAGGCGGGGGATGGGCTGGAAATGCAGGTACTATGCAGTTCCACCCCCTGGACAGGGGAGGTATTTAGCGGACTTCCCTCTGCCAGGGAATACCTGTGAAACCATGCAGCTGCGTTTTTGGCGGCCCCAAACCTCCCCCACACAGTCAGCCTTGTTTCGGAATTCTGAGTGTTGGGAAGTTTCGTTCTCTGTCTGCTGCGTTTGGGATCTCCTAGGAGCCCTTCACGCATCTTCCCCGAGAGTCTCATAGTGCGGGCAGCCAGGGAAAGGCGGGGGATGCGCTGGAAATGCAGGTAGCATGTAGTGCCTCCCCCTGGACAGGGGAGGTATTTAGCGGACTTCCCCATGCCAGGGAACTCCTGTGACCACAGTCAGCTACGACGAGGGTGGCCCCAAACCTCCACAACACAGTCAGCCGTGTTCCGGAATTCTGAGCGTGGGGAGGATGCGTCTCCTTTCTGCAGTGCCTGGGAACTCCTAGGAGCCATTCGCGTGTCGTCCCCGAGATTCTCCTATTGCGGGCTGCAGGGGAAAGGCGGGGGATGTGCTGGAAATGCAGGTAGCATGTAGTGCCTCCCCCTGGACAGGGGAGGTATTTAGCGGACTTCCCCCTGCCAGGGAACACCTCTGACCCCAGGCAGCTGCGTGGAGGCCTGCACCAAAACCCCTCACAGTCAGCCTTGTTCCGGAATTCTAAGCGTGGGGAGGTTCTATATTCTGTCTGCAGCGCCTGCGATCTCCTAGGAGCCCTTCGCTTGTCTTCCCCGAGTTTCTACTAGTGCGGGTGCCAGGGAAAGCCGGGGGATGGGCTGGAAATGCAGGTAGCATGTAGTGCCTCCCCCTGGACAGGGGAGGTATTTAGCGGACTTCCCCCTTCCAGGGAACTCCTGTGACCATAGGCAGCAGCGAGGAGGGCAGCCCCAAACCTCCACCACACAGTCAGCCGTGTTCCAGAATTCTGAGCGTGGGGAGGTTCCGTCATCTTTCTGCAGCGCCTGGGATCTCCTAGGAGCCCTTCGCGTGTCTTCCCCGAGGGTTTCCTATTGCGGGCTGCCGGGGAAAGGCGGGGGATATGCTGGAAATGCAGGTAGCATGTAGTGCCTCCACGTGGACAGGGGAGGTATTTAGCGGAATTCCCCCTGCCAGGGAAAACCTGTGAAACCAGTTAGCTGCGTGGAGGGTGGCCCCAAACCTCCCCACACAGTCAGCAGTGTTCCGGAATTCTGAGTGTTCGGAGGTTCCGTCTTCTGTCTGCTGCGCCTGGGATCTCCTAGGAGCCCTTCACGTGCATTCCCCGAGAGTCTCCTAGTGCGGGCTGCCGGGGAAAGGCCGGGGATGGGTTGGAAATGCAGGTAGCATGCAGTGCCTCCCCCTGGACTGGGGAGGTATTTAGCGGACTTCCCCCTGACCGGGAACACCTGTGACTCCAGGCAGCTGCGTGGTGGACGGCCCCAAACCTCCCCCACACACACAGACGTGTTCCGGAATTCTGAGCGTGAGGAGGTTCCGTCTTATTTCTGCAGCCCCTGGGATCTCCTATAGCCATTCAAGTGTCTTCCCCGAGAGTTTCCTATTGCGGGCTGCCGTGAAAAGTTGTGGGAAGGACTGGAAATGCATGTAGCATGTAGTGCCTCCCCCTGGATAGGGGAGGTATTTAGCGGAATTCCCCCTGCCAGGGAACACCTGTGAAACCAGGCAGCTTCGTATATGGTGGCCCCAATCCTCCCCCACACAGTCAGCCGTGTTCCGGAATTCGGAGTTTGGGAAGGTTCCGTCATCTGTCTGCAGCGCCTGGGACATCTTAGGAGCCATTCGCGTGTCTTCCCCGAGAGTCTCCAAGTGCGGGCTGCCGGGGAAAGATGGGGGTTGGGCTGGAAATGCAAGTAGCTTGTAGTGCCTCCCCCTGGACAGAGGAGGTATTTAGCGGACTTCCCCCTTCCACCAAACACCTGCGACTCCAGGCAGCTACGTGGAGGTCGGCCCCAAACCTCCCCCACACAGTCAGATCTGTTCCGTAATTCTGAGAGTGGGAATTTCCGTCTTCTGTCTGCAGCACCTGGGATCTCCTAGGAGCCTTTCGCATGTCTTCCCCGAGAGTCTCCTAGTGCGGGCAGTAAGGGAAAGGCGGGGGATGGGCTGGAAATGCAGGTAGAATGTACTGCCTCCCCCTGGACAGGGGAGGTATTTAGCGGACTTCCCCCTGACAGGGAACACCAGTGAACCCAGGCAGCTGCGTGGTGGGCGACCCAAACCTCCCACACAAAGTCAGGCGTGTTCCAGAATTCTGAGTGTGGGGAGGTTCCGTCTTCAGTCTGCAGCGCCTGGGATCCCCGTGGAGCCCTTCGAATGTCTTCCCCAAGTGTCTCTTAGTGCGGGCTGCCGGGTGAAAGGCTGGGGATCGGCTGGACATGCTGGTAGCATGTACTGCCTCCCCCTGGACAGGGGAGGTATTTAGCGGACTTCCCCCTGACAGGGAACACCTGTGACCCCAGGCAGCTGCGTGGTGGGCGGCCCCAAATCTCCCACACACATTCAGCCGTGTTCCGGTATTCTGAGTGTGGGGAGGTTCCGTCATCGGTCTGCAGCGCCTGGGATCTCCTAGAAGCCATTCGCGTGTCTTCCCCGAGATCTCCTAGTGCGGGCTTCCGGGGAAAGTCGGGGGATAGACTGGAAATGCGGGGTAACATGTAGTGCCTCCCCCTGGACAGGGGAGGCATTTAGCGGAATTCCCCCTGCCAGGGAACACCTGTGACCTAGGCAGCTGCGTGGAGGGCGGCCCCAAAACTCCAAACACTGTCAGCCGTGTTCCGGAATTCTGAGCGGGTGGATGTTCCGTCTTCTGTATGCAGCGCCTGTGATCTCCAAGAAACCATTCGCGTGTCTTTCCCGAGTGTCTCCTAGTGCGGGTGCCGGGGAAAGGCGGGGGATGTGCTGGAAATGCAGGTAGCATGTAGTGCCTCCCCCTGGACAGGGGAGGTATTTAGCGGAATTCCCCCTGCCAGGGATCACCTGTGACCACAAGCAGCTGCGTGGTGTGCAGCCCGAAACCTCCCACACACAGTCAGCCGTGTTCCGGAATTCTGAGTGTGGGGAGGTTCCGTCTTCTGTCTGCAGCGCCTGGGATCGCCTAGGAGACATTCGCGTGTCTTCCCCGAGAATCTCCTAGTGCAGGCTGCCGGGGAAAGGCGGGGGATAGCCTGGAAATGCAGGTAGCATGTAGTGCCTCCCCCTGGACAGGGGAGGTATTTAGCGGAATTCCCCCTGCCAGGGATCACCTGTGACCCCAAGCAGCTGCGTGGATTGCGGCCACAAACCTCCCCCACACAGTCAGCCATCTTCCTGAATTCTGAGTTTTGGGAAGTTTCGTCTTCTGTGTGCTGCGCTTGGGATCTCCTAGCAGCCCTTCACGTATCTTCACCGAGAGTCTCCTAGTGCGGGCAGCCGGGGAAAGGCGGGGGATGCGCTGGAAATGCAGGTAGCATGTAGTGCCTCCCCCTGGACTGGGGAGGTATTTAGCGGACTTCCCCCTGCCAGGGAACACCTGTGACTCCAGGCAGCTGCGTGGTGGACGGCCCCAAACCTCCCCCCCACACACAGACGTGTTCCGGAATTCTGAGCGTGAGGAGGTTCCGTCTTATTTCTGCAGCACCTGGGATCTCCTATAGCCATTCGAGTGTCTTCCCCGAGAGTTTCCTATTGCGGGCTGCCATGAAAAGTTGGGGGAAGACCTGGAAATGCATGTAGCATGTAGTGCCTCCCCCTGGACAGGGGAGGTATTTAGCGGAATTCCCCCTGCCAGGGAACACCTGTGAAACCAGGCAGCTTCGTATATGGTGGCCCCAAAACCTCCCCCACACAGTCAGCCGTGTTCCAGAATTCGGAGTTTGGGAAGGTTCCGTCATCTGTCTGCAGCGCCTGGGACCTCCTAGGAGCCATTCGCGTGTCTTCCCCGAGAGTCTCCAAGTGCAGGCTGCCGGGGAAAGGTGGGGGATGGGCTGGAAATGCAAGTAGCTTGTAGTGCCTCCCCCTGGACAGAGGAGCTATTTAGCGGACTTCCCCCTTTCACCAAACACCTGCGACTCCAGGCAGCTACGTGGAGGTCGGCCCCAAACCTCCCCCACACAGTCAGACCTGTTCCGTAATTCTGAGAGTGGGAATTTCCGTCTTCTGTCTGCAGCACCTGGGATCTCCTAGGAGCCTTTCGCATGTCTTCCCCGAGAGTCTCCTAGTGCGGGCAGTAAGGGAAAGGCGGGGGATGGGCTGGAAATGCAGGTAGAATGTACTGCCTCCCCCTGGACAGGGGAGGTATTTAGCGGACTTCCCCCTGACAGGGAACACCTGTGAACCCAGGCAGCTCCGTGGAGGGCGGCCCCAAACCTCCACCACACAGTCAGCCGTGTTCCGGAATTCTGAGCTTGGGGAGGTTCCGTCATCTTTCTGCAGCGCCTGGGATCTCCTAGGAGCCCTTCGCGTGTCTTCCCCGAGGGTTTCCTATTGCGGGATGCCGGGGAAAGGCGGGGGATATGCTGGAAATGCAGGTAGCATGTAGTGCCTCCACGTGGACAGGGGAGGTATTTAGCGGACTTCCCCCTGACAGGGAACACCTGTGACTCCAGGCAGCTGCGTGGAGGGTGGCCCCAAACCTCCCCACACAGTCAGCAGTGTTCCGGAATTCTGAGTGTTCGGAGGTTCCGTCTTCTGTCTGCTGCGCCTGGGATCTCCTAGGAGCCTTTCGCATGTCTTCCCCGAGAGTCTCCTAGTGCGGGCTGCCGGGGAAATGCTGGGGATGGGTTGGAAATGCAGGTAGCATGTAGTGCTTCCCCCTGGACTGGGGAGGTAATTTGCGGACTTCCCCCTGACAGGGAACACCTGTGACTCCAGGCAGCTGCGTGGTGGACGGCCCCAAACCTCCCCCCCACACACAGACGTGTTCCGGAATTCTGAGCGTGAGGAGGTTCCGTCTTATTTCTGCAGTCCCTGGGATCTCCTATAGCCATTCGAGTGTCTTCCCCGAGAGTTTCCTATTGCGGGCTGCCGTGAAAAGTTGTGGGAAGGACTGGAAATGCAAGTAGCTTGTAGTGCCTCCCCCTGGACAGAGGAGGTATTTAGCGGACTTCCCCCTTCCACCAAACACCTGCGACTCCAGGCAGCTACGTGGAGGTCGGCCCCAAACCTCCCCCACACAGTCAGATCTGTTCCATAATTCTGAGATTGGGAATTTCCGTCTTCTGTCTGCAGCACCTGGGATCTCCTAGAAGCCTTTCGCATGTCTTCCCCGAGAGTCTCCTAGTGCGGGCAGTAAGGGAAATGCGGGGGATGGGCTGGAAATGCAGGTAGAATGTACTGCCTCCCCCTTGACAGGGGAGGTATTTAGCGGACTTCCCCCTGACAGGGAACACCAGTGAACCCAGGCAGCTGCGTGGTGGGCGACCCAAACCTCCCACACAAAGTCAGGCGTGTTCCAGAATTCTGAGTGTGGGGAGGTTCCGTCTTCGGTCTGCAGCGCCTGGGATCTCCTAGAAGCCATTCGCGTGTCTTCCCCGAGATCTCCTAGTGCGGGCTTCCGGGGAAAGTCGGGGGATAGACTGGAAATGCGGGTAACATGTAGTGCCTCCCCCTGGACAGGGGAGGCATTTAGCGGAATTCCCCCTGCCAGGGAACACCTGTGTCCCAAGGCAGCTGCGTGGAGGGCGGCTCCAAAACTCCAAACACAGTCAGCCGTGTTCCGGAATTCTGAGCGGGTGGATGTTCCGTCTTCTGTATGCAGCGCCTGTGATCTCCAAGGAACCATTCGCGTGTCTTTCCCGAGTGTCTCCTAGTGCGGGTGCCGGGGAAAGGCGGGGGATGTGCTGGAAATGCAGGTAGCATGTAGTGCCTCCCCCTGGACAGGGGAGGTATTTAGCGGAATTCCCCCTGCCAGGGATCACCTGTGACCCCAAGCAGCTGCGTGGATTGCGGCCACAAACCTCCCCCACACAGTCAGCCATCTTCCTGAATTCTGAGTTTTGGGAAGTTTCGTCTTCTGTGTGCTGCGCTTGGGATCTCCTAGCAGCCCTTCACGTATCTTCACCGAGAGTCTCCTAGTGCGGGCAGCCGGGGAAAGGCGGGGGATGCGCTGGAAATGCAGGTAGCATGTAGTGCCTCCCCCTGGACTGGGGAGGTATTTAGCGGACTTCCCCCTGCCAGGGAACACCTGTGACTCCAGGCAGCTGCGTGGTGGACGGCCCCAAACCTCCCCCCCACACACAGACGTGTTCCGGAATTCTGAGCGTGAGGAGGTTCCGTCTTATTTCTGCAGCACCTGGGATCTCCTATAGCCATTCGAGTGTCTTCCCCGAGAGTTTCCTATTGCGGGCTGCCATGAAAAGTTGGGGGAAGAACTGGAAATGCATGTAGCATGTAGTGCCTCCCCCTGGACAGGGGAGGTATTTAGCGGAATTCCCCCTGCCAGGGAACACCTGTGAAACCAGGCAGCTTCGTATATGGTGGCCCCAAACCTCCCCCACACAGTCAGCCGTGTTCCGGAATTCGGAGTTTGGGAAGGTTCCGTCATCTGTCTGCAGCGCCTGGGACCTCCTAGGAGCCATTCGCGTGTCTTCCCCGAGAGTCTCCAAGTGCAGGCTGCCGGGGAAATGTGGGGGATGGGCTGGAAATGCAAGTAGCTTGTAGTGCCTCCCCCTGGACAGAGGAGCTATTTAGCGGACTTCCCCCTTTCACCAAACACCTGCGACTCCAGGCAGCTACGTGGAGGTCGGCCCCAAACCTCCCCAACACAGTCAGAACTGTTCCGTAATTCTGAGAGTGGGAATTTCCGTCTTCTGTCTGCAGCACCTGGGATCTCCTAGGATCCCTTCGCGGGTCTTCACAGAGAGTCTACTTGTTCGGGCTGCCAACAAGGCGGGGGATGGGCTGGAAATGCAGGTATCTTGTAGTGCCTCCCCCAGGACAGGGGAGGTATTTAGCGGAATTCACCATGCCAGGGAACATCTGTGACAACACACAGCTACGTGGAGGTCGGCCCCAAACCTCCCCCACACAGTCAGATCTGTTCCGTAATTCTGAGAGTGGGAAATTCCGTCTTCTGTCTGCAGCACCTGGGATCCACGTGGAGCCCTTCGAATGTCTTCCCCAATTGTCTCTTAGTGCGGGCTGCCGGTGAAAGGCTGGGGATCGGCTGGACATGCTGGTAGCATGTACTGCCTCCCCCTGGACAGGGGAGGTATTTTGCGGACTTCCCCCTGACAGGGAACACCTGTGACCCCAGGCAGCTGCGTGGTGGGCGGCCCAAAATCTCCCACACACATTCAGCCGTGTTCCGGTATTCTGAGTGTGGGGAGGTTCCGTCTTCGGTCTGCAGCGCCTGGGATCTCCTAGAAGCCATTCACGTGTCTTCCCCGATATCTCCTAGTGCGGGCTTCCGGGGAAAGTCGTGGGATAGACTGGAAATGCGGGTAACATGTAGTGCCTCCCCCTGGACAGGGGAGGCATTTAGCGGAATTCCCCCTGCCAGGGAACACCTGTGACTCCAGGCAGCTGCGTGGTGGACGGCCCCAAACCTCCCCGCCACACACAGACGTGTTCCGGAATTCTGAGCGTGAGGAGGTTCCGTCTTATTTCTGCAGCACCTGGGATCTCCTATAGCCATTCGAGTGTCTTCCCCGAGAGTTTCCTATTGCGGGCTGCCGTGAAAATTTGGGGGAAGGACTGGAAATGCATGTAGCATGTAGTGCCTCCCCCTGGACAGGGGAGGTATTTAGCGGAATTCCCCCTGCCAGGGAACACCTGTGAAACCAGGCAGCTTCGTATATGGTGGCCCCAAACCTCCCCCACACAGTCAGCCGTGTTCCGGAATTCGGAGTTTGGGAAGGTTCCGTCATCTGTCTGCATCGCCTGGGACCTCCTAGGAGCCATTCGCGTGTCTTCCCCGAGAGTCTCCAAGTGCAGGCTGCCGGGGAAAGGTGGGGGATGGGCTGGAAATGCAAGTAGCTTGTAGTGCCTCCCCCTGGACAGAGGAGCTATTTAGCGGACTTCCCCCTTTCACCAAACACCTGCGACTCCAGGCAGCTACGTGGAGGTCGGCCCCAAACCTCCCCCACACAGTCAGACCTGTTCCGTAATTCTGAGAGTGGGAATTTCCGTCTTCTGTCTGCAGCACCTGGGATCTCCTAGGAGCCTTTCGCATGTCTTCCCCGAGAGTCTCCTAGTGCGGGCAGTAAGGGAAAGGCGGGGGATGGGCTGGAAATGCAGGTAGAATGTACTGCCTCCCCCTGGACAGGGGAGGTATTTAGCGGACTTCCCCCTGACAGGGAACACCA
Source organism: Camelus ferus (assembly GCF_009834535.1). Classification (NCBI taxonomy): domain Eukaryota; kingdom Metazoa; phylum Chordata; class Mammalia; order Artiodactyla; family Camelidae; genus Camelus; species Camelus ferus. The sequence goes on along the minus strand of NC_045731.1, from coordinate 9,544,641 downwards.
GTGAACCCAGGCAGCTGCGTGGTGGGCGACCCAAACCTCCCACACAAAGTCAGGCGTGTTCCAGAATTCTGAGTGTGGGGAGGTTCCGTCTTCAGTCTGCAGCGCCTGGGATCCCCGTGGAGCCCTTCGAATGTCTTCCCCAAGTATCTCCTAGTGCGGACTGCCGGTGAAAGGCTGGGGATCGGCTGGACATGCTGGTAGCACGTACTGCCTCCCCCTGGACAGGGGAGGTATTTAGCGGACTTCCCCCTGACAGGGAACACCTGTGACCCCAGGCAGCTGCGTGGTAGGCGGCCCCAAATCTCCCACACACATTCAGCCGTGTTCCGGTATTCTGAGTGTGGGGAGGTTCCGTCTTCTGTCTGCAGCGCCTGGAATCTCCTAGGAGCCATTCGCGTGTCTTCCCCGAGATCTCCTAGTGCAGGCTTCCGGGGAAAGGCGGGGGATAGACTGGAAATGCGGGTAACATGTAGTGCCTCCCCCTGGACAGGGGAGGTATTTAGCGGACTTCCCCCTGCCAGGGAACACCTGTGACCCAAGGCAGCTGCGTGGAGGGCGGCCCCAAAACTCCAAACACAGTCAGCCGTGTTCCGGAATTCTGAGCGGGTGGAGGTTCCGTCATTTGTATGCAGCGCCTGTGATCTCCAAGGAACCATTCGCGTGTCTTTCCCGAGTGTCTCCTAGTGCGGGTGCCGGGGAAAGGCGGGGGATGTGCTGGAAATGCAGGTAACATGTAGTGAGTCCCACTGGAAGGGGGAGGTATTTAGCGGAATTCCCATAGACAGGGAACACCAGTGACCCCAGGCAGCTGCGTGGAGTGCAGCCCGAAACCTCCCACACACAGTCAGCCGTGTTCCGGAATTCTGAGTGTGGGGAGGTTCCGTCTTCTGTCTGCAGTGCCTGGGATCGCCTAGGAGACATTCGTGTGTCTTCCCCGAGAATCTCCTAGTGCGGGCTGCCGGTGAAAGGCTGGGGATAGCCTGGAAATTCAGGTAGCATGTAGTGCCTCCCCCTGGACAGGGGAGGTATTTAGCGGAATTCCCCCAGCCAGGGATCACCTGTGACCCCAAGCAGCTGCGTGGATTGCGGCCTCAAACCTCCCTCACACAGTCAGCCGTCTTCCTGAATTCTGAGTTTTGGGAAGTTTCGTCTTCTCTGTGCTGCGCTTGGGATCACCTAGGAGCCCTTCACGTATGTTCACCGAGAGTCTCCTAGTGCGGGCAGCCGGGGAAATGCGGGGGATGGACTGGAAATGCAGGTAGCATGTAGTGCCACCCCCTGGACAGGGGAGGTATTTAGCGGACTTCCCCCTGCCAGGGCACTCCTGTGACCAGAGGCAGCAGCGAGGAGGGCGGCCCCAAACCTCCACCACGCAGTCAGCCGTGTTCCAGAATTCTGAGCGTGGGGAGGTTCCGTCATCTTTCTGCAGCGCCTGTGATCTCCAAGGAGCACTTCGTGTGTCTTCCCCGAGGGTCTCCTAATGCGGGCTTCAGGGGAAACGCGGGGGATGTGCTGGAAATGCAGGTAGCATGTAGTGCCTCCACCTCGACAGGGGAGGTATTTAGCGGACTTCCCCCTGCCAGGGAAAACCTGTGAAACCAGGTAGCTGCGTGGAGGGCGGCCCCAAACCTCCCCACACTGTCAGCCGTGTTCCGGAATTCTGAGTGTTCGGAGGTTCCGTCTTCTGTCTGCTGTGCCTGGGATCTCATATGAGCCATTTACGAGTCTTCCCCGAGTTTCTCCTAGTGCGGGTGCCAGGGAAAGTCGGGGGATGGGCTGGAAATTCAGGTAGCTGGTAGTGCGTCCCCCTGGACAGGGGAGGTATTTAGCGGACTTCCCCCTGCCAGGGAACACCTGTGAACCCAGGCAGCTCCGTGGTGGGCGGCACCAAACCTCTCCCACACAGTCAGCCATGTTCCGGAATTCTGAGTATGGGGATGATCCGTCTTCCTTCTGCAGCGCCTGGGATATCTTAGGATCCCTTCGCGCGTCTTCACAGAGAGTCTACTTGTACGGGCTGCCAACATGCGGTGGATGGGCTGGAAATGCAGGTAGCTTGCAGTGCCTCCCCAGGACAGGGGAGGTATTTAGCGGAATTCACCATGCCAGGGAACACCTGTGACCACACACAGCTGCGTGGAGGGCAGCCTCAAACCTCCCCAACACAGTCAGCCGTTTTCCGGAATTCTGAGTGTGGAGAGGTTCCGTCTTCTGTCTGCAGCGCCTGGGATCTCCTAGGAGCATTTCGCGTGTCTTCCCCGAGATTCTCCTATTGCGGGCTGCCGGGGAAAGGCGGGGGATCGGCTGGAAATGCAGGTACTATGCAGTTCAACCCCCTGGACAGGGGAGGTATTTAGCGGACTTCCCTCTACCAGGGAACACCTGTGAAACCATGCAGCTGCGTTTTTGGCGGCCCCAAACCTCCCCAATACAGTCAGCCGTGTTTCGGAATTCTGAGTGTTGGGAAGTTTCGTTCTCTGTCTGCTGCACTTGGGATCTCCTAGGAGCCCTTCACGCATCTTCCCCGAGAGTCTCCTAGTGCGGACGGCCGGGGTAAGATGGGGGATGGGCTGGAAATGCAGGTTCCATGCAGTGCCTCTCCCTGGACAGGGGAGGTATTTAGCGGACTTCCCCCAGCCAGGGAACACTTGTGACCCCAGGCAGCTGCGTGGAGGACGGCCCCAAACCTCCCCCAATCACTCAGCCGTGTTCCGGAATTCTGAGCATGGGGATTTTCCGTCTTCTGTCTGCAGCGCATGGGATCTCCTAGGATCCCTTCGCGCGTCTTCACAGAGAGTCTACTTGTACGGGCTGCCAGGAAAGGCGGGGATGGGCTGTAAATGCAGGTAGCTTGTAGTGCCTCCCCCTGGACAGGGGAGGTTATTAGCGGACTTCCCCCTGCCAGGGAACACCTGTGAACCCAGGCAGCTGCGTGGAGGGCGGCCCCAAAACCCCTCACAGTCAGCCGTGTTCCGGAATTCTAAGCGTGGGGAGGTTCTGTCTACTGTCTGCAGCGCCTGGGATCTCCTAGGAGCCCTTCGCGTGTCTTACCCGAGTTTTTCCTTGTGCGGATGCCAGGGAAAGTCGGTGGATGGGCTGGAAATGCAGGTAGCAGGTAGTGCCTCCCCCTGGACAGGGGAGGTATTTAGCGGACTTCCCCATGCCAGGGAACACCTGTGACACCAGTCAGCTCCGTGGAGGGCGGCACAAAACATCTCCCACACAGTCAGCCGTGTTCCGGAATTCTGAGCATGGGGATGTTCCGTCTTCCTTCTGCAGCGCCTGAGATCTCCGAGGAGCCTTTCGAATGTCTTCCCCAATTGTCTCCTAGTGCGGGCTGCAGGTGAAAGACGGGGAATGGGCTGGAAATTCTTCTAGCTTTTAATTCCTCCCCCTGGACAGGGGAGGTATTTAGCGGACTTCTCCCTGCCAGGAAATACCTGTGACCCAAGGCAGCTTCGTGGAGGGCGGCCCCAAACCTCCCCAACACAGTCAGCCGTGTTCCGGAATTCGGAGTGTGGGAAGGTTCCGTCATCTGTCTGCAGCGTATTGGGACCTCCTATGAGCCATTCGCGTGTCTTCCCCGAGAGTCTCTTAGTGCGGGCTGCCGGGGAAAGGTTGGGGATGGGCTGGAAATGCAGGTAGCATGTAGTGCCTGCCCCAGGACAGGGGAGGTATTTAGCGGACTTCCCCCTTGCACCTAACACCTGCGACCCCAGGCAGCTTCGTGGAGGTCGGCCCCAAACCTCCCCCACACAGTCAGACGTGTTCCGTAATTTTGAGATTGGGGAAGGTCCGTCTTCTGTCTGCAGCACCTGGGATCACCTAGGAGCCTTTCCCTTGTGTTCCCCGAGAGTCTGCTAGTGTGGGCTGACTGGGAAAGTCGGGGGATGGGCTGGAAATGCAGGTTCCATGTAGTGCCTCTCCCTGGACAGGGGAGGAATTTAGCGGTATACCCCCTGCCAGGGAACACCTGTGAAACCAGGCAGCTCCGTGGCGGTCGGCCCCAAACCTCATCAACACAGTCATCGGTGTTCCGGAATTCTGAGCGTGGGGAGGTTCCGTCTTCCTTCTGCAGCGCCTGGGAACTCCTAGGAGCCATTCGACTGTCTTCCCCAAGAGTCTCCTATTGCGGGCTGCCAGGGAATGGCGGGGGATTGGCTGGAAATGCAGGTAGCATGTACTGCCTCCACCTGGACAGGGGAGGTATTTAGCGGAACTTCCCCTGCCAGGGAACTCCTGTGACCCCAGGCAGCTGCGTGGAGGGCGGCCCCAAAACCCCTCTCAGTAAGCCGAGTTCCGGAATTCTAAGCGTGGGGGGGTTCTGTCTTCTGTCTGCAGCGCCTGGGATCTCCTAGGAGCCCTTCGCGTGACTTGCCCGAGTTACTCCTAGTGCGGGTGCCAGGGAAAGGCGGGGGATGGGCTGGAAATGCAGGTAGCATGTAGTGCCTCCCCCTGTACAGGGGAGGTATTTAGCGGACTTCCCCCTGCCAGGGAACACCTGTGACTACACGCAGCTTCGTGGAGGGCGGCCCCAAACCTCCCCCACACAGTCAGCCGTGTTCCGGAATTCTGAGCATGTGGAGGTTCCGTCTTCTGTCTGCAGCGCCTGGGATCTCCAAGGAACCATTCGCGTGTCTTTCTCGAGGGCCTCCTAGTGCGGGTGCCGGGGAATTTCGTGGAATGGGCTGGAAATGCAGGTACTATGCAGTTCCTCCCCCTGGACAAGGGAGATATTTTGCGGAATTCACCCTGCCTGGGAACTCCTGTAACCACAGGGAGCTTCGTGGATGGCGGCCCCAAAACCCCTCACAGTCAGCAGTGTTTTGGAATTCTAAGCGTGGGGAGGATCTGTCTTCTTTCTGCAGCGCCTGGGATCTCCTAGGAGCCCTTCGCGTGTCTTCCCCGAGAGCCTCCTAGTGCGGGTGCCTGGGAAAGGCGGGGGATGTGTTGGAAATGCAGGTAGCATGTAGTGCCTCCCCCTGGACAGGGAGGTATTTAGCGGACTTCCCCCTGCCAGGAACACCTGTGATTCCAGGCAGCTTCGTGGAGGACGGCCCCAAACCTCGCCCACACACTCAGACGTTTCCCGGAATTCTGAGCGTGCCGAGGTTCCGTCTTCTTTCTTCAGCACCTGGGATCTCCAAGGAACCATTCGCTTGTCTTCCCCGATGGTCTCCTAGTGCGGGTGCCGGGGAAAGGCGGGGGATGTGCTGGAAATTTTTGTAGCATTTAGTGCCTCCCCCTGGACAGGGGACGTATTTAGCGGACTTCTCCCTGCCAGGGAACACCTGTGACCCAAGGCAGCTGCGTGGAGGGCGGCCCAACACCTACCCCACACAGTCAGCCGTGTTCCGGAATTCGGAGTGTGGGAAGGTTCCGTCATCTGTCTTCAGCGCCTGGGACCTCCTATGAGCCATTCGCGTGTCTTCCCCGAGAGTTTCGTAGTGTGGGCTGCCGGGGAAATGCGGTGGATGGGTTGGAAATGCAGGTAGCATTTAGTGCCTCACCCTGGACAGGGGAGGTATTTAGCGGACTTCCCCCTGCCAGGGAACTCTTGTGACCCCAGGCAGCTCCGTGGAGGGCGGCCCCAAACCTCCCCGACACAGTCAGCCCTGTTATGGAATTCTGAGAATGGGGAAGTTCCGTCTTCCTTCGACAGCGCCTGGGATGTCCTAGGAGCCATTCGTATGTCTTCCCCAAGTTTCTCCTAGTGCGGGCTGCCTGGGAAATGCGGGGGATGGGATCTAAATGCTGGTAGGATTTAGTGCTTCCCCCTGGACAGGGGAGGTATTTTGCGGACTTCTCCCTGTCAGTGAACACCTGTGACCCCAGGCAGCAACATGTAGGGCGGTCCCAAACCTCCCCCACACAGTCAGACGTGTTCCGGAATTCGGAGTGTGGGAAGGTTCCGTCATCTGTCTGCAGCGCCTGGGACTACCTATGAGCCATTCCCGTGTCTTCCCCGAGAGTCTCCTAGTGCGGGCTGCCGGGGAAATACGGGGGATGGGCTGGAAATGCATGTAGCATGTACTGCCTTCCCCTGGACAGGGGAGGTATTTAGCGGACTTCCCCCTTGTACCTAACACCTGCGACCCCAGGCAGCTACGTGGAGGTCGGCCCCAAACCTCCCCCACACAGTCAGACATGTTCCGTAATTCTGAGAGTGGGGAAGGTCCGTCTTCTGTCTGCAGCACCTGGGATCTCCTAGGAGCCTTTCGCGTGTCTTCCCCGAGAGTCCCCTATTGCGGGCTGCCGGGGAAAGGCGGGGGATGGGATGGAAATGCAGGTAGCATGTAGTGCCTCCCCCTGGACAGGGGAGGTATTTAGCGGAATTCCCCCTGCCAGGGAAAACCTGTGAAACCAGGTAGCTGCGTGGAGGGCGGCCCCAAACCTCTCCCACACAGTCAAACGTGTTCCGGAATTCTGAGTGTTGGGAAGTTCCGTATTCAGTCTGCTGCGCCTAGGATCTCCTAGGAGCCCTTCACGTGTCTTCCCCGAGTGTCTCCTATTGCGGGCGGTCGGGGAAAGGCGGGGGATGGGTTGGAAATGCAGGTTCCATGTAGTGCCTCTCCCTGGACATGGGAGGTAATTAGCGGACTTCCCCCTGCCAGGGGACACCTGTGACCCCAGGCAACTGCGAGGAGGTCAGCCCCAAACCTCCCACACACAGTCAGCCGTGTTCCGGAATTCTGAGTGTTGGGAGGTTCTGTTTTCGGTCTGCAGCGCCTGGGATCTCCTAGGAGCCCTTCGCGTGTCTTCCCCTAGAGTCTCATAGTTCGGTCTGCTGGGGAAAGGTGGGGGATGTGCTGGAACTGCAGGTAGCATGTAGTGCCTCCACCTGGACAGGGGAGGTATTTAGCGGACTTCCCCCTACCAGGGAAAAACTGTGAAACCAGGTAGCTGCGTGGAGGGCGGCCCCAAAACTCAACCACCCATTCAGCCCTGTTCCAGAATTCTGAGTATTCGAAGGTTCCGTCTTCTGTCTGCTGCGCCTGGGATCTCCTATGAGCCCTTCACGTGTCTTCCCCGAGAGTCTCCTAGTGCGGGCTGCTGTGAAAAAGTGGGGAATGTGCTGGAAATGCAGGTAGCAAGTAGTGCCTCCCCCTGGACAGGGGAGGTATTTAGCGGACTTCCCCCTGCCAGGGAACACCTGTGACTCCAGGCAGCTGCGTGGAAGTCGGCCACAAACCTCCCCCACACACTCAGACGCGTTCGGAAATCTGAGCGTTTGGAGGTTCCGTCTTCTTTCTGCAGCACATGGGATCTCCTAGGAGCCATTCGAGTGACTTCCCCGAGAGTTTCCTACTGCGGGCTGCTGTGAAAAGTTAGGGGATGTGCTGGAAACACAGGTAGCATGTAGTGCCTCCCCCTGGACAGGGGTGGTATTTAGCGGACTTCCCCCTGCCAGGGAACACCTGTGACACCATGCAGCTGCGTGGAGAGCGGCCCCAAAACCCCTCACAGTCAGCCGTGTTTCGGAATTCTAAGCTTGGGGAGGTTCCGTCTTCTGAATGCAGCGCCTGGGAAGTCCTAGGAGCCCTTCGAGTGTCTTCACCAAGAGTCTCCTAGTGCGGGCTGCCGGTGAAATGCGGGGGATGGGCTGGAAATTCAGGTAGCATATACTGCCTCCCCCTGGTCATGGGAGGTATTTAGCGGACTTCCCCCTGACAGGGAACACCTGTGACCCCAGGCAGCTGCGTGGAGGGCGGCCCCAAACATCCCCCACCCATTCAGCCGTGTTCGGGAATTCGGAGTTTGGGAAGGTTCCGTCATCTGTCTGCAGCGCCTGGGATCTCCTATGAGCAATTCTCGTGTCTTCCCCGAGAGTCACTTTGTGCGGGCTGCTGGGGAAATGCGGGGGATGGGCTGGAAAGGCAGGTAGCATGTAGTGCCTCCCCCAGGGCAGGGGAAGTATTTAGCGGAATTCCCCCTGCCAGGGAACACCTGTGACCACACAAAGCTTTGTGGAGGTCAGCCTCAAACCTCCCCAACACAGTCAGCCGTGTTCCGGAATTCTGTGTCTGGGGAGGTTCCGTCTTCTTTCTGCAGCGCCTGGGATCTCCTAGGAGCATTTCGCGTGTCTTCCCCGAGAGTCTCCTTGGGCGTGCTGCCAGGAAATGCGGGGATGGGCTGGAAATGCAGGTAGCGTGTAATGCCTCCCCTTGGACACGGGAGGTATTTAGCGGAATTCCACCTGCCAGGGAACACCTGAGACCCCTGGCAGCTGCGTGGATGTCGGCCCCAAACATCCACCACACAGTCAGCCGTGTTCCGGATTTCTCAGTGTGGGGAGGTTCCATCTTCTGTACGCAGCGCCTGGGATCTCCTAGGAGCCATTCGCGTGTCTTTCCAGAAGTTTTCCTAGTGCGGGCTGCCAGGAAATGCGGGGGATGGGCTGGAAATACAGGTAGCATGTAGTGCCTCCCCCTGGACAGGGGAGGAATTTAGCGGACTTCCTCCTGCCAGGGAACACCTGTGTCCCCAGGCAGGTGCGTGGATGGCGGCCCCAAACCTATCCCACACAATCAGCCGTGTTTCGGAATTCTGACCATAGGGAGTTTCCGTCTTCTGTCTGCAGCGCCTGGGATCTCCTAGGAGTCCTTCGCATGTCTTCTTCGAGAGTTTCCTAGTGGGGGCTGCCATGAAAATTGGGGGATATCTGGAAATGCAGGTAGCATGTAGTGCCTCCTCCTGGACAGGGGAGGTATTTAGCGGAATTCCACCTGCCAGGGAACACCTGTGACCCCAGGCAGCTGCGTGGAGGGCGGCCCCAAATATCCACCGCACAGTCAGCCGTGTTCCGGATTTCTCAGTGTGGGGAGGTTCCATCTTCTGTACGCAGCGCCTGGGATCCCCTAGGAGGCATTCGCGTGTCTTCCCAGAAGGTTTCCTAGTGCGGGCTGCCAGGAAATGCGGGGATGGGCTGGAAATGCAGGTAGCATATAGTGCATCCACCTGGACAGGGGAGATATTTAGCGGAATTCCCCCTTCCAGGGAACACCTGTGAAATCAGGCAGCAGCGTGGAGAGCGTCCATAAAACTCCCCCAAACAGTCAGACGTGTTACGGAATTCTGAGTGTTGGGAGGTTCCGTCTTCTCTCTGCTGCGCCTGGGATTCCCTAGGAGCCCTCCGCTTGTCTTCCCTGAGAGTCTCCTATTGCGGGCTGCAGGGGAAAGCGGGGGATTGGATGGAAATGCAGGTAGCATATAGTGCCTCCGCCTGGACAGGGGAGGTATTTAGCGGACTTCCCCCTGCCAGTGAACACCTGTGTCCCCAGGCAGCTGCGTGGATATCGGCCCCAAACCACCCCCACACAATCAGCCCTGTTTCAGAAATCTGAGCATGGGGATATTCCATCTTTTGTCTGCAGCGCCTGGGATCTTCTAGGAGCCTTTCGCCTGTCTTCCCTGAGAGTCTCCTTGTGCGGGCTGCAAGGGAAAGGCGGGGGATGTGCTGAAATGCAAGTAGAATGTAGTGCTTCCACCTGGACAGGGGAGGTATTTAGCGGAGTTCCCCCTGCCAGGGATCACCAGTGACACCAGGCAGCTGCGTGGAGGGCAGCCCCAAACCTCCCAAACACAGTCAGCAATGTTCCGGATTTCTCAGTGTGGGGAGGTTCCTTCTTCTATATGCAGCGCCTGGGATCTCCTAGGAGCCTTTTGCGTGTCTTCACCGAGAGTCTCCTTGTGCGGGCTGCAGGGAAATGCGGTGGATGGGCTGGAAATGCAGGTAGCATGTAGTTCCTCCCCTTGGACTGGGAAGGTATTTAGCGGACTTCCCCCTGCCAGGGAACACTAGTGACCCCAGGCAGCTGCGTGGAGTGCAGCCCCAAACCTCCCCCACACAGTCAGCCGTGTTGCGGATTTCTCAGTGTGGGGAGGTTCCATCTTCTGTACGCAGCGCCTGGGATCTCCTAGGAGCCATTCGCGTGTCTTCCCCAAGAGTCTCCTTGTGCGGGCTACAGGGAAATTCGGTGGATGGGCTGGAAATGCAGGTAGCATGTACTGCCTCCCCCTGGACAGGGGAGGTATTTAGCGGACTTCCCCCTGACAGGGAACACCAGTGAACCCAGGCAGCTGCGCGGTGGGCGGCCCCAAACCTCCCACACACAGTCAGCCGTGTTCCGGAATTCTTAGTGTTGGGACGTTTCGTCTTCTGTCTGCTGCGCTTGGGATATCCTAGGAGCCCTTCACGTATATTCCAAGAGAGTATCCAAGTGCGGGCAGCCGGGGAATGGCGGGGGATGGGCTGGAAATGCAGGTAGCATATAGTGCCTCCCCCTGGACAGGGGAGGTATTTAGCGGACTTCCCCCTGCCAGGGAACACCTGTGTCCCCTGGCAGCTGCGTGGATGGCGGCCCCAAACCTTCCCCACACAGTCAGACCTGTTCCGTAATTCTGAGAGTGGGAATTTCCGTCTTCTGTCTGCAGCACCTGGGATCTCCTAGGAGCCTTTCGCATGTCTTCCCCGAGAAACTCCTAGTGCGGGCAGTAAGGGAAAGGCGGGGGATGGGCTGGAAATGCAGGTAGAATGTACTGCCTCCCCCTGGACAGGGGAGGTATTTAGCGGACTTCCCCCTGACAAGGAACACCAGTGAACCCAGGCAGCTGGGTGGTGGTCGACCCAAACCTCCCACACAAAGTCAGGCGTGTTCCAGAATTCTGAGTGTGTGGAGGTTCCGTCTTCTGTCTGCAGCGCCTGGGATCCCCTAGGAGCCCTTCGAATGTCTTCCCCAAGTGTCTCCTAGTGCGGGCTGCCGGTGAAAGGCTGGGGATCGGCTGTACATGCTGGTAGCATGTACTGCCTCCCCCTGGACATGGGAGGTATTTAGCGGACTTCCCCCTGACAGGGAACACCTGTGACCCCAGGCCACTGCGTGGTGGGCGGACCAAAATCTCCCACAAACATTCAGCCGTGTTCCGGTATTCTGAGTGTTGGGAGGTTCCGTATTCTGTCTGCTGAGACTGGGATTTCCAAGAGCCCTTCAAGTGTCTTCCCCGAGTGTCTCCTAGTGCGGGCGGCCGGGGTAATGTGTGGGATGGGCTGGAAAGGCAGGTTCCATGCAGTGCCTCTCCCTGGACAGGGGAGGTATTTAGCGGACTTCCCCCTGCCAGGGAACACATGTGACCCCAGGCAGCTGCGTGGAGGACGGCCCCAAACCTCCCCCAAACACTCAGCAGTTTTCCGGAATTCTGAGCATGGGGATTTTCCGTCTTCTGTCTGCAGCGCATGGGATCTCCTAGGATCCCTTCGCGCGTCTTCACAGAGAGTCTACTTGTACGGGCTGCCAAGAAAGGCGGGGATGGGCTGTAAATGCAGGTAGCTTGTAGTGCCTCCACCTGGACAGGGGAGGTATTTAGCGGACTTCCCCCTGCCAGGGAATACCTGAGACCCCAGGCAGCTGCGTGGATGGCGGCCTCAAATCTCCGCCACACAGTCAGCCGTGTTCCGGAATTGTGATTGTTGGGAGTTTTCGTCTTCAGTCTGCTGCGCTTGGGATCTCCTAAGAGCCCTTCACGTATCTTCCCCGAGAGTCTCCTAGTGCTGGCAGCCAGGAAAAGGCGGGGGATGGGATGGAAATGCAGGTAGCATGTAGTGCCTCCCCCTGGACAGGGGAGGTATTTAGCGGAATTCCTCCTGCCAGGGAACTTCTGTGACCACAGGCAGCTGCGAGGAAGCCGGCCTCAAACCTCCACCAACAGTCAGACGTGTTCCGGAATTCTGAGCGTGGGGAGGTTCCGTCTTCTTTCTGCAGCGCCTGGATCTCCTAGGAGCCCTTCGCGTGTCTTCCCCGAGAGTCTCCTAGCGCGGGCTGCCGGGGAAAGGCGGGGGATTTGCTGGAAATGCAGGTAGAATGTAGTGCCTCCCCCTGGACAGGGGAGGGGTTTAGCGGACTTCCCCCTGCCAGGGAACACTAGTGATCCCAGGCAGATGCGTGGAAGGCAGCCCCATTCCTCCCCCACACAGTCAGCCGTGTTCCAGATTTCTCAGTGTGGGGAGGTTCCATCTTCTGTACGCAGCGCCTGGGATCTTCTAGGAGCCATTCGCGTGTCTTCCCAGAAGGTATCCTAGTGCGGGCTGCCAGGAAATGCGGGGATGGGCTGGAAATTCAGGTAGCGTGTAATGCCTCCCCTTGGACAGGGGAGGTATTTAGCGGAATTCCCCCTGCCAGGGAACACCTGTGACCCCAGGCAGCTGCGTGGAGGGCGGCACCAAACCTATCCCACACAATCAGCCGTGTTCCCGAATTCTGACCATAGGGAGTTTCCGTCTTCTGTCTGCAGCGCCTGGGATCTCCTAGGAGTCCTTCGCATGTCTTCCCCGAGAGTTTCTTACTGCGGGCTGCCATGAAAATGTGGGGGATGGGCTGGAGATGCAGGTAGCATGTAGTGCCTCCCCCTGGACCGGGGAGGTATTTAGCGGACTTCCCCCTGCCAGGGAACACCTGTGACCCCAGGCAGCTGCGTGGAGGGCGGCACCAAACTTCCCGCACACAGTCAGACGTGTTCCGGAATTCTGAGTGTGGGGAGGTTCCGTCTTCTGTCTGCTGCGCCTGGGATTTCCTAGGAGCCCTCCGCTTATCTTCCCTGAGAGTCTCCTTGTGTGGGCTGCAGGGGAAAGGCGGGGGATGGGGTGGAAATGCAGGTAGCATGTAGTGCCTCCCCCTGGACAGGGGAGGTATTTAGCGGAATTCCACCTGCCAGGGAACACCTGAGACCCCTGGCAGCTGCGTGGAGGGCGGCCCCAAACATCCACCACACAGTCAGCCGTATTCCGGATTTCACAGTGTGGGGAGGTTCCATCTTCTGTACGCAGCGCCTGGGATCTCCTAAGAGACATTCGCGTGTCTTCCCAGAAGTTTTCCTAGTGCGGGCTGCCAGGAAATTCGGGGATGGGCTGGAACTGCAGGTAGCATGTAGTTCCTCCCCCTGGACAGGGGAGGAATTTAGCGGACTTCCCCCTGCCAGGGAAAACCTGTGACCCCAGGCAGCTGCGTGGAGGGAGGCCCCAAACCTATCCCACACAATCAGCCGTGTTTCGGAATTCTGACCATAGGGAGTTTCCGTCTTCTGTCTGCAGCGCCTGGGATCTCCTAGGAGTCTTTCGCATGTCTTCCCCGAGAGTTTCCTAGTGGGGGCTGCCATGAAAATTGGGGGAAAGGCTGGAAATGCATGTAGCATGTAGTGCCTCTCCCTGGACAGGGGAGGTATTTAGCGGAATTCCCCCTGCAAGGGAACACCTGTGACCCCAGGCAGCTGCGTGGAGGGCGGCCCCAAATATCCACCACACAGTCAGCCGTGTTCCGGATTTCTCAGTGTGGGGAGGTTCCATCTTCTGTACGCAGCGCCTGGGATCCCCTAGGAGGCATTCGCGTGTCTTCCCAGAAGGTTTCCTAGTGCGGGCTGCCAGGAAATGCGGGGATGGGCTGGAAATGCAGGTAGCATATAGTGCATCCACCTGGACAGGGGGAATATTTAGCGGAATTCCCCCTTCCAGGGAACACCTGTGAAATCAGGCAGCAGCGTGGAGAGCGTCCACAAATCTCCCCCAAAAAGTCAGACGTGTTACGGAATTCTGAGTGTTGGGAGGTTCCGTCTTCTCTCTGCTGCGCCTGGGATTTCTTAGGAGCCCTCCGCTTGTCTTCCCTGAGAGTCTCCTATTGCGGGCTGCAGGGGAAAGCGGGGGATGGGCTGGAAATGCAGGTAGCATATAGTGCCTCCGCCTGGACAGGGGAGGTATTTAGCGAAATTCCCCCTGCCAGTGAACACCTGTGTCCCCAGGCAGCTGCGTGGATGTCGGCCCCAAACCACCCCCACACAATCAGCCCTGTTTCAGAATTCTGAGCATGGGGAGATTCCATCTTTTGTCTGCAGCGCCTGGGATCTCCTAGGAGCATTTCGCCTGTCTTCCCCGAGAGTCTCCTAGTGCGGGCTGCAAGGGAAAGGCGGGGGATGTGCTGAAATGCAAGTAGAAAGTAGTGCCTCCACATGGACAGGGGAGGTATTTAGCGGAGTTCCCCCTGCCAGGGATCACCAGTGACACCAGGCAGCTGCGTGGAGGGCAGCCCCAAACCTCCCACACACAGTCAGCCGTGTTCCGGATTTCTCAGTGTGGGGAGGTTCCTTCTTCTGTACGCAGTGCCTGGGATCTCCTAGGAGCCTTTTGCGTGTCTTCCACGAGAGTCTCTTTGTGCGGGCTGCCGAGGAAATGCGGTGGATGGGCTGGAAATTCAGGTAGCATGTAGTTCCTCCACTTGGACTGGGGAGGTATTTAGCGGACTTCCTCCTGCCAGGGAACACCAGTGACCCCAGGCAGCTGCGTGGAGTGCAGCCACAAACCTCCTCCACACAGTCAGCCGTGTTCCAGATTTCTCAGTGTGGGGAGGTTCCATCTTCTGTACGCAGCACCTGGGATCTCCTAGGAGCCATTCGCGTGTCTTCCCAGGAGGTCTCCTAGTGCGGGCTGCCAGGAAATGCGGGGATGGGCTGGAAATGCAGGTAGCATGTAGTGCCTCCCCCTGGACACGGGAGGTATTTAGCGGACTTACCGTAACTGGGAACACCTGTGAATCCAGGCAGCTGCGTGGAAGACGGCCCCAAAACTCCCCCACACAGTCAGCCGTGTTCCGGATTTCTGAGTGTTGGGAGGTTCCGTCTTCTGTCTGCAGCGCCTGGGATCTCCTAGGATTCTTTTGCATGTCTTCCCCGAGTGTTTCCTTGTGCGGGCTGCCATGAAAAGGTGGGGGATGGGCTGGAAATGCAGGTAGCATGTAGTGCCTCCCCCTGGACAGGGGAGGTATTTAGCGAAATTCCCCTTGCCAGGGAACACGTATGAAACCAGGCAGCTGCGTATAGGGCGGCCTCAAAACTCCCCCACACAGTCAGCTTTGTTCCGGAATTCGGAGTGTGGGAAGGTTCCGTCATCTGTATGCCGCGCCTGGGACCTACTATGAGCCTTTCGGTTGTCTTCCCCGAGGGTCTCCTAGTGCGGGCTGCCGGGGAAAAGCAGGGGATGGGCTGGAAATGCAGTTAGCATGTAGTTCCTCCCCCTGGACAGGGGAGGTATTTAGCGGAATTACCCCGTCCAGGGAACACCTGTGACCCCAGGCAGCTGCGTGGATGGCGGCCCCAAAATTCCCCCACACAGTCAGCCGTGTTCCGGAATTCTGAGTGTTGGGAAGTTTCGTCTTTTGTCTGCAGCGCCTGGGATCTCCTGGGAGCCATTCGCGTGTCTTCCCTGAGAATCTCCTAGTGCGGGCTGTGGGGGAAATTCGGGGGATATGCTGGAAATGCAGGTAGCATGTAGTGCCTCCCCCTGGACTGGGGAGGTATTTAGTGGATTGCCCCTGCAAGGGAACACCTGTGACCCCAGGCAGCCGCGTGGAGGGCGGCCCTAAATATCCACCACACAGTCAGCCGTTTTCCGGAATTCTGAATGTGGGGAGGTTCCGTCTTCTGTCTGCAGCGACTGGGATCTCCTAGGAGCCCTTCGAGGGTCTTCCCCGAGAGTAACCTTGTGCGGGCTGAAGGGGAAAGGCAGGGGATGGGCTGGAAATGCAGGTAGCATGTAGTTCCTCACCCTGGACAGGGGAGGAATTTAGCGGAATTCCCACTGCCAGGGAACACCAGTTACCCCAGGCAGCTGCGTGGTTAGCGGCCACAAATCTCCCCCACACAGTCAGACGTGTTCCGGAATTCTGAGTGTTGGGAGGTTCCGTCTTCTGTCTGCTGCGCCTGGGATTTCCTAGGAACCCTTCACTTGCCTTCCCCGAGAGTCTCGTATTGCGGGATGCCGGGGAAATTCGGGGGATGGCCTGGAAATGCAGGTAGCATGTAGTGCCTCCCCCAGGACAGGGGAGGTATTTAGCGGAATTCCCCCTGCCAGGGAACACCTGAGACCACACAAAGCTGCGTGGAGTTCAGCCTCAAACCTCCCTAACACAGTCAGCCATGTTCCGGAATTCTGAGTGTTGGGAGGTTCCGTCTTCTGTCTGCTGCGCCTGGGATTTCCTAGGAGCCCTCCGCTTGTCTTCCCTGAGAGTCGCCTATTGCGGGCTTCAGGGGAAAGGCGGGGGATGGGCTGCAAATGCAGGTAGCATATACTGCCTCTCCCTGGACAGGGGAGGGATTTAGCGGACTTCCCTCTGCCAGGGAACACCTGTGTCCCCAGGCAGCTGCGTGGATGGCGGCCCCAAATCTCCCACACACAATCAGTCGTGTTTCGGAATTCTGAGCATGGGGAGTTTCCATCTTTTGTCTGCTGAGCCTGGGATCTCCTAGGAGCCTTTCGCGTTTCTTCCCCGAGAGTCTATTTTCCGGGTTGCCGGCTAAAGGCGGGGGATGGGCTGGAAAAGCAGGTAGCGTGTAGTGCCTCCCCCTGGACAGAGGAGGTATTTAGCGGACTTCCCCCTGCCACGGAACACCTGTGAAACCAGGCAGCTGCTTGGAGGACGGCCCCAAACCTCCCCCACACAGTCAGCCGTGTTCCGGATTTCTGAGTGTTGGGAGGTTCCGTCTTCTGTCTCCTGCGCCTGGGATCTCCTAGGAGCCCTTCGCGTGTCTTCCCCGAGAGTCTCCTTGTGCGGGCTGCCGGGGAAATGCGGGGGATGGGCTGGAAATGCAGGTAGCATGTAGTTCCTCCCCTTGGACAGGGGAGGTATTTAGCGGACTTCCCCCTGCCATGGAACACCAGTGACCCCAGGCAGCTGCGTGGAGGACAACCCCAAACCTCCCCCACACATTCAGCCGTGTTCCGGATTTCTCAGTGTGGGGAGGTTCCATCTTCTGTACGCAGCGCCTGGGATCTCCTAGGAGCCATTCGCTTGTCTTCCCAGGAGTTCTCCTAGTGCGGGGTGCCAGAAAATGCGGGGATGGACTGGAAATGCAGGTAGCATGTAGTGCCTACCCCTGGACATTGGAGGTATTTAGCGGACTTACCGTAACAGGGAACACCTGTGAACCCTGGCAGCTGTGTGGACGGCGGCCCCAAAACTCCCCCACACAGTCAGCCGTGTTCCGGAATTCTGAGCGTGGGGAGGTTCCGTGATCTTTCTGCAGCGCCTGGGTTCTCCTAGGAGCTATTCGCGTGTCTTCCCCGAGAGTCTCCTTGTGCGGGCTGCAGGGGAAAAGCGGCGGATGTGCTGGAAATGCAGGTAGCATGTAGTGCCCCCCCCTGGAAATGGGAGGTATGTAACGGACTTCCTCCTGCCAGGGAACACCTGTTTCCCCAGGCAGGTCCGTGGATGGCGGCCTCAAACCTATCCCGCAAAATCAGCCGTGTTCCGGAATTCTGACCATAGTGAGTTTCCGTCTTCTGTCTGCAGCGCCTGGGATCTCCTAGAAGTCCTTCGCATGTCTTCCCCGAGAGTTTCCAAGTGCGGGCTGCCATGAAAATTTGGGGGATGGGCTGGAAATCCAAGTAGCATGTAGTGCCTCCCCCTGGACAGGGGAGGTATTTAGCGGAATTCCCCCTGCCAGGGAACACGTATGAAACCAGGCTGCTGCGTATAGTGCGGCCCAAAAACTCCTCCACACAGTCAGCTCTGTTCTGGAATTCGGAGTGTGGGGAGGTTCTGTCATCTGTCTGCTGTGCCTGGGACCTCTTATGAGCCATTCGGTTGTCTTCCCCGTTTGTCTCCTAGTGCGGGCTGCCGGGGAACGCGGGGGATGGGCTGAAAATGCAGGTAGCATGTAGTGCCTGCCCCTGGACAGGGGAGGTATTTAGCGGACTTCCCCATGCCAGGGAACACCTGTGACCCCAGGCAGCTGCGTGGAGGGCGGCCCCAAATCTCCCCCACACATTCAGCCGTGTTCTGGAATTCTGAGAGTGGGGAGGTTCCGTCTTCCTTCTGCAGGGCCTTGGATCTCCTAGGAGAACTCCGCTTGTCTTCCCTGAGAGTCTCCTAATGCGGGCTGCAGGGCAAAGGAGGGGGATGGGCTGGAAATGCAGGTAGCATGTAGTGCGTCCCCCTGGATAGGGGAGGTAATTAGCGGTCTTCCGCCTGCCAGGGAACACCTGTGTCCCCAGGCAGCTGCGTGGATGGCGGCCCCAAACCTCCCCCACACAATCAGGCTTGTTTCGGAATTCTGAGGATGGGGAGTTTCCATCTTATGTCTGCAGCGCCTGGGATCTCCAAGGAGCCTTTCGCGTGTCTTCTCCGAGAGTCTCCTTGTGCGGGCTGCCGGGGAATAGCGGGGGATGTGCTGGAAATGCAGGTAACGTGTAGTGCCTCCCCCTGGACAGGGGAGGTTTTTAGCGGACTTCCCCTAGCCAAGGGACACCTGTGAACCCAGGCAGCTGTGTGGAGGGCGGCCCCAAACCTCCCCAAACAGTCAGCCGTGTTCTGGTATTCTGAGAGTGTGGAGGTTCCGTCTTCTGTCTCCTGCGCCTGAGTTCTCCTAGGAGACTTCGCGTGTCTTCCCCGAGAGTCTCCTAATGCTGGCTGCAGGGGAAAAGCTGGCGATGGGCTGGAAATGCAGGTAAAATTTAGTGCCTCCCCCTGGACAGGGGAGTTATTTAGCCTACTTCATCCTGCAAGGGAACACCTTTGTCCCCAGGCAGGTTCGTGAATGGCGGCCCGAAACCTATCCCACACAATCAGCCGTGTTCCGGAATTCTGACCATAGGAAGTTTCCGTCTTCTGTCTGCAGCGCCTGGGATCTCCTAGGAGTCCTTCGCATGTCTTCCCCGAGAGTTTTCTAGTGCGGGCTGCCATGAAAATGTGGGTGATGGGCTGTAAATACAGGTAACATGTAGTGCCTCCCCCTGTTCAGGGGAGGTATTTAGCGAAATTCCCCCTGCCTGGGAACACCTATGAAACCAGGCAGTTGCGTATAGTGCGGCCCCAAAACTCCCTCAGACAGTCAGCTGTGTTCCGGAATTCGGAGTGTGGGAAGGTTGCGTCATCAGTCTGCTGCGCATGGGACCTCCTATGAGCCATTCGGTTGTCTTCCCCGAGTATCTCCTAGTGCGGGCTGCCAGGGAAAGGCGGGGGATGGCATGGAAATGCAGGTAGCATGTAGTGCCTCCCCTTGGACAGGTGAGGTATTTAGCCTAATTCCCACTGCCAGGGAACACAAGTGACCCCAGGCAGCTGCGTGGAGAGCGGCCACAAAACTCCCCCAAACAGTCAGACGTGTTCCAGAATTCTGAGTGATGGGAGGTTCCGTCTTCGGTCTGCTGCGCCTGGGATCTCATAGGAGCATTTCGCGTGTCTTCCCAAAGACTCTCCTAGTGCGGGCTGCCGGGGAAAATCGGGGGATTGGATGGAAATGCAGGTAGCATGTAGTGCGTCCCCCTGGACAGGGGAGGTATTTAGCGAAATTCCCCCTGCCAGGGAACACCTGTGACCCCAGGCACCTGCGTGGAGGGCGGCCCCAAACCTCCCCCACACAGTCAGACGCGTTCCAAAATCCTGAGTGGGGAGGTTCTGTCTTCTGACTGCTGCGACTGGGATCTCCTAGGAGCATTTCGCGTGTCTTCCCCGAGACTCTCCTAGTGCGGGCTGCCGGGGAAATGCGGGGGATTGGATGGAAATGCAGGTAGCATGTGGTGCCTCCCCCTGGACAGGGGAGGTATTTAGCATACTTCCCCCTGCCAGGGAACACCTGTAACCCCAGGCAGCTGCGTGGAGGGCGGCCACAAACCTCCCCCACACAGTCAGACGTGTTCCGTAATTTTGAGTGTGGGGAAGGTCCGTCTTCTGTCTGCAGAACCTGGGATCTCCTAGGAGCCATTCGCGTGTCTTCCCAGAAGGTCTCCTAGTGCGGGCTGCCAGGAAATGCGGGGATGGGCTGGAAATGCAGGTAGCATGTGGTGCCTCCCCCTGGATATTTGAGGTTTTTAGCGGACTTCCCCTAGCCATGGGACACCTGTGAACCAAGGCAGCTGTGTGGAGGGCGGCCCCAAACCTCCCCAAACAGTCAGCCGTGTTCCGGTATTCTGAGAGTGGGGAGGTTCCGTCTTCTCTCTGCTGCGCCTGAGTTCTCCTAGGAGACTTCGCGTGTCTTCCCCGAGAGTCTCCTAATGCGGGCTGCAGGGGAAAATCGGGGGATGGGCTGGAAATGCAGGTAGCATGTAGTTCCTCCCCCTGGACGGGGGAGGTATTTAGCAGATTTCATCCTGCCAGGGAACACCTGTGTCCCCAGGCAGCTCCGTGGAGGGCGGCCCCAAATATCCACAGCACAGTCAAGCGCGTTCCGGAATTCTGAGGGTGGGGAGGTTCCGTCTTCTGTCTGCAGCGCCTCGGATCTCCTAGGAGCACTTCGCGTGTCTTCCCCGAGAGTCTCCTTGTGCGGGCTGCCGGGGAAAGGTGGGGGATGGGCTGGAAATGCAGGTAGCATGTAGTTCCTCCCCCTGGACAGGGGAGGTATTTAGCGGAATTCCCCCTGCAAGGGAACACCAGTGACCCCATGTAGCTGCGTGGAGAGCGGCCACAAAAATCCCCCACACAGTCAGAAGTGTTCCGGAATTCTGAGTGATGGGAGTTTCCATCTTCTGTCTGCTGCGCCTGGGATTTCCAAGGAGAACTCCGCTTGTCTTCCCTGAGAGTCTCCTAGTGCGGGCTGCAGAGGAAAGGACGGGGATGGGCTGGAAATGCAGGTAGCATGCAGTGCCTCCCCCTGGACAGGGGAGGAATTTAGCGAAATTCCCTCTGCCAGGGAACACCTGTGACCCCAGGCAGCTTCGTGGAGGGCGGCCCCAAACCTCCCCCACACGGTCAGACGTGTTCCGTAATTTTGAGTGTGGGGAAGGTCCGTCTTCTGTCTGCAGCACCTGGGATTACCTATTAGCCTTTTGCGTGTCTTCCCCGAGTGTCTCCTAGTGCGGGCTGTAGGGGAAAGGCGGGGGATGTGCTGGAAATGCAGGTAGCATGTAGTGCCTCCACCTGGAAAGGGGAGGTATTTAGCGGAATTCCCCCTGCCAGGGAACACCAGTGACCCCAGGCAGCTGCGTGGAAGGCAGCCCCAAACCCCCCCCACACAGTCAGCCTTGCTCCGGATTTCTCAGTGTTGGGAGGTTCCATCTTCTGTACGCACCGCCTGGGATCTCCTAGGAGCCATTCGCGTGTCTTCCCAGAATGTCTCCTAATGCGGGCTGCCAGGAAATATGGGGATGGGCTGGAAATGCAGGTAGAATGTAGTGCCTCCCCCTGGACATGGGAGGTTTTAGCGGACTTCCCCTAGCCAGGGAACACCTGTGAACCCAGGCAGCTGTGTGGAGGGCGGCCCCAAACCTCCCCCAAACAGTCAGCCGTGTTCCGGAATTCTGAGAGTGGGGAGGTTCCTTCTTCTGTCTCCTGCGCCTGAGTTCTCCTAGGAGACTTCGCGTGTCTTCCCCGAGAGTCTCATAATGCGGGCTGCAGGGGAAAAGCGGGGGATGGGCTGGAAATGCAGGTAGCATGTAGTGCCTCCCCCTGGACAGGGGAGGTATTTAGCCGACTTCATCCTGTCAGGGAACACCTGTGTCCCCAGGCAGGTGCGTGGAAGGCGGAAACAAACCTATCCCGCACAATCAGCCGTGTTCCGGAATTCTGACCATAGGAAGTTTCCGTCTTCTGTCTGCAGCGCCTGGGATCTCCTAGGAGTCCTTAGCATGTCTTCCCCGAGAGTTTCCTAGTGCGGGCTGCCATGAAAAGATGGGGGATGGGCTGGAAATGCAGGTAGAATGTAGTGCCTCCACCTGTTCAGGGGAGGTATTTAGCGGAATTCCCCCTGCCAGGGAACACCTTTGAAACCAGGCAGCTGCGTATAGTGCGGCCCCAAAACTCCCCCACACAGTCAGCTGCGTTCCGGAATTCGGAGTGTGGGAAGGTTCCGTCATCTGTCTGCCGCGCCTGGGACCTCCTATGAGCCATTAGGTTGTCTTCCCCGAGTGTCTCCTATTGCGGGCTGCCGGGGAAAGGCGGGGGATGGGCTGGAAATGCAGGTAGCATGTAGTGCCTCCCCCTGGATAGAGGAGGTATTTAGCCTAATTCCCCCTGCCAGGGAACACAAGTGACAACAGGCAGCTGCGTGGAGAGCGGCCACAAAACTCCCCCACACAGTCAGACATGTTCCGTAATTCTGAGTTTTGGGAGGTTCCGTCTTCTGTCTGCTGTGCCTGGGATCTTCTAGGAGCATTTCGCGTGTCTTCCCAAAGACTCTCTTAGTGCGGGCTGCCGGGTAAAACGGGGGATTGGATGGAAATGCAGGTAGCATGTAGTGCCTCCCCCCTGGACAGGGGAGTTATTTAGCGGACTTCCCCCTGCCAGGGAACACCTGTGACCCCAGGCAGCTGCGTGGAGGGCGGCCCCAAAACTCCCCCACACAGTCAGACGTGTTCCGTAATTTTGAGAGTGGGGAAGGTCCGTCTTCGGTCTGCAGCATCTGGGATCTCCTAGGAGCATTTCCCGTTTCTTCCCCGAGACTCTCCTAGTGCGGGCTGCAGGGGAAAGGCGGGGGATTGGATGGAAATGCAGGTAGCATGTAGTGCCTCCCCCTGGACAGGGGAGGTATTTAGCGGACTTCCCCCTGCCAGGGAACACCTGTGACCCCAGTCAGCTGCGTGGAGGGTGGCCCCAAACATCCACCACACAGTCAGGCGCGTTCCGGAATTCTGATTGTGGGGAGGTTCCGTCTTCTGTCTGCAGCGCCTCGGATCTCCTAGGAGCCCTTCGCGTGTCTTCCCCGAGAGTCTCCTTGTGCGGGCTGCCGGGGTAAGAGGGGGATGGGCTGGAAATGCAGGTAGCATGTAGTTCCTCCCCCTGGACAGGGGAGGTATTTAGCGGACTTCCCCCTGCCAGGGAACACCTGTGTCCCCAGGCAGCTGCTTGGATGACGGCTCCAAACCTCCCCCACACATTCAGCATTGTTTCGGAATTCTGAGGATTGGGAGTTTCCATCTTATGTCTGCAGAGCCTGGGATCTCCTAGGATCCTTTCGCGTGTCTTCCCCGAGAATCTCCTTCTGCGGGCTGCCAGGGAAAAGCGGGGGATGTGCTGGAAATGCAGGTAGCTTGTAGTGCCTCCCCCTGGACAGGGGAGGTATTTAGCGGACTTCCCCCTGCCAAGGAACACCTGTGAAACCAGGCAGCTGCGTGGAGGGCGGCCCCAAATCTCCCCCACACAGTGAGACGTGTTCTGGATTTCTGAGTGTTGGGAGGTTCCGTCTTCTGTCTCCTGCGCCTGAGATCTACTAGGAGCCATTCGCGTGTCTTCCCCGAGAGTCTCCTAATGCGCGCTGCAGGGGAAAAGCGGGGGAAGGGCTGGAAATTCAGGTAGCATGTAGTGCCTCCCCATGGACAGGGGAGGTATTTAGCGGACTTCCTCCTGCCAGGGAACACCTGTGTCCCCAGGCAGGTGCGTGGATGGCGGCCACAAACCTATCCCACACAATCAGCCGTGTTCCGGAATTTTGACCATAGGAAGTTTCCGTCTTCTGTCTGCAGCGCCTGGGATCTCCTAGGAGTCCTTCGCATGTATTCCCCGAGAGTTTCCTAGTGCGGGCTGCCATGAAAAGTTGGGGGATGGGCTGGAAATGCAGGTAGCATGTAGTGCCTCCCCCTGTTCAGGGGAGGTATTTAGCGGAATTCCCCCTGCCAGGGAACACCTATGAAACCAGGCAGCTGCGTATAGTGCGGCCCCAAATCTCCCCCAAACAGTCAGCTGTGTTCCGGAATTCGGAGTGTTGGGATGTTCCGTCTTCTGTCTGCTGCGCCTGGTATCTCCTAGGAGCAATTCCCGTGTCTTCCCAAAGACTCCCCTAGTCCCGGCTGCCGGGGAAAGGCGGGGGATGGGCTGGAAATTCAGGTTCCATTTAGTGCCTCTCCCTGGACAGGGGAGGTATTTAGCGGACTTCCCCCTGCCAGGGAACACCTGTGAAACCAGGCAGCTCCGTGGAGGGCGGCCCCAAACATCCCCCACACAGTCAGCCGTGTTCTGGAATTCTGAGAGTGGGGAGGTTACGTCTTCCTTCTGAAGCGCCTGGGTTCTCCTAGGAGCATTTCCCGTTTCTTCCCCGAGACTCTCCTAGTGCGTGCTGCAGGGGAAAGGCGGGGGATTGGATGGAAATGCAGGTAGCATGTAGTGCCTCCCCCTGGACAGGGGAGGTATTTAGCGGACTTCCCCCTGCCAGGGAACACCAGTGACCCCATGTAGCTGCATGGAGAGCGGCCACAAAAATCCCCCACACAGTCAGAAGTGTTCCGGAATTCTGAGTGTTGGGAGATTCCGTCTTCTGTCTGCTGCGCCTGGGATTTCCAAGGAGAACTCCGCTTGTCTTCCCTGAGAGTCTCCTAGTGCGGGCTGCAGAGGAAAGGACGGGGATGGGCTGGAAATGCAGGTAGCATGCAGTGCCTCCCCCTGGACAGGGGAGGTATTTAGCGAAATTCCCTCTGCCAGGGAACACATGTGACCCCAGGCAGCTTCGTGGAGGGCGGCCCCAAACCTCTCACACACGGTCAGACGTGTTCCGTAATTTTGAGTGTGGGGAAGGTCCGTCTTCTGTCTGCAGCACCTGGGATTCCCTATTAGCCTTTTGCGTGTCTTCCCCGAGAGTCTCCTAGTGCGGGCTGTAGGGGAAAGGCGGGGGATGTGCTGGAAATGCAGATAGCATTTAGTGCCTCCACCTGGAAAGGGGAGGTATTTAGCGGAATTCCCCCTGCCAGGGAACACCAGTGACCCCAGGCAGCTGCGTGGAAGGCAGCCCCAAACCTCCCCCACACAGTCAGCCGTGCTCCAGATTTCTCAGTGTTGGGAGGTTCCATCTTCTGTACGCAGCGCCTGGGATCTCCTAGGAGCCATTCGCGTGTCTTCCCAGAATGTCTCCTAATGCGGGCTGCCAGGAAATGCGGGGATGGGCTGGAAATGCAGGTAGCATGTAGTGCCTCCCCCTGGACATGGGAGGTTTTATCGGACATCCCCTAGCCAGGGAACACCTGTGAACCCAGGCAGCTGTGTGGAGGGCGGCCCCAAACCTCCCCCAAACAGTCAGCCGTGTTCCGGAATTCTGAGAGTGGGGAGGTTCCGTCTTCTGTCTCCTGCACCTGAGTTCTCCTAGGAGACTTCGCGTGTCTTCCCCGAGAGTCTCATAATGCGGGCTGCAGGGGAAAAGCAGGGGATGGGCTGGAAATGCAGGTAGCATTTAGTGCCTCCCCCTGGACAGGGGAGGTATTTAGCCGACTTCATCCTGTCAGGGAACACCTGTGTCCCCAGGCAGGTTCGTGTAAGGCGGCAACAAACCTATCCCACACAATCAGCCGTGTTCCGGAATTCTGACCATAGGAAGTTTCCGTCTTCTCTCTGCAGCGCCTGGGATATCCTAGGAGTCCTTCGCATGTCTTCCCCGAGAGTTTCCTATTGCGGGCTGCCATGAAAAGATGGGGGATGGGCTGGAAATGCAGGTAGAATGTAGTGCCTCCCCCTGTTCAGGGGAGGTATTTAGCGGAATTCCCCCTGCCAGGGAACACCTATGAAACCAGGCAGCTGCGTATAGTGCGGCCCCAAAACTCCCCCACACAGTCAGTTGCGTTCGGAAATTCGGAGTGTGGGAAGGTTTCGTCATCTGTCTGCCGCGCCTGGGACCTCCTATGAGCCATTAGGTTGTCTTCCCCGAGTGTCTCCTAGTGCGGGCTGCCGGGGAAAGGCGGGGGATGGGCTGGAAATGCAGGTAGCATGTAGTGCCTCCCCCTGGACAGGGGAGGTATTTAGCCTAATTCCCCCTGCCAGGGAACACAAGTGACAACAGGCAGCTGCGTGGAGAGCGGCCACAAAACTCCCCCACACAGTCAGACTTGTTCCGTAATTCTGAGTTTTGGGAGGTTCCGTCTTCTGTCTGCTGCGCCTGGGATCTCCTAGGAGCCGTTCGCGTGTCTTCCCCGAGAGTCTCCTTGTGCGGGCTGCCGGGGTAAGGCGGGGGATGGGCTGGAAATGCAGGTAGCATGTAGTTCCTCCCCCTGGACAGGGGAGGTATTTAGCGGACTTCCCCCTGCCAGGGAACACCTGTGTCCCCAGGCAGCTGCGTGGATGGCGGCCCCAAACCTCCCCCACATATTCAGCCTTGTTTCGTAATTCTGAGGATGGGGAGTTTCCATCTTATTTCTGCAGCGCCTGGGATCTCCTAGGAGCCTTTCGCGTGTCTTCCCCGAGAATCTCCTTGTGCGGGCTGCCAGGGAAATGCGGGGGATGTGCTGGAAATGCAGGTAGCTTGTAGTGCCTCCCCCTGGACAGGGGAGGTATTTAGCGGATTTCCCCTGCCAAGGAACACCTGTGAAACCAGGCAACTGCGGGGAGGGCGGCCCCAAATCTCCCCCACACAGTCAGACGTGTTCTGGATTTCTGAGTGTTGGGAGGTTCCGTCTTCTGTCTCCTGCGCCTGAGATCTACTAGGAGCCATTCGCGTGTCTTCCCCGAGAGTCTCCTAATGCGGGCTGCAGGGGAAAAGCGGGGGATGGGCTGGAAATGCAGGTAGCATGTAGTGCCTCCCCATGGACAGGGGAGGTATTTAGCGGACTTCCTCCTGCCAGGGAACACCTGTGTCCCCAGGCAGGTGCGTGGATGGCGGCCACAAACCTATCCCACACAATCAGCCGTGTTCCGGAATTTTGACCATAGGAAGTTTCCGTCTTCTGTCTGCAGCGCCTGGGATCTCCTAGGAGTCCTTCGCATGTATTCCCCGAGAGTTTCCTAGTGCGGGCTGCCATGAAAAGTTGGGGGATGGGCTGGAAATGCAGGTAGCATGTAGTGCCTCCCCCTGTTCAGGGGAGGTATTTAGCGGAATTCCCCCTGCCAGGGAACACCTATGAAACCAGGCAGCTGCGTATAGTGCGGCCCCAAAACTCCCCCACACAGTCAGCTGTGTTCCGGAATTCGGAGTGTTGGGATGTTCCGTCTTCTGTCTGCTGCGCCTGGGATCTCCTAGGAGCAATTCCCGTTTCTTCCCAAAGACTCTCCTAGTGCCGGCTCCCGGGGAAAGGCGGGGGATGGGCTGGAAATTCAGGTTCCATTTAGTGCCTCTCCCTGGACAGGGGAGGTATTTAGCGGACTTCCCCCTGCCAGGGAACACCTGTGAAACCAGGCAGCTCCGTGGAGGGCGGCCAAAAACATCCCCCACACAGTCAGCCGTGTTCTGGAATTCTGAGAGTGGGTAGGTTACGTCTTCCTTCTGAAGCGCCTGGGTTCTCCAAGGAGCATTTCCCGTTTCTTCTCCGAGACTCTCCTAGTGCGTGCTGCAGGGGAAAGGCGGGGGATTGGATGGAAATGCAGGTAGCATGTAGTGCCTCCCCCTGGACAGGGGAGGTATTTAGCGGACTTCCCCCTGCCAGGGTAAACCTGTGACCCCAGGCAGCTGCGTGGATGTCGGCCCCAAACATCCACAGCACAGTCAGTCGCGTTCCGTAATTTTGAGTGTGGGGAAGGTCCGTCTTCTGTCTGCAGCACCTGGGATTCCCTATTAGCCTTTTGTGTGTCTTCCCCGAGAGTCTCCTAGTGCGGGCTGTAGGGGAAAGGCGGGGGATGTGCTGGAAATGCAGGTAGCATTTAGTGCCTCCACCTGGAAAGGGGAGGTATTTAGCGGAATTCCCCCTGCCAGGGAACACCAGTGACCCCAGGCAGCTGCGTGGAAGGCAGCCCCAAACCTCCCCCACACAGTCAGCCGTGCTCCAGATTTCTCAGTGTTGGGAGGTTCCATCTTCTGTACGCAGCGCCTGGGATCTCCTAGGAGCCATTCGCGTGTCTTCCCAGAATGTCTCCTAATGCGGGCTGCCAGGAAATGCGGGGATGGGCTGGAAATGCAGGTAGCATGTAGTGCCTCCCCCTGGACATGGGAGGTTTTATCGGACATCCCCTAGCCAGGGAACACCTGTGAACCCAGGCAGCTGTGTGGAGGGCGGCCCCAAACCTCCCCCAAACAGTCAGCCGTGTTCCGGAATTCTGAGAGTGGGGAGGTTCCGTCTTCTGTCTCCTGCGCCTGAGTTCTCCTAGGAGACTTCGCGTGTCTTCCCCGAGAGTCTCATAATGCGGGCTGCAGGGGAAAAGCGGGGGATGGGCTGGAAATGCAGGTAGCATGTAGTGCCTCCCCCTGGACAGGGGAGGTATTTAGCCGACTTCATCCGGTCAGGGAACACCTGAGTCCCCAGGCAGGTGCGTGTAAGGCGGCAACAAACCTATCCCACACAATCAGCCGTGTTCCGGAATTCTGACCATAGGAAGTTTCCGTCTTCTGTCTGCAGCGCCTGGGATCTCCTAGGTATCCTTCGCATGTCTTCCCCGAGAGTTTCCTTGTGCGGGCTGCCATGAAAAGATGGGGGATGGGCTGGAAATGCAGTTAGAATATAGTGCCTCCCCCTGGACAGGGGAAGTATTTAGCGGACTTCCCCCTGCCAGGGAACACTTGTGAACCCAGGCAGCTGCGTGGAGTTCGGCCCCAAAACTCCCCCACACAGTCAGACGTGTTCCTGATTTCTGAGTGTTGGGAGGTTCCGTCTTCTGTCTCCTGCGCCTGAGATCTTCTAGGAGCCATTAGCGTGTCTTCCCCGAGAGTCACCTAATGCGGGCTGCTGGGGAAAATCGGTGGATGGGCTGGAAATGCACGTAGCATGTAGTGCCTCCCCCTGGACAGGGGAGGTATTTAGCGGAATTCCCCCTGTCAGGAAACACCTGTGACACCAGACAGCTGCGTGGGGTGCGGCCCCAAACCTCCCCAACACAGTCAGACGCGTTCAGGAATCCTGAGTGGGGAGGTTCTGTCTTCTGTCTGCTGCACCTGGGATCTCCTAGGAGCATTTCGCGTGTCTTTCCCGAGAGTCTCATAGTGCGGGCGGCCGGGGAAAAGCGGGGGATGGGCTGGAAATGCTGGTTCCATGTAGTGCCTCTCCATGGACAGGGGAGGTATTTAGCGGACTTCCCCATGCCAGGGAACACCTGTGAAACCAGGCAGCTGCGTGGAGGGCGGCCCCAGATCTCCCCCACACATTCAGACGTGTTCCGGATTTCTGAGTGTTGGGAGGTTCCGTCTTCTGTCTCCTGCGCCTGAGATCTACTAGGAGCCATTCGCGTGTCTTCCCCAAGAGTCTCCTAATGCGGGCTGCAGGGGAAAACGGAGATGAGCTGGAAATGCACGTAGCATGTAGTGCCTCCCCCTGGACAGGGGAGGTATTAGCGGACTTCCTCCTGACAGGGAACACCTGTGTCCCCAGGGAGGTGCGTGGATGGCGGCCGCAAACCTATCCCACACAATCAGCAGTGTTCCGGAATTCTGACCATAGGGAGTTTCCGTCTTCAGTCTGCAGCGACTGGGATCTCCTAGGAGTCCTTCGCATGTTTTCCCCGAGAGTTTCCTAGTGCGGGCTGCCATGAAAATGTGGGGGATGGGCTGGAAATGCAGGTAGCATGTAGTGCCTCCCCCTGGACAGGGGAGGTATTTAGCGAACTTCCCCCTGACAGGGAACAACTGTGACCCCAGTCAGCTGTGTGGATGGCGGCCCCAAACTTCCCCCACACAGTCAGACGCGTTCCGGAATCCTGAGTGTTGGGAGGTTCTGTCTTCTGTCTGCTGCGCCTGGGATCTCCTAGGAGCATTTCGCTTGTCTTTCCCGAGAGTCTCCTAGTGCGGGTGGCCGGGGAAACGCGGGGGATGGCCTGGAAATTCTGGTTCCATGTAGTGCCTCTCCATGGACAGGGGAGGTATTTAGCGGACTTCCCCCTGCCTGAGAACACCTGTGACCCCAGGCAGCTGCGTGGAGGGCGACCTCAAACATCCACCACACAGTCAGCCTTGTTCCGAAATACTGAGTGTGGGGAGGTTCCTTCTTCTGTCTGCAGCGCCTGGGATCTCCTAGGAGCCCCTCACGTGTCTTCCCCGAGAATCTCCCTCTGCGGGCTGCTGGGGAAAGGCGGGGGATGGGCTGAAAATGCAGGTAGCATGTAGTTCCTCCCCCTGGTCAGGGGAGGTATTTAGCGGAATTCCCCCTGCCAGGGAACACCAGTGACCCCAGGCAGCTGCGTGGAGAGTGGCCACAAATCTCCCCCACACAGTCAGACGTGTTCCGGAATTCTGATTGTTGGGAGGTTCCGTATTCTGTCTGCTGCGCCTGGGATCTCCTAGGAGCCATTCGCGTGTCTTCCCAGAAGGTCTCCTAGTGCGTCCTGCCAGGAAAGGAAGGGATGGGCTGGAAATGAAGGTATCATTTAGTGCCTCCCCCTGGACATGGGAGGTATTTAGCCGACTTCCCCCAGCCAGGGAACACCTGTGACCCCAGGCAGCTGTGTGGAGGTCGGCCCCAAACCTCCCCCACACAGTCAGCCGTGTTCCGGAATTCTGAGCGTGGGGAGTTTCCGTCTTCTTCTGCAGCGCCTGGGATCTCCTAGGAGCTCTTCGCGTGTCATCCCGGAGAATCTCCTTGTGCGGGCTCCCGGGGAGATGCGGGGGATGGGCTGGAAATGCAGGTAGCGTGTAGTGCCTCCCCCTGGACAGGGGAGGTATTTAGCGGACTTCCCCCTGCCAGGGAACACCAGTGATCCCAGGCAGTTGCGCGGAGGGCAGCCCCAAACCTCCCCGACACAGTCAGCATTGTTCCGGATTTCTCAGTGTGGGGATGTTCCATCTTCTGTACGCAGCGCCTGGGATCTCCTAGGAGCCATTCGCGTCTCTTCCCAGAAGGTCTCCTAGTGCGGGCTGCCAGGAAATTCGGGGATGGCCTGGAAATGCCGGTAGCATGTAGTGCCTCCCCCTGGACATGGGAGGTATTTAGCGGACTTCCCCCAGCCAGGGAACACCTGTGAACCCAGGCAGCTGTGTGGAGGCGGCCCCAAACCTCCCCCACACAGTCAGCCGTGTTCCGGAATTCTGAGCGTGGGGAGGTTCCGTCATCTTTCTGCAGCGCCTGGGATCTCCTAGGAGCTATTCGCGTGTCTTCCTCGAGAGTCTCCTTGTGCGGGCTGCCGGGGCAAGGCGTGGGATGGGCTGGAAATGCAGGTAGCGTGTAGTGCCTCCCCCTGGACAGGGGAGGTATTTAGCGGACTTCCTCCTGCCAGGGAACACCTGTGTCCCCATGCATGTGCGTGGATGGCAGCCCCATACCAATCCCACACAATCAGCCGTGTTCCGGAATTCTGACCATAGGGAGTTTCCGTCTTCTGTCTGCAGCGCCTGGGATCACCTAGGAGTCCTTCGCATGTCTTCCCCGAGATTTTCCTAGTGCGGGCTGCCATGAAAATGTGGGGGATGGGCTGGAAATGCAGGTAGCATGCAGTGCCTCCACCTGGACAGGGGAGGTATTTAGCGGACTTCCCCCTGCCAGGGAACACCTGTGTCCCCAGGCAGCTGCGTGGTTGGCGGCCCCAAACCTCCACAACACAATCAGCCGTGTTCCGGAATTCTGAGCATGGGGAGTTTCCATCTTTTTTCTGCAGCGCCTGGGAAATCCTAGGAGCTTTTCGCGTGTATTCCCTGAGAGTCTCCTTGTGTGGGCTGCCGGGGAAATGCCGGGGATGGCCTGGAAATTCAGGTAGCATGTAGTTCCTCCCCCTACACAGGGGAGGTTAAGAGCGGAATTCCCCCTGCCAGGGAACACCAGTGACCCCAGGCAGCTGCGTGAAGAGCGGCCACAAATCTCCCCCACAAAGTCAGACGTGTTCCGGAATTCTGATTGTTGGGAGGTTCCGTCTTCTGTCTGCTGCGCCTGGGATCTCCTAGGAGCCATTTGCGTGTCTTCCCAGAAGGTGTCCTAGTGCGTCCTGCCAGGAAAGGAGGGGATGGGCTGGAAATGCAGGTATCATGTAGTGCCTCCCCCTGGACATGGGAGGTATTTAGCGGACTTCTCCCAGCCAGGGAACACCTGTGAACCCAGGCAGCTGTGTGGAGGCGGCCCCAAACCTCCCCCACACAGTCAGACGTGTTCCGGAATTCTGATTGTTGGGAGGTTCCGTCTTCTGTCTGCAGCGCCTGGGAACTCCTAGGAGCTATTCGCGTGTCTTCCCCGAGAGTCTCCTTGTGCGGGCTGCCGGGGAAAGTCGGGGGATGGGCTGGAAATGCAGGTAGCGTGTAGTGCCTCCCCCTGGACAGGGGAGGTATTTAGCGGACTTCCCCCTGCCAGGGAACACCTGTGTCCCCAGGCAGCTGCGTGGTTGGCGGCCCCAAACCTCCACAACACAATCAGCCGTGTTCCGGAATTCTGAGTATGGGGAGATTCCATCTTTTTTCTGCAGCACCTGGGAAATCCTAGGAGCTTTTCGCGTGTCTTCCCTGAGAGATTCCTTGTGCGGGCTGCCGGGGAAATGCCGGGGATGGCCTGGAAATTCAGGTAGCATGTAGTTCCTCCCCCTAGACAGGGGAGGTATTTAGCGGAATTCCCCCTGCCAGGGAACACCAGTGACCCCAGGCAGCTGCGTGGAGAGCGGCCACAAATCTCCCCCACACAGTCAGACGTGTTCCGGAATTCTGATTTTTGGGAGGTTCCGTCTTCTGTCTGCAGCGCCTGGGATCTCCAAGGAACCATTCGCGTGTCTTCCCCGATGGTCTCCTTGTGCAGGCTGCCGGGGAAAGGCGGGGGATGGGCTGGAAATGCAGGTAGCATGTATTGCCTCCCCCTGGACATGGGAGGTATTTAGCGGACTTCCCCCTGCCAGGGAACACCAGTGATCCTAGGCAGCTGCGTGGAGTGCAGCCCCAAAACTCCCCCACACAGTCAGCCTTGTTCCGGATTTCTCAGTGTGGGGATGTTCCATCTTCTGTACGCAGCGCCTGGGATCTCCTAGGAGCCATTTGCGTCTCTTCCCAGAAGGTCTCCTAGTGAGGGCTGCAGGAAATGCGGGGATGGCCTGGAAATGCCGGTAGCATGTAGTGCCTCCCCCTGGACATGGGAGGTATTTAGCGGACTTCCCCCAGCCAGGGAACACCTGTGAACCCAGGCAGCTGTGTGGAGGGCGGCCCCAAACCTCCCCCACACAGTCAGCCGTGTTCCGGAATTCTGAGCGTGGGGAGGTTTCGTCATCTTTCTGCTGCGCCTGGGATCTCCTAGGTGCCCTCCGCATGTCTTCCCCGAATTCTCCTAGTGCGAACTTACGGGATGTTCGGGTGATGGGCTGGAAATGCAGGTAGCATGTATTGCCTCCCCCTGGACATGGGAGGTATTTAGCGGACTTCCCCCTGCCAGGGAACACCAGTGATCCTAGGCAGCTGCGTGGAGTGCAGCCCCAAAACTCCCCCACACAGTCAGCCTTGTTCCGGATTTCTCAGTGTGGGGATGTTCCATCTTCTGTACGCAGCGCCTGGGATCTCCTAGGAGCCATTTGCGTCTCTTCCCAGAAGGTCTCCTAGTGAGGGCTGCAGGAAATGCGGGGATGGCCTGGAAATGCCGGTAGCATGTAGTGCCTCCCCCTGGACATGGGAGGTATTTAGCGGACTTCCCCCAGCCAGGGAACACCTGTGAACCCAGGCAGCTGTGTGGAGGGCGGCCCCAAACCTCCCCCACACAGTGAGCCGTGTTCCGGAATTCTGAGCGTGGGGAGGTTTCGTCATCTTTCTGCTGCGCCTGGGATCTCCTAGGAGCCCTCCGCATGTCTTCCCCGAATTCTCCTAGTGCGAGCTTACGGGATGTTCGGGTGATGGGCTGGAAATGCAGGTAGCATGTAGTGCCTCCCCTTGAACAGGGGAGGTATTTAGCGGACTTCCCCCTGCCAGGGAACACCTGTGACCCCAGGCAGCTGCGTGGATAGCGGCCACAAAACTTCCCCACACAGTCAGACGTGTTCGGGAATTCTGAGTTTTGGGAGGTTCCGTCTTATGTCTGCTGCGCCTGGGATCTCCTAGGAGCCATTCGAGTGTCTTCCCAGAAGGTCTCCTAGTGCGGCCTGCCAGGACAGTCGGGGATGGGCTGGAAATGCAGGTAGCATGTAGTGCCTCCCCCTCAACTGGGGAGTTATTTCGCGGACTTCCCCCTGTCAGGGAACACCTGTGACCCCAGGCAGCTGCGTGGAGGGCAGCCTCAAACCTCCACCACAGTCAGACTTGTTCCATAATTCTGAGCGTGGGGAGGTTCCGTCTTCTGTTTGCTGCGCCTGGGATTTCTTAGGAGCCCTTCAATTGTCTTCCCCGAGAGTCTCCTAGTGCGGGATGCCGGGGAAAGTCGGGGGATGGCTGGAAATGCAGGTAGCATGTAGTGCCTCCCCCTGGACAGGGGAGGTATTTAGCGGACTTCCCCCTGCCAGGGAACACCTGTGACCCCAGGCAGCTGCGTGGAGGGCGGCCCCAAACCCCCTCACAGTCAGCCGTGTTCCGGAATTCTGAGTGTTTGGAGGTTCCGTATTCTGTCTGCTGCGACTGGGATCTCCTAGGAGCACTTCGAGTGTCTTCCCCAAGAGTCCCATAGTGCAGGCTGCCGGGGAAAGGCGGGGGATGGGCTGGAAATGCAGGTAGCATGTAGTGCCCCCCCCTGGACAGGGGAGGTATTTAGCGGAATTCCCCCTGCTAGGGAACATCTATGAAACCAGGCAACTGCGTATAGGGCGGCCCCAAAACTCCCCCACACAGTCAGCCGTTTTCCGGAATTCTGAGTGTTGGGAGGTTCCGTATTCTGTCTGCTGCGACTGGGATCTCCTAGGAGCCCTTCAGTGTGTTTCCCGAGAGTCTCCTAGTGCGGGCGGCCGGGGAAACGCGGGGGATGGGCTGGAAATGCAGGTTCCATGTAGTGCCTCCCCCTGGACAGGGGAGGTATTTAGCGGACTTCCCCCTTGCACCTAACACCTGCGACCCCAGGCAGCTACGTGGAGTTCGGCAACAATCCTCCCCCACACATTCAGACGTGTTCCGTAATTTTGAGAGTGTGGAAGGTCCGTCTTCTGTCTGCAGCACCTGGGATCTCCTAGGAGACTTTCGCATATCTTCCCCGAGAGTCTCATAGTGCGGGCTGCCGGGGAAATGCGGGGGATGTGCTGGAAATGCAGGTAGCATATAGTGCCTCCCCCTGGACAGGGGAGGTATTTATCGGACTTACCCCTGCTAGTGAAAACCTGTGAAACCAGGCAGCTGCGTGGAGGGCGGCCCCAAACCTCCCCCACACAGTCAGGCGTGTTCCGGAATTCTGAGTGTTGGGAGGTTCCATCTTCTGTCTCCTGCAACTGGGATCTCCTAGGAGCCCTTCGAGTGTATTCCCCGAGAGTCTCCTTATGCGGTCTGCAGGGAAAGGCGGGGGATAGGCTGGAAATGCAAGTAGCATGTATTGCCTCCCCCTGGACAGGGGAGGTATTTAGCGGACTTCCCCCTGCCAGGGAATACCAGTGACCCCAGGCAGCTGCGTGTAGGGCAGCCCCAAACCTCCCCCACAGAGTCAGCCGTGTTCCGGATTTCTCAGTGTGGGGAGGTTCCATCTTCTGTACGCAGCGCCTAGGATCTCCTAGGAGCCATTCGCGTCTCTTCCCAGAAGGTCTCCTAGTGCGGGCTGCCAGGAAATGCGGTGATTGGCTGGAAATGCCGGTAGCATGTAGTGCCTCCCCCTGGACAGGGGAGTTATTTAGCGGACTTCCCCCTTGCACCTAACACTTGCGACCCCAGGTAGCTACGTGGAGGTCGGCCCCAAACCTCCCCCACACAGTCAGACGTGTTCCGTAATTTTGAGAATGGGGAAGATCCGTCTTCTGTCTGCAGCACCTGGGATCTCCTAGGAGCCTTTCGCATGTCTTCCCCGAGAGTCTCCTAGTGCGGGCTGCCGGGGAAATGCGGGGGATGGGCTGGAAATGCAGGTTCCATGTAGTGCCTCTCCCTGGACAGGGGAGGTATTTTGCGGACTTCCCCCTGCCAGGGAACACCTGTGACCCCAGGCAGCTGCGTGGAGGGCGACCTCAAACATCCACCACACAGTCAGCCTTGTTCTGAAATACTGAGTGTGGGGAGGTTCCTTCTTCTGTCTGCAGCGCCTGGGATCTCCTAGGAGCCCCTCACGTGTCTTCCCCGAGAATCTCCCTCTGCGGGCTGCTGGGGAAAGGCGGGGGATGGGCTGGAAATGCAGGTAGCATGTAGTTCCTCCCCCTGGTCAGGGGAGGTATTTAGCGGAATTCCCCCTGCCAGGGAACACCAGTGACCCCAGGCAGCTGCGTGGAGAGCGGCCACAAATCTCCCCCACACAGTCAGACGTGTTCCGGAATTCTGATTGTTGGGAGGTTCCGTCTTCTGTCTGCTGCGCCTGGGATCTCCTAGGAGCCATTCGCGTGTCTTCCCAGAAGGTCTCCTAGTGCGTCCTGCCAGGAAAGGAAGGGATGGGCTGGAAATGAAGGTATCATGTAGTGCCTCCCCCTGGACATGGGAGGTATTTAGCCGACTTCCCCCAGCCAGGGAACACCTGTGACCCCAGGCAGCTGTGTGGAGTTTGGCCCCAAACCTCCCCCACACAGTCAGCCGTGTTCCGGAATTCTGAGCGTGGGGAGGTTCCGTCTTCTTCTGCAGCGCCTGGGATCTCCTAGGAGCTCTTCGCGTGTCATCCCCGAGAATCTCCTTGTGCGGGCTCCCGGGGAGATGTGGGGGATGGGCTGGAAATGCAGGTAGCGTGTAGTGCCTCCCCCTGGACAGGGGAGGTATTTAGCGGAATTCCCCCTGCCAGGGAACACCAGTGATCCCAGGCAGCTGCGCGGAGGGCAGCCCCAAACCTCCCCGACACAGTCAGCATTGTTCCGGATTTCTCAGTGTGGGGATGTTCCATCTTCTGTACGCAGCGCCTGGGATCTCCTAGGAGCCATTCGCGTCTCTTCCCAGAAGGTCTCCTAGTGCGGGCTGCCAGGAAATTCGGGGATGGCCTGGAAATGCCGGTAGCATGTAGTGCCTCCCCCTGGACATGGGAGGTATTTAGCGGACTTCCCCAGCCAGGGAACACCTGTGAACCCAGGCAGCTGTGTGGAGGCGGCCCCAAACCTCCCCCACACAGTCAGCCGTGTTCCGGAATTCTGAGCGTGGGGAGGTTCCGTCATCTTTCTGCAGCGCCTGGGATCTCCTAGGAGCTATTCGCGTGTCTTCCTCGAGAGTCTCCTTGTGCGGGCTGCCGGGGCAAGGCGTGGGATGGGCTGGAAATTCAGGTAGCGTGTAGTGCCTCCCCCTGGACAGGGGAGGTATTTAGCGGACTTCCTCCTGCCAGGGAACACCTGTGTCCCCATGCATGTGCGTGGATGGCAGCCCCATACCTATCCCACACAATCAGCCGTGTTCCGGAATTCTGACCATAGGGAGTTTCCGTCTTCTGTCTGCAGCGCCTGGGATCACCTAGGAGTCCTTCGCATGTCTTCCCCGAGATTTTCCTAGTGCGGGCTGCCATGAAAATGTGGGGGATGGGCTGGAAATGCAGGTAGCATGCAGTGCCTCCACCTGGACAGGGGAGGTATTTAGCGGACTTCCCCCTGCCAGGGAACACCTGTGTCCCCAGGCAGCTGCGTGGTTGGCGGCCCCAAACCTCCACAACACAATCAGCCGTGTTCCGGAATTCTGAGCATGGGGAGTTTCCATCTTTTTTCTGCAGCGCCTGGGAAATCCTAGGAGCTTTTCGCGTGTCTTCCCTGAGAGTCTCCTTGTGCGGGCTGCCGGGGAAATGCCGGGGATGGCCTGGAAATTCAGGTAGCATGTAGTTCCTCCCCCTACACAGGGGAGGTTATGAGCGGAATTCCCCCTGCCAGGGAACACCAGTGACCCCAGGCAGCTGCGTGAAGAGCGGCCACAAATCTCCCCCACAAAGTCAGACGTGTTCCGGAATTCTGATTGTTGGGAGGTTCCGTCTTCTGTCTGCTGCGCCTGGGATCTCCTAGGAGCCTTTTGCGTGTCTTCCCAGAAAGTGTCCTAGTGCGTCCTGCCAGGAAAGGAGGGGATGGGCTGGAAATGCAGGTATCATGTAGTGCCTCCCCCTGGACATGGGAGGTATTTAGCGGACTTCTCCCAGCCAGGGAACACCTGTGAACCCAGGCAGCTGTGTGGAAGCGGCCCCAAACCTCCCCCACACAGTCAGACGTGTTCCGGAATTCTGATTGTTGGGAGGTTCCGTCTTCTGTCTGCAGCGCCTGGGAACTCCTAGGAGCTATTCGCGTGTCTTCCCCGAGAGTCTCGTTTTGCGGGCTGCCGGGGAAAGTCGGGGGATGGGCTGGAAATGCAGGTAGCGTGTAGTGCCTCCCCCTGGACAGGGGAGGTATTTAGCGGACTTCCCCCTGCCAGGGAACACCTGTGTCCGCAGGCAGCTGCGTGGTTGGCGGCCCCAAACCTCCACAACACAATCAGCCGTGTTCCGGAATTCTGAGCATGGGGAGATTCCATCTTTTTTCTGCAGCGCCTGGGAAATCCTAGGAGCTTTTCGCGTGTCTTCCCTGAGAGATTCCTTGTGCCGGCTGCCGGGGAAATGCCGGGGATGGCCTGGAAATTCAGGTAGCATGTAGTTCCTCCCCCTAGACAGGGGAGGTATTTAGCGGAATTCCCCCTGCCAGGGAACACCAGTGACCCCAGGCAGCTGCGTGGAGAGCGGCCACAAATCTCCCCCACACAGTCAGCCTTGTTCCGGATTTCTCAGTGTGGGGATGTTCCATCTTCTGTACGCAGCGCCTGGGATCTCCTAGGAGCCATTTGCGTCTCTTCCCAGAAGGTCTCCTAGTGAGGGCTGCAGGAAATGCGGGGATGGCCTGGAAATGCCGGTAGCATGTAGTGCCTCCCCCTGGACATGGGAGGTATTTAGCGGACTTCCCCCAGCCAGGGAACACCTGTGAACCCAGGCAGCTGTGTGGAGGGCGGCCCCAAACCTCCCCCACACAGTCAGCCGTGTTCCGGAATTCTGAGCGTGGGGAGGTTTCGTCATCTTTCTGCTGCGCCTGGGATCTCCTAGGAGCCCTCCGCATGTCTTCCCCGAATTCTCCTAGTGCGAGCTTACGGGATGTTCGGGTGATGGGCTGGAAATGCAGGTAGCATGTAGTGCCTCCCCTTGAACAGGGGAGGTATTTAGCGGACTTCCCCCTGCCAGGGAACACCTGTGACCCCAGGCAGCTGCG
Organism: Camelus ferus; assembly: GCF_009834535.1. Lineage (NCBI taxonomy): Eukaryota > Metazoa > Chordata > Mammalia > Artiodactyla > Camelidae > Camelus > Camelus ferus. The sequence goes on along the minus strand of NC_045731.1, from coordinate 9,505,660 downwards.
TGGATAGCGGCCACAAAACTTCCCCACACAGTCAGACGTGTTCGGGAATTCTGAGTTTTGGGAGGTTCCGTCTTATGTCTGCTGCGCCTGGGATCTCCTAGGAGCCATTCGAGTGTCTTCCCAGAATGTCTCCTAGTGCGGCCTGCCAGGACAGTCGGGGATGGGCTGGAAATGCAGGTAGCATGTAGTGCCTCCCCCTCAACTGGGGAGTTATTTCGCGGACTTCCCCCTGTCAGGGAACACCTGTGACCCCAGGCAGCTGCGTGGAGGGCAGCCTCAAACCTCCACCACAGTCAGACTTGTTCCATAATTCTGAGCGTGGGGAGGTTCCGTCTTCTGTTTGCTGCGCCTGGGATTTCTTAGGAGCCCTTCAATTGTCTTCCCCGAGAGTCTCCTAGTGCGGGATGCCGGGGAAAGTCGGGGGATGGCTGGAAATGCAGGTAGCATGTAGTGCCTCCCCCGGGACAGGGGAGGTATTTAGCGGACTTCCCCCTGCCAGGGAACACCTGTGACCCCAGGCAGCTGCGTGGAGGGCGGCCCCAAACCCCCTCACAGTCAGCCGTGTTCCGGAATTCTGAGTGTTGGGAGGTTCCGTCTTCCTTCTGCAGCGACTGGGATCTCCTAGGAGCCCTTCGAGTGTCTTCCCCAAGAGTCTCTTATGCAGGCTGCCGGGGAAAGGCGGGTGATGGGCTGGAAATGCAGGTAGCATGTAGTGCCTCCCCCTGAACTGGGGAGTTATTTAGCGGACTTCCCCCTGCCAGGGAACACCTGTGACCCCAGGCAGCTGCGTGGAGGGTGGCCCCAAACTTCCACCACACAGTCAGCCGTGTTCCGGAATTCTGAGTGTGGGGAGGTTCCGTATTCTGTCTGCTGAGCCTGGGATCTCCTAGGAGCCCTTCACGTGTCTTTCCCAAGTGTCTCCTAGTGCGGGCGGCCGGGGAAACGCGGGGGATGGGCTGGAAATGCAGTTTCCATATAGTGCCTCCCTCTGGAGAGGGGAGGTATTTAGCGGAATTCCCACTTGCACCTAACACCTGCGACCCCAGGCAGCTACGTGGAGGTCGGCCCCAAACCTCCCCACACAGTCAGACGTGTTCCGTAATTTTGAGAGTGGGGAAGGTTCGTCTTCTTTCTGCAGCACCTGGGATCTCCTAGGAGCCTTTCGCATGTCTTCCCAGAATGTCTCCAAGTGCTGCCTGCCAGGAAAGTCGGGGATGGGCTGGAAATGCAGGTAGCATGTAGTGCCTCCCGCTTGACAGGGGAGGTATTTAGCGGACTTCCCCCTGCCAGGAAACACCTGTGACCCCAGGCAGCTGTGTGGAGGGCGGCCCCAAACCTCCACCACACAATTAGCCGTGTTCCGGAATTCTGAGCGTTGGGAGTTTCCATCTTTTGTCTGCAGTGCCGGGGATCTCCTAGGAGCCTTTCGGGTGACTTCCCCGAGAGTATCCTAGTGCGGGCTGCAGGGGAAATTTGGGGGATTTGCTGGAAATGCAGGTAGCATGTAGTGCCTCCATCTGGACATGGGAGGAATTTAGCGGAATCCCCCCTGCCAGTGAACATCAGTGACACCAGGCAGCTGCGTGCAGGGCAGCCCCAAACCTCCCCAACAAAGTCAGCCGTGTTCCGAATTTCTCAGTGTGGGGAGGTTCCATCTTCTGTACGCGGCGCCTGGGATCTCCTAGGGGCCATTCGCGTGTCTTCCCAGAAGGTATCCTAGTGCTGGCTGCCAGGAAAGGCGGGGATTGGCTGGAAATTCAGGTAGAATGTAGTGCCTAACCCTGGACATGGGAGGTATTTAGCGGAGTCCCCCAGCCAGGGAACAACTGTGAAACCAGGCAGCTGCGTGTAGGGCGGCCCGAAACCTCCCCCACACAGTCAGATGTTTTCCGCAATTCTGAGTGTTGGCAGGTTCCGTCTTCTGTCCCTTGCGCATGGGATCTCCTAGGAGCCCTTCGAGTATCTTCCCCGATAGTCTCCTAATTCGGGCTGCAGGGGAAAATAGGGGGATGTGCTGGAAATGCAGGTAGCATGTAGTGCCACTCACTGGACTTGGGAGGTATTTAGCGGACTTCACCCTGCCAGGGATCACCTGTGACCCCAGTCAGCTGCGTGGAGGGCGGCACAAAATCTCCCCACACAGTCAGCCGTGTTCCGGAATTCTGAGCGGTTGGAGGTTCCGTCTTCTGCCTGCAGCGCCTGGGTTCTCCTATGAGCCATTCGCGTGTCTTCCCCGAGATTCACCTAGTGCGGGCTGACGGGGAAAGGCTTGGGATGGGCTGGAAATGCAGGTAGCATGTAGTGCCTCCCCCTGGACAGGGGAGGTATTTAGCGGACTTCCCCCTTGCACCTATCACCTGCGACCCACGGCTGTTACGTGGAGGTCTGCCCCAAACCTCTCTCACACAGTCAGCCGTGTTCCAGAATTCTGAGTGTGGGAAGGTTCCGTCTTCTGTCTGCTGCGCCTGGGATCTCCTAGGAGCCCTCCGCATGTCTTCCCCGAATTCTCCTAGTGCGAGCTTACGGGATGTTCCGGTGATGGGCTGGAAATGCAGGTAGCATGTAGTGCCTCCCCTTGAACAGGGGAGGTATTTAGCGGACTTCCCCCTGCCAGGGAACACCTGTGACCCCAGGCAGCTGCGTGGATAGCGGCCACAAAACTCCCCCACACAGTCAGACGTGTTCGGGAATTCTGAGTTTTGGGGGGTTCCGTCTTATGTATGCTGCGCCTGGGATATCCTAGGAGCCATTCTAGTGTCTTCCCAGAAGGTCTCCTAGTGCGGCCTGCCAGGACAGTCGGGGATGGGCTGGAAATGCAGGTAGCATGTAGTGCCTCCCCCTGAACTGGGGAGTTATTTCGCGGACTTCCCCCTGTCAGGGAACACCTGTGACCCCAGGCAGCTGCGTGGAGGGCAGCCTCAAACCTCAAACACAGTCAGACTTGTTCCGGAATTCTGAGCGTGGGGAGATTTCGTCTTATGTTTGCTGCGCCTGGGATTTCCTAGGAGCCCTTCAATTGTCTTCCCCGAGAGTCTCCTAGTGCGGGATGCCGGGGAAAGTCGGGGGATGGCTGGAAATGCAGGTAGCATGTAGTGCCTCCCCCTGGACAGGGGAGGTATTTAGCGGAATTCCCCCTGCCAGGGAACACCTGTGACCCCAGGCAGCTGCGTGGAGGGCGGCCCCAAACCCCCTCACAGTCAGCCGTGTTCCGAAATTCTAAGCGTGGGGAGGTTCCGTCTTCCTACTGCAGCGCCTGGGATCTCCTAGGAGCCCTTCGAGTGTCTTCCCCAAGAGTCTCTTATGCAGGCTGCTGGGGAAAGGCGGGTGATGGGCTGGAAATGCAGGTAGCATGTACTGCCTCCCCCTAGACAGGGGAGGTATTTAGCGGACTTCTCCCTGACAGGGAACACCAGTGACTCCAGGCAGCTGCGTGGATGAACGGCAACAAACATCTCACACACAGTCAGCCGTGTTCAGGAATTCTGAGTGTAGGAGGTTCCGTCTTCTGTCTTCAGCTCCTGGGATCTCCTAGGAGCCTTTCGCATATATTCCCCGAGAGTCTTCTAGTGCGGGCTGCCGGGGAAATGCGGGGGATTGGCTGGAAATGCAGGTTCCATGTAGTGCCTGTCCTTGGACTGGGGTGGTATTTAGCGGACTTCCCCCTGCCAGGGAACACCTGTGACCCCAGGAAGCTGCGTGGAGGGCGGCCCCAAACATCCACCACACAGTCAGCCGTGTTCTGGAATTCTGAGTGTGGGGAGGTTTCGTCTTCTGTACGCAGCGCCTGGGATCTCCTTGGAGCCTTTCGCGTGTCTTCCACGAGAGTCTTCTTTTGCAGGCTGCCTGGGAAAGGCGGGGGATGGGCTGGAAATGCAGGTAGCATGTAGTTCCTACCCCTGGACAGGGGAGGTATTTAGCGGAATTCCCCCTGCCAGGGAACACTTTTGACCCCAGGCAGCTGCGTGGAGAGCGGCCACAAAACTCCCCCACACAGTCAGACGTGTTCCGGTATTCTGATTGTTGGGAGGATCCGTCTTCTGTCTGCTGCGCCTGGGATCTCCTAGGAGCCATTCGCGTGTCTTCCCAGAAGGTATCCTTGTGCAGCCTGCCAGGAAAGGCGTGGATGGGCTGGAAATGCAGGTAGCATGTAGTGCCTCCCCCTGGATATTGGAGGTATTTAGCGGACTTCCCCCACCGAGGGAACACCTGTGACCCCATGCAGCTGTGCGAAGAGCGGCCCCAAACCTCCCCCACACAGTCAGCCATGTTCCGGAATTCTGTGCGTTGGGAGGTTCCGTCTTCTTTCTGCAGCGCCTGGGATCTCCTAGGAGCTCTTCGCGTGTCTTCCCCGAGAATCTGTTTGTGCGGGCTGCCGGGGAAATGCGGGGGATGGGATGGAAATGCAGGAACCGTGTAGTGCCTCCCACTGGACAGGGGAGGTATTTAGCGGACTTACACCTGCCAGGGAACACCTGTGACCACAGGCAGCTGCGTGGAGTGCGGCCCCAAACCCCCTCACAGTCAGCCGTGTTCCGGAATTCTAAGCGTGGGGAGGTTCCGTCTTCCTTCTGGAGAGCCTGGGATCTCCTAGGAGCCCTTCGAGTGTCTTCCCCAAGAGTCCCCTAGTGCGGGCTGCCGGGGGAAAGTCGGGGGATGGGCTGGAAATGCAGGTAGCATGTACTGCCTCCCCCTAGACAGGGAGGGTATTTAGCGGACTTCCGCCTGACAGGGATCACCAGTGACACCAGGCAGCTGCGTGGAGAGTGGCCACAAAACTCCCCAACACCGTTAGACTTGTTCTGGAATTCTGAGCTTGGGAATGTTCCGTCATCTTTCTGCAGCGCCTGGGATCTCCTAGGAGCTTTTCGCGTGTCTTCCCCGAGAGTCTAATTTTGCGGGCTGCTGGGGAAATGCGGGGGATTGGCTGGAAATTCAGGTAACGTGTAGTGCCTCCCCCTGGACAGGGGAGGTATTTAGCGGAATTCCCCCTGCCAGGGAACACCTGTGAAACCAGGCAGCTCCATGGAGGGCTGCCCCAAAACTCCCCCACACAGTCAGCCGTGTTCCGGAATTCTGAGTGTTGGGAGGTTCCGTCTTCTGTCTCCTGCACCTGGGATCTCCTAGGAGCCCTTCGCGTGTATTCCCCGAGAGTCTCATAATGCGGGCTGCAGGGGAAAAGCGGGGGATGGGCTGGAAATGCAGGTAGCATGTAGTGCCTCCCCCTGGACAGGGGAGGTATTTAGCGGACTTCCTCCTGCCAGGTAACACCTGTGTCCCCAGGCAGGTTCGTGGATGGCGGCCCCAAACCTATCCCTCACAATGAGCCGTGTTCCGGAATTCTGAGGGTTGGAAGGATTCATCTTCTGTCTGCAGCGCCTGGGATCTCCTAGGAGCCCTTCGCATGTCTTCCCCGAGTTTCTCATAGTGCGGGCTGCAGGAGAAATGCGGGGGATGGGCTGGAAATGCAGGTAGCATTTATAGCCTCCCCTGTCCTGGGGAGATATTTCGCGGAATTCCCCCTGCCAGGGAACACCTGTGACCACAGGCAGCTGCGTGGAGGGCATCCAGAAACCTCCAACACAGTCAGACTTGTTCCGGAATTCTGAGCGTGGGGAGGTTCCGTCTTCTGTCTGCAGCGACTGGGATCTCCAAGGAACCATTCGCGTGTCTTCCCCTAGGGTCTCCTTGTGCGTGCTGCAGGGGAAAGGCGGGGGATGGGCTGGAAATGCAGGTAGCATGTAGTGCCTCCCCCTGGATAGGGGAGGTATTTAGCGGACTTCCCCCTGACAGGGAACACCAGTGACCCCAGGCAGCTGCATGGAGAGCCGCCACAAATCTCCCCCACACAGTCAGACTTGTTCCGGAATTATGAGTGTGGGGAGGTTCCGTCTTCTGTCTCCTGCGCCTGGGATTTCCTAGTAGCCCTCCACTTGTCTTCCCTGAGAGTCTACTATTGCAGGCTGCAGGGGAAAGGCGGGGGATGGGCTGGAAATGCAGGTAGCATATAGTGCCTCCCCATGGACCGGGGAGGTATTTGGTGGACTTCCCCCTGCCAGGGAACACCTGTGTCCCCCGGCAGCTGCGTGGATGGCGGCCCCAATCCTCCACCACACAATCAGCCGTGTTCCGGAATTCTGAGCATGGGGAGTTTCCATCTTTTGTCTGCAGCGCCTGGGGACTCCTAGGGAACTTTCGCGTGTCTTCCCGGAGATTCTCCTTGTGCGGGTTGCCGGGGAAAGGCGGGGGATGGGCTTGAAATGCAAGTAGCATATAGTTCCTCCCCCTGGACAGGGGAGGTATTTAGCGGAATTCCCCCTGCCAGGGAACACAAGTGAACCCAGGCAGCTGCGTGGATAGCGGCCACAAACTCCCCGAAACAGTCAGACGTGTTCCGAAATTCTGATTGTTGGGAGGTTCCGTCTTCAGTCTGCTGCGCCTGGGATCTCCTAGGAGCCATTCGCGTGTCTTCCCAGAAGGTCTCCTAGTGCGGCCTGCCAGGAAAGGTGGGAATGGTCTGGAAATGCAGGTAGCATGTAGTGACTCCCCCTGCACATGGGAGATATTTAGCGTACTTCCCCCAGGCAGGGAAAACCTGTGACCACAGGCAGCTGCGTGGAGGGCGGCCCCAAACCTCCCCCACACAGTCAGCCGTGTTCCGGAATTCTGAGCTTGGAGAGGTTCCGTCTTCTTCCTGCATCGCCTGGGATCTCCTAGGAGCTCTTCGCGTGTCTTCCCCGAGAGTCTCCTTGTGCGGGCTGCCGGGGAAATGCGGGGGATGGGCTGGAAATGCAGGTAGCGTGTAGTGCCTCCCCCTGGACAGGGGAGGTATTTAGCGGACTTCCGCCTGCCATGGAACACATGTGTCCCCAGGCAGGTTCGTGGATGGCGGCCCCAAACCTATCCCACCCAATCAGCCGTGCTCCGGAATTCTGAGTGTTGGGAGGTTTCGTCTTCGCTCTGCAGCGCATGGGATCTCCTAGGAGCCCTTCGCATGACTTCCCCGAGATTCACATACTGCGGTCTGCAGGTGAAAGGCGGGTGATGGGCTGGAAATGCAGGTAGCATGTAGTGCCTCCCCCAGGACTGGGGAGGTATTTCGCGGACTTCCCCCAGCCAGGGAACACCTGTGACCCCAGGCAGCTGCGTGGAGGGCAGCCTCAAACTTCCACCACAGTCAGACTTGTTCCGGAATTCTGAGTGTGGGGAGGTACGTCTTCTGTCTCCTGCGCCTGGGATTTCCTAGTAGCCCTCCGCTTGTCTTCCCTGAGAGTCTCCTTGTGCGGGCTGCAGGGGAAAGGCGGTGGATGGGCTGGAAATGCAGGTAGCATGTAGCGCCTCCACCTGGACAGGGGAGGTATTTAGCGGACTTCCCCCTGCCGAGGAACACCTGTGTCCCCTGGCAGCTTCGTGGATGGCGGCCCCAATCCTCCACCACAAAATCAGCTGTGTTGCAGAATTCTGAGCATGGGGAGTTTCCATCTTTTGTCTGCAGCGCCTGGGAACTCCTACGAGCCTTTCGCGTGTCTTCTCCGAGTTTCTCCTTGTGCGGGCTGCCGGGGAAAGGCGGGGGATGGGCTGGAAATGCAGGTAGCATGTAGTTCCTCCCCCTGGACTGGGGAGGTATTTAGCGGAATTCCCCCTGCCAGGGAACACCAGTGACCCCAGGCAGCTGCGTGGGGAGCGGCCAGAAACTCCCCCACACAGTCAGACGTGTTCCGAAATTCTGTATGTTGGGAGGTTCCGTCTTCAGTCTGCTGCGCCTGGGATCTCCTAGGAGACATTCGAGTGTCTTTCCAGAAAGTCTCCTAGTGCGGCCTGCCAGGAAATGCGGGGATGGGTTGGAAATGCAGGTAGCATGTATTGCCTCCCCCTGGACATGGGAGGTATTTAGCGGACTTCCTCCAGCCAGGGAACACCTGTGACCCCATGCAGCTGTGTGGAGGGCGGCCCCAAACCTCCCCCACACAGTCAACCGTGTTCCAAAATTCTGAGTTTGGGGAGGTTCCGTCTTCTTTCTGCAGCGACTGAGATCTCCTAGGAGCCCTTCGCGGTTCTTCCCCGAAATTCTCCTAGTGCGGGCTTCCGGGAAGTTCGTGTGATGGGCTGGAAATGCAGGTAGCATGTAGTGCCTCCCCCTGGACAGGGGAGGTATTTAGCGGACTTACCCCTGCCAGGGAACACCTGTGACCCCAGGCAGCTGCCTGGAGTGCGGCCACAAACCCCTTCACAGTCAGACGTGTTCCGGAATTCTAAGCGTGGGGAGGTTCCGTCTTCTATCTGGAGAGCCTGGGATCTCCTAGGAGCCCTTCGAGTGTCTTCCCCAAGAGTCCCATAGTGCAGGCTGCCGGGGAAAGTCGGGGGATGGGCTGGAAATGCAGGTAGCATGTAGTGAGTCCCACTGGACAGTGGAGGTATTTAGCGGACTTCCCCCTTCGAGAGAACACATGTGACCCCAGGCAGCTGCGTGGAGGGCGGCCCCAAACCTCCCCTACACAGTCAGCCATGTTCCGGAATTCTGAGCGTGGGGAGATTCCGTCTTCTTTCTGCAGCGCCTGGGATCTCCAAGGAACAATTCGCGTGTCTTCCCCGATGGTCTATTAGTGCGGGTGCCGGGGAAAAGCGGGGGATGTGCTGGAAATGCAGGTAGCATTTAGTGAGTCCCCTTGGACAGGGGAGGTATTTACCGGACTTCCCCATGCCCGAGAACACCTGTGACCACAGACAGCTGCGTAGAGGGCGGCCCCAAACCTCCCCTACACAGTCAGCCATGTTCCGGAATTCTGAGTTCGGGTAGGTTCCGTCTTCAGTCTGCTGCGCCTGGGATCTCCTAGGAGCCATTCGCGTGTCTTCCCAGAAGGTCTCCTAGTGCGGCCTGCCAGGAAAGGCGGGGATGGGCTGGAAATGCAGGTAGCATGTAGTGACTCCCCCTGGACATTGGAGGTATTTAGCGTACTTCCCCCAGCCAGGGAAAACCTGTGACCCCAGGCAGCTGCGTGGAGGGCGGCCCCAAACCTCCCCCACACAGTCAGCCGTGTTCCGGAATTCTGAGCTTTGAGAGGTTCCGTCTTCTTCCTGCAGCGCCTGGGATCTCCTAGGAGCTCTTCGCTTGTCTTCCCGGAGAGTCCCCTTTTGCGGGCTGCCGGGGAAATGCGGGGGATTGGCTGGAAATGCAGGTAGTGTGTAGTGCCTCCCCCTGGATAGGGGAGGTATTTAGCGGATTTTCTCCTGCCATGGAACACATGTGTCCCCAGGCAGGTTCGTGGATGGCGGCCCCAAACCTATCCCACAAAATCAGCCGTGTTCCGGAATTCTGAGTTTGGGGAGGTTCCGTCTTCTTTCTTCAGCGACTGAGATCTCCTAGGAGCCCTTCGCGGTTCTTCCCCGAAATTCTCCTAGTGCGGGCTTCCGGGAAGTTCGGGTGATGGGCTGGAAATGCAGGTAGCATGTAGTGCCTCCCCCTGGACATGGGAGGTATTTAGCGGACTTACCCCTGCCAGGGAACACCTGTGACCACAGGCAGCTGCGTGGAGTGCGGCACAAAACCCCCTCAAAGTCAGACGTGTTCCGGAATTCTAAGCGTGGGGAGGTTACGTCTTCCTTCTGGAGAGCCTGGGATCTCCTAGTAGCCCTTCGAGTGTCTTCCCCAAGAGTCCCCTTTTGCGGGCTGCCGGGGAAAGTCGGGGGATGGGCTGGAAATGCAGGTAGCATGTAGTGAGTCCCACTGGACAGTGGAGGTATTTAGCGGACTTCCCCCTTCCAGAGAACACATGTGACCCCAGGCAGCTGCGTGGAGTGCGGCCCCAATCCTCCCCTACACAGTCAGGCATGTTCCGGAATTCTGAACTTGGGGAGTTTCCGTCTTCTTTCTGCAGCGCCTGGGATCTCCTAGGAACAATTCGCGTGTCTTCCCCGAGAGTCTCTTTGTGCGTGTTGCCGGCAAAAGCGGGGGATGTGTTGGAAATGCAGGTCGCGTGTAGTGCCTCCCCCTGGATAGGGGAGAAATTTAGGGGACTTCCCCCTGCCAGGGAACAACTGTGAAACCAGACAGCTGCATGGAGAGCGGCCCCAAACCTCCCCCACAAGGTCAGCCGTGTTCCGGAATTCTGAGCGGGTGGAGGATCCGTCTTCTTTCTGCAGCGCCTGGGATCTCCAAGGAACAATTCGCGTGTCTTCCCCGATGGTCTATTAGTGCGGGTGCCGGGGAAAAGCGGGGGATGTGCTGGAAATGCAGGTAGCATGTAGTGAGTCCCCTTGGAAAGGGGAGGTATTTACCGGATTTCCCCATGCCAGAGAACACCTGTGACCCCAGACAGCTGCGTAGAGGGCGGCCCCAAACATCCCCTACACAGTCAGCCATGTTCCGGAATTCTGAGTTTGGGTAGGTTCCGTCTTCAGTCTGCAGCGCCTGGGATCTCCTCGGAGCCCTTCGCACGTCTTCCCCGATAGTCTCCTATTGCGGGCTGCCGGGGAAATTTGGGGGATGGGCTGGAAATGCAGGTAGCATTTAGTGCCTCCCCCTGGACAGGATAGGTATTTAGCGGACTTCCCTCTGCCAGGGAACACCTGTGACCCCAGGCAGCTGCGTGGAAGGCGGACCCAAACCACCGCCACATAGTCAGCCGTGTTCCGGAATTCGGAGTGTGGGATGGTTCCGTCAACTGTCTGCAGTGCCTCGGATCACCTATCAGCCATTCGCGTGAGTTCCCCGAGAGTCTCATAGTGCGGACTGCCGGGGAAAGTTGGGGGATGGGCTGGAAGTGCATGTAGCATTTAGTGCCTCCCCCTGGACTGGGGAGGTATTTAGCGGACTTCCCCCTGCCGGGGAACACTTGTGACCACAGGCAGCTGCGTGGAGTGCGGCCCCAAATCCCCTCACAGTCAGCCGTGTTCCGGAATTCTAAGCGTGGGGAAGTTCCGTCTTCCTTTTGGAGCGCTTGGTATCTCCTAGGAGCCCTTCGAGTGTCTTCCCAAAGAGTCCCCTATTGCGGGCTGCCGGGGAAAGGCGGGGTTGGGCTGGAAATACAGGTAGCGTGTACTGCCTCCCCCTGGACAGGGGAGGTATTTAGCGGACTTCCCCCTGACAGAGAACACCAGTGACCCCACACAGCTGCGTGGAGGGACGGCCCCAAACCTCCCACACACAGTTAGCCGTGTTCCGGAATTCTGAGTGTTGGGAGGTTTCGTCTTCTATCTACTGCGCCTGGGATCTCCTAGGAGCACTTCGCATGTCTTCCCCGAGTGTCTCATAGTGCGGGCTGCAGAGGAAAGGCGGGGGATGGGCTGGAAATGCAGGTAGCATGTAGTGCCTCCCCCTGGACTGGGGAGGTATTTCGAGGAGTTCCCCCTGCCAGGGAACACCTGTGACCCCAGGCAGCTGCGTGGAGGGCAGCCCCAAACCTCCACCACAGTCAGACTTGTTCTGGAATTCTGAGCGTGGGGAGGTTCCGTCTTCTGTCTGCAGCGCCTGGGATTACTTAGGAGCCCTTCACGTGTCTTCCCCTAGAGTCTTTTATTGTGGGCTGCCGGGGAAAGTCGGGGGATGGGCTGGAAAAGCAGGTAGCATGTAGTGCCTCCCCCTGGACAGGGGAGGTATTTAGCGGACTTCCCCCTGCAAGGGAACACCTTTGTCCCCAGGCAGCTGCGTGGATGGCGGCCCCAAACCTCCCCGACCCAATCAGCCGTGTTTCGGTATTCTGAGCATGGGGAGTTTCCATCTTTTGTCTGCAGCGCCTGGGATCTCCTAGGAGCCTTTCGCGTGTCTTCCCCGATAGTCTCCTAGTGCGGGCTGCAGGGGAAACGCGTGGGATGTGCTGGAAATGCAGGTAGCATGTAGTGCCTCCACCTGGACCGGGGGGTATTTAGAGGACTTCCCCCTGCCAGGGAACACCAGTGACCCCAGGCAGCTGCGTGGAGGGCAGCCCCAAACCTCCCCCACACAGTCGGTTGTATTCCGGAATTCTGAGGGTTGGGAGGTTCCGTATTCTGTCTGCTGCGACTGGGATCTCCTAGGAGCCCTTCACGTGTCTTTCCCGAGAGTCTCCTAGTGCGGGCGCCCGGGGAAACGCGGGGGATGGGCTGAAAATGCAGTATACATGTAGTGCCTCCCTCTGGACAGGGGAGGTATTTAGCGGACTTCCCCCTTGCACCTAAAACCTGCGTCCCAGGCAGCTGCGTGGATGGCGGCCCCAAACATCCCCGACACAATCAGCCGTGTTTCGGAATTCTGAGCATGGGGAGTTTCCATCTTTTGTCTGCAGCGCCTGGGATCTCCTAGGAGCCTTTCGCGTGTCTTCCCCGAGAGTCTCCTAGTGCGGGCTGCAGGGGAAATGCGGGGGATGTGCTGGAAATGCAGGTAGCATGTAGTGCCTCCACCTGGACCGGGGGGGGTATTTAGAGGAATTCCCCCTGCCAGGGAACACCAGTGACCCCAGGCAGCTGCGTGGAGTGCAGCCCCAAACATCCACAACACAGTCAGCCGTGTTCCGGAATTCTGAGTGTGGGGAGTTTCCGTCTTCTGTCTCCTGCACCTGGGATCTCCTAGGAGCCCTTCGCGTGTATTCACCGAGAGTCTCCTTATGAGGGCTGCAGGGGAAAAGCGGGGGATGGGCTGGAAATTCAGGCAGCATATAGTGCCTCCCCCTGGACAGGGGAGGTATTTAGCGGACTTCATCCTGCCTGGAACACCTGTGTCCCCAGGCAGGTGCGTGGATGGCAGCCCCAAATCTATCCCACGCCATCAGCCGTGTTCCGGAATTCTGAGTGTTGGGAGGTTTCGTCTTCTATCTGCAGCGCCTGGGATCTGCTAGGAGCCCTTCGCATGTTTTCCCCGAGAGTTTCATAGTGCGTGCTGCAGGGGAAAGGCGGGGGATGGGCTGGAAATGCAGGTAGCATGTAGTGCCTCCCCCTGAACTGGGGAATTATTTCGCGGACTTCCCCCTGTCAGGGAACACCTGTGACCCCAAGCAGCTGCGTGGGGGGCAGCCTCAAACCTCCACCACAGTCAGACTTGTTCCGGAATTCTGAGCGTGGGGAGGTTCCGTCTTCTGTTTGCTGCGCCTGGGATTTCCTAGGAGCCCTTCAATTGTCTTCCCCGAGAGTCTCCTAGTGCGAGATGCCGGAGAAAGTCGGGGGATGCCTGGAAATGCAGGTAGCATGTAGTGCCTCCCCCTGAACAGGGGAGGTATTTAGCGGACTTCCCCCTGCCACGGAACACCTGTGACCCCAGGCAGCTGCGTGGAGGGCGGCCCCAAACCCCCTCACAGTCAGCCGTGTTCCGAAATTCTAAGCGTGGGGAGGTTCCTTCTTCCTTCTGCAGCGCATGGAATCTCCTAGGAGCCCTTCGAGTGTCTTCCACAAGAGTCTCTTATGCAGGCTGCCGGGGAAAGGCGGGTGATGGGCTGGAAATGCAGGTAGCATGTACTGCCTCCACCTAGACAGGGGAGGTATTTAGCGGACTTCTCCCTGACAGGGAACACCAGTGACTCCAGGCAGCTGCGTGGATGGACGGGAACAAACATCTCACACACAGTCAGCCGTGTTCAGGAATTCTGAGTGTAGGAGGTTCCATCATCTGTCTGCAGCGCCTGGGATCTCCTAGGAGCAATTCGCGTGTCTTCCCCGAGAATCTCCTAGTGCGGGCTGCCGGGGAAAGGCGGGGGATGTGCTGGAAATGCAGGTAGAATGTAGTGAGTCCCCCTGGACAGGGGAGGTATTTAGCGGACTTCCCCCTTCCAGAAAACACCTGTGACCCCAGGCAGCTGCGTGGATGGCGGCCACAAACCTCCCCTACACAGTCAGCCGTGTTCCGGAATTCGGAGTGTGGGAAGGTTCCGTCAACTGTCTGCAGTGCCTGGGATCTCCTATCAGCCATTCGCGTGTCTTCCCCGAGAGTCTCATAGTGCGGACTGCCGGGGAAAGTTGGGGGATGGGCTGGAAATGCATGTAGCATTTAGTGCCTCCCCCTGGACAGGGGAGGTATTTAGCGGACTTCCCCCTTCCAGAGAACACCTGTGACCCCAGGTAGCTGCGTGGTTGGCGGCCCCAAACATCCCCTACACAGTCAGCCATGTTCCGGAATTCTGAGCGTGGGGAGTTTACGTCTTCTTTCTGCAGCGCCTTGGATCTCCTAGGAGCTCTTCGCGTGTCTTCCCCGAGAGTCTCCTTGTGCGGGCTGCCGGCAAAAGCGGGGGATGGGTTGGAAATGCAGGTCGCGTGTAGTGCCTCCCCCTGGACAGGGGAGGAATTTAGCGGACTTCCCCCTGCCAGGGAACACCTGTGAAACCAGAGAGCTGCATGGAGAGCGGCCCCAAACTTCCCCCACACAGTCAGCCGTGTTCCGGAATTCTGAGCGGGTGGAGGTTCCGTCTTCTTTCTGCAGCGCCTGGGATCTCCTAGGAGCCTTTCGCGTGTCTTCCCCGAGAGTCTCCTAGTGCGGGCTGCAGGGGAAATGCGGGGGATGTGCTGGAAATGCAGTTAGCATGTAGTGCCTCCACCTGGACCGGGGGGGTATTTAGAGGACTTCCCCCTGCCAGGGAACACCAGTGACCCCAGGCAGCTGCGTGGAGGGCAGCCCCAAACCTCCCCCACACAGTCAGTTGTGTTCCGGATTTCTGAGGGTTGGGAGGTTCCGTATTCTGTCTGCTGCGACTAGGATCTCCTAGGAGCCCTTCACGTGTCTTTCCCGAGAGTCTCCTAGTGCGGGCGCCCGGGGAAACGCGGGGGATGGGCTGAAAATGCAGTATCCATGTAGTGCCTCCTTCTGGACAGGGGAGGTATTTAGCGGACTTCCCCCTTGCACCTAAAACCTGCGACCCCAGGGAGCTGCGTGGATAGCGGCCACAAAACTCCACCACACAGTCAGACGTGTTCGGGAATTCTGAGTTTTGGGAGGTTCCGTTTTCTGTCTGCTGCGCCTGGGATCTCCTAGGAGCCATTCGAGTGTCTTCCCAGAAGGTCTCCTAGTGCGGACTGCCAGGAAAGTCGGGGATGGGCTGGAAATGCAGGTAGCATATAGTGCCTCCCCCTGGACAGGGGAGGTATTTAGCGGACTTCCCCCTTGCACTTAAAACCTGCGACCCCAGGGAGCTGCGTGGATAGCGGCCACAAAACTCCAACACACAGTCAGACGTGTTCGGGAATTCTGAGTTTTGGGAGGTTCCGTCTTCTGTCTGCTGCGCCTGGGATCTCCTAGGAGCCATTCGAGTGTCTTCCCTGAAGGTCTCCTAGTGCGGCCTGCCAGGAAAGTCGGGGATGGGCTGGAAATGCAGGTGGCATGTAGTGCCTCCACCTGGACATTGGAGGTATTTAGCGGACTTCCCCCAGCCAGGGAACACCTGTGACCACAGGAAGCTGTGCAGAGTGCGGCCCCAAATTTCCCACACACAGTCAGCCGTGTTCCGGATTTGTGAGTGATGGGAGGTTCCGTCTTCTGTCTCCTGCACCTGGGATCTCCTAGGAGCCCTTCGCGTGTATTCCCCGAGAGTCTCCTTAAGAGGGCTGCAGGGGAAAAGCAGGGGATTGGCTGGAAATGCAGGCAGCATATAGTGCCTCCCCCTGGACAGGGGAGGTATTTAGCGGACTTCCTCCTGCCTGGAACAACTGTGTCCCCAGGCAGGTGCGTGGATGGCAGCCCCAAACCTATCCCACGCCATCAGCCGTGTTCCGGAATTCTGAGTGTTGGGAGGTTTCGTCTTCTATCTGCAGCGCCTGGGATCTCCTAGGAGCCATTCGCGTGTCTTTCCAGAAGGTCTCCTAGTGCGGCCTGCCAGGAAAGGTGGGGATGGGCTGGAAATGCAGGTAGCATGTAGTGCCTCCCCCTGGACATGGGAGGTATTTAGCGGACTTCCCCCAGCCAGGGAACACCTGTGAACCCAGGCAGCTGTGTGGAGGGCGGCCCCAAACCTCCTCCACAGAGTCAACCTTGTTCCGGAATTCTGAGCGTGGGGAGGTTTCGTCATCTTTCTACAGCGCCAGGGATCTCCTAGGTGCTATTCGCGTGTCTTCCCCTAGAGTCTCCTTGTGCGGGCTTCCGGGGAAAGGCAGGGGATGGGCTGGAAATGCAGGTAGCGTGTAGTGCCTCCCCCTAGACAGGGGAGGTATTTAGCGGACTTCCTCCTGCCAGGGAACACCTGTGTCCCCAGGCAGGTGAGTGGATGTCGGGCCCAAACTTATCCCACACAATCAGCCGTATTCCGGAATTCTGACCATAGGGAGTTTCCGACATCCGTCTGCAGCGCCTGGGATCTCCAAGGAGTACTTCGCATGTCTTCCCCGAGATTTTCCTAGTGCGGGCTGCCATGATAAGATGGGGTATTGGCTGGAAATGCAGGTAGCATTTAGTGCCTCCTCCTGGACAGGGGAGATATTTAGCGGACTTCCCCCTTACACCTAACACCTGCGACCCCATGCAGCTACGTGGATGTCGGCCCCAAACCTCCCAAACACAGTCAGAAGTGTTCCGTAATTTGGAGAGTGGGGAAGGTCCGTCTTCTGTCTTCAGCACCTGGGATCTCCTAGGAGCCTTTCGCATGTATTCCCCGAGAGTCTTTTAGTGCGGGCTGCCGGGGAAATGCGGGGGATGGGCTGGAAATGCAGGTTCCATGTAGTGCCTGTCCTTGGACAGGGGTGGTAATTAGCGGACTTCCCCCTGCCAGGGAACACCTGTGACCCCAGTAAGCTGCGTGGAGGGCGGCCCCAAATATCCACCACACAGTCAGCCGTGTTCTGGAATTCTGAGTGTGGGGAGGTTCCGTCTTCTGTACGCAGCGCCTGGGATCTCCTTGGAGCCATTCGAGTTTCTTCCACGAGAGTCTCCTTTTGCGGGCTGCCGGGGAAATGCGGGGGATGGGCTGGAAATGCAGGTAGCATGTAGTTCCTACCCCTGGACAGGGAAGGTATTTAGCGGAATTCCCCCTGCCAGGGAACACTTTTGACCCCAGGCAGCTGCGTGGAGAGCGGCCACAAAACTCCCCCACACAGTCAGACGTGTTCCGGAATTCTGATTGTTGGGAGGATCCGTCTTCTGTCTGCTGTGCCTGGGATCTCCTAGGAGACATTCGCGTGTCTTCCCAGAAGGTATCCTAGTGCAGCCTGCCAGGAAAGGCGTGGATGGGCTGGAAATGCAGATAGCATGTAGTGCCTCCCCCTGGACATGGGAGGTATTTAGCAGACTTCCCCCACCCAGGGAACACCTGTGACCCCATGCATCTGTGTGGAGAGCGGCCCCAAACCTCCCCCTCACAGTCAGCCGTGTTCCGGAATTCTAAGCGTGGGGAGGTTCCGTCTTCCTTCTGGAGAGCCTGGGATCTCCTAGGAGCCCTTCGAGTGTCTTCCCCAAGAGTCCCCTAGTGCGGTCTGCCAGGGAAAGTCGGGGGATGGGCTGGAAATGCAGGTAGCATGTACTGCCTCCCCCTAGACAGGGGAGGTATTTAGCGGAATTCCCCCTGACAGGGAACACAAGTGACCCCAGTCAGCTGAGGGGAAGGCAGCCCCAAACCTCCACCACAGTCAGAATTGTTCCAGAATTCTGAGAGTGGGGAGGTTCCGTCTTCATTCTGCAGCGCCTGGGATTTCCAAGGAACCATTCGCGTGTGTTCCCCGAGGTTTCCTTTGTGCGGGATGCCGGGGAAAGTCGGGGGATGGGCTGGAAATGCAGGTAGCATGTAGTTCCTCCCCCTGGACAGGGGAGGTATTTAGCGGAATTCCCCCTGCCAGGGAACACCAGTGACCCCAGGCTGCTGCGTGGAAAGTGGCCACAAAACTCCCCAACAACGTTAGACGTGTTCAGGAATTCTGAGCGTGGGAAGGTTCCGTCATCTTTCTGCAGCGCCTGGGATCTCCTAGGAACTCTTCGAGTGTCTTCCTCGAGAGTCTCGTTTTGCGGGCTGCCGGGGAAATGCGGGGGATTGGCTGGAAATTCAGGTAGCGTGTAGTGCCTCCCCCTGGACAGGGGAGGAATTTAGCGGAATTCCCCCTGCCAGGGAACACCTGTGAAACCAGGCAGCTCCATGGAGGGCTGCCCCAAAACTCCCCGACACAGTCAGCCGTGTTCCGGAATTCTGAGTGTTGTTAGTTTCCGTCTTCTGTCTCCTGCACCTGGGATCTCCTAGGAGCCCTTCGCGTGTGTTCCCCGAGAGTCTCATAATGCGGGCTGCATGGGAAAAGCGGGGGATGGGCTCGAAATGCAGGTAGCATGTAGTGCCTCCCCCTGGACAGGGGAGGTATTTAGCGGACTTCCTCCTGCCAGGTAAAACCTGTGTCCCCAGGCAGGTTCGTGGATGGCGGTCCCAAACCTATCCCACACAATGAGCCGTGTTCCGGAATTCTGAGGGTTGGAAGGTTTCGTCTTCTGTCTGCAGCGCCTGGGATCTCCTAGGAGCCCTTCGCATGTCTTCCCCGAGATTCACATAGTGCGGTCTGCAGGAGAAATGCGGGGGATGGCCTGGAAATGCAGGTAGCATGTATAGCCTCCCCTGTCCTGGGGAGGTATTTCGCGGAATTCCCCCTGCCAGGGAACACCTGTGACCCCAGGCAGCTGCGTGGAGGGCAGCCACAAACCTCCAACACAGTCAGACTTGTTCCGGAATTCTGAGCGTGGGGAGGTTCCGTCTTCTGTCTCCTGCGCCTGGGATTTCCTAGTAGCCCTCCACTTGTCTTCCCTGAGAGTCTACTATTGCGGGCAGCAGGGGAAAGGCGGGGGATGGGCTGGAAATGCAGGTAGCATATAGTTCCTCCCCCTGGACAGGGGACGTATTTAGCGGAATTCCCCCTGCCGGGGAACACAAGTGACCCCAGGCAGCTGCGTGGATAGCGGCCACAAACTCCCCCAAACAGTCAGACGTGTTCCGAAATTCTCATTGTTGGGAGGTTCCGTCTTCAGTCTGCTGCGCCTGGGATCTCCTAGGAGACATTCGCGTGTCTTCCCAGAAGGTCTCCTAGTGCGGCCTGCCAGGAAAGCCGGGGATGCGCTGGAAATGCAATTAGCATGTAGTGACTCCCCCTGGACATGGGAGGTATTTAGCGTACTTCCCCAAGCCAGGGAAAACCTGTGACCCCAGGCAGCTGCGTGGAGGGCGGCCCCAAACCTCCCCCACACAGTCAGACGTGTTCCGGAATTCTGAGCTTGGAGAGGTTCCGTCTTCTTCCTGCAGCGACTGGGATCTCCTAGGAGCTCTTCGCTTGTCTTACCCGAGAGTCTCCTTGTGCGGGCTGCCGGGGAAATGCGGGGGATGGGCTGGAAATGCAGGTAGCGTGTAGTGCCTCCCCCTGGACAGGGGAGGTATTTAGCGGACTTCCTCCTGCCAGGGAACACCTGCGACCCCAGGCAGCTGTGCGGAGTGCGGCCCCAAAATTCCCCCACACAGTCAGCCGTGTTCCGGATTTGTGAGTGATGGGAGGTTCCGTCTTCTGTCTCCTGCACCTGGGATCTCCTAGGAGCCCTTCACGTGTATTCCCCGAGAGTCTCCTTATGAGGGCTGCAGGGGAAAAGCAGGGGATTGGCTGGAAATGCAGGCAGCATAAAGTGCCTCCCCCTGGACAGGGGAGGTATTTAGCGGACTTCCTCCTGCCTGGAACAACTGTTTCCCCAGGCAGGTGCGTGGATGGCAGCCCCAAACCTATCCCACGCCATCAGCCGTGTTCCGGAATTCTGAGTGTTGGGAGGTTTCGTCTTCTATCTGCAGCGCCTGGGATCTTCTAGGAGCCCTTCGCATTTTTCCCCGAGAGTCTCATAGTGCGTGCTGCAGGAGAAAGGCGGGGGATGGGCTGGAAATGCAGGTAGCATGTAGTGCCTCCCCCTGAACTGGGGAGTTATTTCGCGGACTTCCCCCTGTCAGGGAACACCTTTGACCCCAGGCAGCTGCGTGGAGGGCAGCCCCAAACCTCCCCCACACAGTCAGCCTTGTTCCGGATTTCTCAGTGTGGGGAGGTTCCATCTTCTGTACGCAGCGCCTGGGATCTCCTAGGAGCCATTCGTGTGCCTTTCCAGAAGGTCTCCTAGTGCGGCCTGCCAGGAAAGGCGGGGATGGGCTGGAAATGCAGGTAGCATGTAGTGCCTCCCCCTGGACATTGGAGGTATTTAGCGGACTTCCCCCAGCCAGGGAACACCTGTGAACCCAGGCAGCTGTGTGGAGGGCGGCCCCAAACCTCCTCCACAGAGTCAACCTTGTTCCGGAATTCTGAGCGTGGGGAGGTTTCGTCATCTTTCTGCAGCGCCTGGAATCTCCTAGGTGCTATTCGCGTGTCTTCCCCTAGAGTCTGCTTGTGCGGGCTGCCGGGGAAAGGCGGGGGATGGGCTGGAAATGCAGGTAGCATGTAGTTCCTACCCCTGGACAGGGGAGGTATTTAGCGGAATTCCCCCTGCCAGGGAACAATTTTGACCCCAGGCAGCTGCGTGGAGAGCGGCCACAAAACTCCCCCACACAGTCAGACGTGTTCCGGAATTCTGATTGTTGGGAGGATCCGTCTTCTGTCTGCTGTGCCTGGGATCTCCTAGGAGCCATTCGCGTGTCTTCCCAGAAGGTATCCTAGTGCAGCCTGCCAGGAAAGGCGTGGATGGGCTGGAAATGCAGATAGCATGTAGTGCCTCCCCCTGGACATGGGAGGTATTTAGCGGACTTCCCCCACCCAGGGAACACCTGTGACCCCATGCAGCTGTGTGGAGAGCGGCCCCAAAACTCCCCCACACAGTCAGCCGTGTTCCGGAATTCTGTGCGTTGGGAGGTTCCGTCTTCTTTCTGCAGCGCCTGGGATCTCCTAGGATCTCTTCGCGTGTCTTCCCCGAGAGTCTCTTTGAGCGGGCTGCCGGGGAAATGCGGGGGATGGGCTGGAAATGCAGGTAGCGTGTAGTGCCTCCCCCTGGACAGGGGAGGTATTTAGCGGACTTACACCTGCCAGGGAACACCTGTGACCACAGGCAGCTGCGTGGAGTGCGGCCCCAAACCCCCTCACAGTCAGCCGTGTTCCGGAATTCTAAGCGTGGGGAGGTTCCGTCTTCCTTCTGGAGAGCCTGGGATCTCCTAGGAGCCCTTCGAGTGTCTTCCCCAAGAGTCCCCTAGTGCGGGCTGCAGGGGAAAGTCGGGGGATGGGCTGGAAATGCAGGTAGCATGTACTGCCTCCCCCTAGACAGGGGAAGTATTTAGCGGATTTCCCCCTGACAGGGAACACCAGTGACCCCAGGCAGCTGCGTGGAGGGCAGCCCCAAACCTCCACCACAGTCAGAATTGTTCCGGAATTCTGAGAGTGGGGAGGTTCCGTCTTCTTTCTGCAGCGCCTGGGATTTCCAAGGAACCATTCGCGTGTCTTCCCCGAGGTTTTCTTTGTGCGGGATGCCGGGGAAAGGCGGGGGATGGGCTGGAAATTCAGGTAGCATGTAGTTCCTCCCCCTGGACAGGGGAGGTATTTAGCGGAATTCCCCCTGCCAGGGAACACCAGTGACCCCAGGCAGCTGCGTGGAGAGTGGCCACAAAACTCCCCAACACCGTTAGACGTGTTCAGGAATTCTGAGCGTGGGAAGTTTCCGTCATCTTTCTGCATCGCCTGGGATCTCCTAGGAACTCTTCGCGTGTCTTCCTCGAAAGTCTCCTTTTGCGGGCTGCCGGGGAAATGCGGGGGATTGGCTGGAAATTCAGGTAGCGTGTAGTGCCTCCCCCTGGACAGGGGAGGTATTTAGCGGAATTCCCCCTGCCAGGGAACACCTGTGAAACCAGGCAGCTCCATGGAGGGCTGCCCCAAAACTCCCCGACACAGTCAGCCGTGTTCCGGAATTCTGAGTGTTGTTAGGTTCCGTCTTCTGTCTCCTGCACCTGGGATCTCCTAGGAGCCCTTCGCGTGTATTCCCCGAGAGTCTCATAATGCGGGCTGCAGGGGAAAAGTGGGGAATGGGCTGGAAATGCAGGAAGCATGTATTGCCTCCCCCAGGACAGGGGAGGTATTTAGCGGACTTCCTCCTGCCAGGTAACACATGTGTCCCCAGGCAGGTTCGTGGATGGCGGCCCCAAACCTATCCCACACAATGAGCCGTGTTCCGGAATTCTGAGGATTGGAAGGTTCCGTCTTCTGTCTGCAACGCCTGGGATCTCCTAGGAGCCCTTCGCATGTCTTCCCCGAGATTCTCATAGTGCGGTCTGCAGGAGAAATGCGGGGGATGGGCTGGAAATGCAGGTAGCATGTATAGCCTCCCCTGTCCGGGGGAGGTATTTCGCGGAATTCCCCCTGCCAGGGAACACCTGTGACCCCAGGCAGCTGCGTGGAGGGCAGCCCCAAACCTCCACCACAGTCAGACTTGTTCCGGAATTCTGAGCGTGGGGAGGTTCCGTCTTCTGTCTGCAGCGACTGGGATCTCCAAGGAACCATTCGCGTTTCTTCCCCGAGGGTCTCCTTGTGCGGGCTGCCGGGGAAAGGCGGGGGATGGGCTGGTAATGCAGGTAGCATGTAGTGCCTCCCCCTGGATAGGGGAGGTATTTAGCGGACTTCCCCTTGCCAGGGAACACCTGTGACCCCAGGCAGTTGCGTGGAGGGCGGCACCAAAACTCCCGCACACATTCAGACGTGTTCCGGAATTCTGAGTGTGGGGAGGTTCCGTCTTCTGTCTACTGCGCCTGGGATTTCCTAGTAGCCCTCCACTTGTCTTCCCTGAGAGTCTACTATTGCGAGCTGCAGGGGAAAGGTGGGGGATTGGCTGGAAATGCAGGTAGCATATAGTGCCTCCCCCTGTACAGGGGAGGTATTTGGTGGACTTCCCCCTTCCAGGGAACACCTGTGTCACCCGGCAGCTGAGTGGATGGCGGCCCCAATCCTCCACCACACAATCAGCCTTGTTCCGGAATTCTGAGCATGGGGAGTTTCCATCTTTTGTCTGCAGCGCCTGGGAACTCCTAGGAAAATTTCGCGTGTCTTACCCGAGATTCTCTTTGTGCGGGCTGCCGGGGAAAGGCGGGGGATGGGCTTGAAATGCAGGTAGCGTATAGTTCCTCCCCCTGGACAGGAGAGGTATTTAGCGGAATTACCCCTGCCAGGGAACACAATTGACCCCAGGCAGCTGCGTGGATAGCGGCCACAAACTCCCCCAAACAGTCAGACGTGTTCCGAAATTCTGATTGTTGGGAGGTTCCGTCTTCAGTCTGCTGCGCCTGGGATCTCCTAGGAGCCATTCGCGTGTCTTCCCAGAAGGTCTCCTAGTGCGGCCTGCCAGGAAAGGCGGGGATGCGCTGGAAATGCAGGTAGCATGTAGTGACTCCCCCTGGACATGGGAGGTATTTAGCGTACTTCCCCCAGCCAGGGAAAACCTGTGACCCCAGGCAGCTGCGTGGAGGGCGGCCCCAAACCTCCCCCACACAGTCAGCCGTGTTCCGGAATTCTGAGCTTGGAGAGGTTCCGTCTTCTTCCTGCAGCGCCTGGGATCTCCTAGGAGCTCTTCGCTTGTCTTCCCCGAGAGTCTCCTTCTGCGGGCTGCCAGGGAAATGCGGGGGATGGGCTGGAAATGCAGGTAGCGTGTAGCGCCTCCCCCTGGACAGGGGAGGTATTTAGCGGACTTCCTCCTGCCATGGAACACCTGTGTCCCCAGGCAGGTTCTTGGATGACGGCCCCAAACCTATCCCACACAAGCAGCCGTGTTCCGGAATTCTGACTGTTGGGAGGTTTCGTCTTCGTTCTGCAGCGCATGGGATCTCATAGGAGCCCTTCGCATGACTTCCCCGAGGTTCTCATACTGCGGTCTACAGGTGAAAGGCGGGTGATGGGCTGGAAATGCAGGTAGCATATAGTGCCTCCCCCTGGATTGGGGAGGTATTTCGCGGACTTCCCCCTGCCAGGGAACACCTGTGACCCCAGGCATCTGCGTGGAGGGTAGCCCCAAACTTCCACCACAGTCAGGCTTGTTCCGGAACTCTGAGTGTGGGGAGGTACGTCTTCTGTCTCCTGCGCCTGGGATTTCCTAGTAGCCCTCCGCTTGTCTTCCCTGAGAGTCTCCTTGTGCGGGCTGCAGGGGAAAGGCGGGGGATGGGCTGGAAATGCAGGTTGCATGTAGCGCCTCCCCCTGGACAGGGGAGGTATTTAGCGGACTTCCCCCTGCCAAGGAACACCTGTGTCCCCTGGCAGTTTCGTGGATGGCGGCCCCAATCCTCCACCACACAATCAGCTGTGTTCCGGAATTCTGAGCATGGGGGAGTTTCCATCTTTTGTCTGCAGCGCCTGGTAACTCCTAGGAGCCTTTCGCGTGTCTTCTCCGAGTTTCTCCTTGTGCGGGCTGCCGGGGAAAGGCGGGGGATGGGCTGGAAATGCAGGTAGCATGTAGTTCCTCCCCCTGGACTGGGGAGGTATTTAGCGGCTTCCCCATGCCAGGGAACACCAGTGACCCCAGGCAGCTGCGTGGGGTGCGGCCACAAACTCCCCCACACAGTCAGACGTGTTCCGAAATTCTGATTGTTGGGAGGTTCCGTCTTCAGTCTGCTGCGCCTGGGATCTCCTAGGAGCCATTCGCGTGTCTTTCCAGAAAGTCTCCTAGTGCGGCCTGCCAGGAAATGCGGGGATGGGCTGGAAATGCAGGTAGCATGTATTGCCTCCCCCTGGACATGGGAGGTATTTAGCGGACTTCCTCCAGCCAGGGAACACCTGTGACCCCAGGCAGCTGTGTGGAGGGACGGCCCCAAACTTCCCCAACACAGTCAGCCGTGTTCCGGAATTCTGAGTTTGGGGAGGTTTCGTATTCTTTCTGCAGTGACTGACATCTCCTAGGAGCCCTTCGCTGTTCTTCCCCGAAATTCTCCTAGTGCGAGCTTCCGGGAAGGTCGGGAGATGGGCTGGAAATGCAGGTAGCATGTAGTGCCTCCCCCTGGACAGGGGAGGTATTTAGCGGACTTACCCCTGCCAGGGAACACCTGTGACCACAGGCAGCTCCGTGGGGTGCGGCACCAAACCCCGTCACAGTCAGACTTGTTCCGGAATTCTAAGCGTGGGGAGGTTCCGTCTTCCTTCTGGAGAGCCTGGGATCTCCTAGGAGCCCTTCGAGTTTCTTCCCCAAGAGTCCCATAGTGCAGGCTGCCGGGGAAAGTCGGGGGATGGGCTGGTAATGCAGGTAGCATGTACTGCCTCTCCCTAGACAGGGGAGGTATTTAGCGGACTTCCCCCTGACATGGAACACCAGTGACCCCAGACAGCTGCGTGGAGTGACGGCACCAATCCTCCCACACACAGTCAGCCGTGTTCCGGAATTCTGTGTGTAGGAGGTTCTGTCTTCTGTCTGCAGCGCCTGGGATCTCCTAGGAGCCATTCGCGTGTCTTCCCCGAGAATCTCTTATTGCGGGCTGCCGGGGAAATCCGGGGGATGTGCTGGAAATGCAGGTAGCATGTAGTGAGTCACCCTGGACAGTGGAGGTATTTAGCGGACTTCCCCCTTCCAGAGAACACCTGTGACCCCAGGCAGCTGCGTGGAGGGCGGCCCCAATCCTCCCCTACACAGTCAGCCATGTTCCGGAATTCTGAGCGTGGGAGTTTCCGTCTTTTTCTGCAGCGCCTGGGATCTCCTAGGAGCTCTTCGCGTGTCTTCCCCGAGAGTCTACTTGTGCGGGCTGCCGGCGAAAGCGGGGGATGGGTTGGAAATGCAGGTCGCGTGTAGTGCCTCCCCCTGGACAGGGGAGGAATTTAGCGGACATCCCCCTGCCAGGGAACACCTGTGAAACCAGACAGCTGCATGGAGAGCGGCCCCAAACCTCCCCCACACAGTCAGCCGTGTTCCGGAATTCTGAGCGGGTGGAGGTTCCGTCTTCTTTCTGCAGCGCCTGGGATCTCCAAGGAACAATTCGCGTGTCTTCCCCGATGGTCTCCTAGTGCGGGTGCCGGGGAAAAGCGGGGGATGTGCTGGAAATGCAGGTAGCATGTAGTGAGTCCCCTTGGACAGGGGAGGTATTTACCGGACTTCCACATGCCAGAGAACACCTGTGACCCCAGAGAGCTGCGTGGAAGGCGGACCCAAACCACCGCCACATAGTCAGCCGTGTTCCGGATTCGGAGTGTGGGAAGGTTCCATCAACTGTCTGCAGTGCCTGGGATCTCCTATCAGCCATTCGCGTGTCTTCCCCGAGAGTCTCTTAGTGCGGACTGCCGGGGAAAGTTGGGGGATGGGCTGGAAATGCATGTAGCATTTAGTGCCTCCCCCTGGACAGGGGAGGTATTTAGCGGACTTCCCCCTGCCAGGGAACACGTGTGACCACAAGCAGGTGCGTGGAGTGCGGCCCCAAACACCCTCACAGTCAGCCGTGTTCCGGAATTCTAAGCGTGGGGAAGTTCCGTCTTCCTTCTGGAGCCCTTGGGATCTCCTAGGAGCCCTTCGAGTGTCTTCCCCAAGAGTCCCCTATTGCGGGCTGCCGGGGAAAGGCGGAGTTGGGCTGGAAATGCAGGTAGCATGTACTCCCTCCCCCTGGACAGGGGAGGTATTTAGCGGACTTCCCCCTGACAGAGAACACCAGTGACCCCACACAGCTGCGTGGAGGGACGGCCCCAAACCTCCTACACACAGTCAGCCATGTTCCGGAATTCTGAGTGTTGAGAGGTTTCGTCTTCTATCTACTGCGCCTGGGATCTCCTAGGAGCACTTCGCATGTCTTCCCTGAGTGTCTCATAGTGCGGGCTGCCGGGGAAAGGCGGGGGATGGGCTGGAATTGCAGGTAGCATTTAGTGCCTCCCCCTGGACTGGGGAGGTATTTCGCGGACTTCCCCCTGCCAGGGAACACCTGTGACCCCAGGCAGCTGCGTGGAGGGCAGCCCCAAACCTCGACCACATTCAGACTTGTTCCGGAATTCTGAGCGTGGGGAGGTTCTGTCTTCTGTCTGCAGCGCCTGGGATTACTTAGGAGCCCTTCACGTGTCTTCCCCTAGAGTCTCCTAGTGTGGGCTGCCGGGGAAAGGCGGGGGATGAGCTGGAAATGCAGGTAGCATGTAGTGCCTCCCCCTGGACAGGGGAGGTATTTAGAGTACTTCCCCCTCCCAGGGATCACCTGTGACCCCAGGCAGCTGCGTGGAGCTCGGCACCAAACCTCCTCTACACAGTCAGCCGTGTTCCAGAATTCTGAGCGGATGGAGGTTCCGTCTTGTGTTTGCAGCGCCTGGGATCTCCAAGGAACTATTCGCGTGTCTTCCCCGTGGGACTCCTTGTGCGGGATGCCGGGGAAAGTCGGGGGAAGTGCTGGAAATACAGGTAGCATTTAGTTCCTCCCCCTGGAAAGGGGAGGTATTTAGCGGAATTCCCCCTGCCAGGGAACACCTGTGTCCCCAGGCAGCTGCGTGGATGGCGGCCCCAAACCTCCCCGACACAATCAGCCGTGTTTCGGAATTCTGAGCATGGGGAGTTTCCATCTTTTGTCTGCAGCGCCTGGGATCTCCTAGGAGCCTTTCGCGTGCCTTTCCCGAGAGTCTCCTAGTGCGGGCTGCAGGGGAAATGCGGGGGATGTGCTGGAAATGCAGGTAGCATGTAGTGCCTCCACCTGGACCGGGGGGGTATTTAGTGGACTTCCCCCTGCCAGGGAACACTAGTGACCCCAGGCAGCTGCGTGGGGTGCGGCCACAAACTCCCCCACACAGTCAGACGTGTTCCGAAATTCTGAGTGTTGTTAGGTTCCGTCTTCTGTCTCCTGCACCTGGGATCTCCTAGGAGCCCTTCGCGTGTGTTCCCCGAGAGTCTCATAATGCGGGCTGCAGGGGAAAAGCGGGGGATGGGCTGGAAATGCAGGTAGCATGTAGTGCCTCCCCCTGGACAGGGGAGGTATTTAGCGGACTTCTTCCTGCCAGGTATAACCTGTGTCCCCAGGCAGGTTCGAGAATGGCGGTCCCAAACCTATCCCACACAATGAGCCGTGTTCCGGAATTCTGAGGGTTGGAAGGTTTCGTCTTCTGTCTGCAGCGCCTGGGATCTCCTAGGAGCCCTTCGCATGTCTTCCCCGAGATTCTCATAGTGCGGTCTGCAGGAGAAATCCGGGGGATGGCCTGGAAATGCAGGTAGCATGTATAGCCTCCCATGTCCTGGGGAGGTATTTCACGGAATTCCCCCTGCCAGGGAACACCTGTGACCCCAGGCAGCTGCGTGGAGGGCAGCCACAAACCTCCAACACAGTCAGACTTGTTCCGGAATTCTGAGAGTGGGGAGGTTCCTTCTTCTGTCTGCAGCGACTGGGATCTCCAAGGAACCATTCGCGTGTCTTCCCCGAGGGTCTCCTTGTGCGGGCTGCCGGGGAAAGGCGGGGGATGGGCTGGTAATGCAGGTAGTATGTAGTGCCTCCCCCTGGACAGGGGAGGTATTTAGCGGACTTCCCCCTGCCAGGGAACACCAGTGACCCCAGGCAGCTGAGTGGAGAGCCGCCACAAAACTCCCCCACACAGTCAGACGTGTTCCGGAATTATGAGTTTTGGGAGGTTCCGCCTTCTGTCTGCTGCGCCTGGGATTTCCTAGGAGCCCTTCACTTGTCTTCCCCGAGAGACTCCTAGTGCGGGATGCCCGGGAAAATCGGGGGATGGGCTGGAAATTCAGGTAGCATGTAGTGCCTCCCCCTGGACAGGGGAGGTATTTAGCGGACTTCCCCTTGCCAGGGAACACCTGTGACCCCAGGCAGTTGCGTGGCGGCGGCACCAAAACTCCCTCAGACATTCAGCCATGTTCCGGAATTCTGAGTGTGGGGAGGTTCCGTCTTCTGTCTCCTGCGCCTGGGATTTCCTAGTAGCCCTCCACTTGTCTTCCCTGAGATTCTACTATTTCGGGCTGCAGGGGAAAGGCGGGGGATGGGCTGGAAATGCAGGTAGCATATAGTTCCTCCCCCTGGACAGGGGACGTATTTAGCGGAATTCCCCCTGCCGGGGAACACAAGTGACCCCAGGCAGCTGCGTGGATAGCAGCCACAAACTCCCCCAAACAGTCAGACGTGTTCCGAAATTCTCATTGTTGGGAGGTTCCGTCTTCAGTCTGCTGCGCCTGGGATCTCCTAGGAGACATTCGCGTGTCTTCCCAGAAGGTCTCCTAGTGCGGCCTGCCAGGAAAGCCGGGGATGCGCTGGAAATGCAATTGGCATGTAGTGACTCCCCCTGGACATGGGAGGTATTTAGCGTACTTCCCCCAGCCAGGGAAAACCTGTGACCCCAGGCAGCTGCGTGGAGGGCGGCCCCAAACCTCCCCCACACAGTCAGCCGTGTTCCGGAATTCTGAGCTTGGAGAGGTTCCGTCTTCTTCCTGCAGCGCCTGGGATCTCCTAGGAGCTCTTCGCTTGTCTTACCCGAGGGTCTCCTTGTGCGGGCTGCCGGGGAAATGCGGGGGATGGGCTGGAAATGCAGGTAGCGTGTAGTGCCTCCCCCGGGACAGGGGAGGTATTTAGCGGACTTCCTCCTGCCAGGGAACACCTGCGACCCCAGGCAGCTGTGCGGAGTGCGGCCCCAAAATTCCCCCACACAGTCAGTCGTGTTCCGGATTTGTGAGTGATGGGAGGTTCCGTCTTCTGTCTCCTGCACCTGGGATCTCCTAGGAGCCCTTCACGTGTATTCCCCGAGAGTCTCCTTATGAGGGCTGCAGGGGAAAAGCAGGGGATTGGCTGGAAATGCAGGCAGCATATAGTGCCTCCCCCTGGACAGGGGAGGTATTTAGAGGACTTCCTCCTGCCTGGAACAACTGTTTCCCCAGGCAGGTGCGTGGATGGCAGCCCCAAACCTATCCCACGCCATCAGCCGTGTTCCGGAATTCTGAGTGTTGGGAGGTTTCGTCTTCTATCTGCAGCGCCTGGGATCTTCTAGGAGCCCTTCGCATGTTTTCCCCGAGAGTCTCATAGTGCGTGCTGCAGGAGAAAGGTGGGGGATGGGCTGGAAATGCAGGTAGCATGTAGTGCCTCCCCCTGAACTGGGGAGTTATTTCGCGGACTTCCCCCTGTCAGGGAACACCTGTGACCCCAGGCAGCTGCGTGGAGGGCAGCCCCAAACCTCCCCCACACAGTCAGCCTTGTTCCGGATTTCTCAGTGTGGGGAGGTTCCATCTTCTGTACGCAGCGCCTGGGATCTCCTAGGAGCCATTCGCGTGTCTTTCCAGAAGGTCTCCTAGTGCGGCCTGCCAGGAAAGGCGGGGATGGGCTGGAAATGCAGGTAGCATGTAGTGCCTCCCCCTGGACATTGGAGGTATTTAGCGGACTTCCCCCAGCCAGGGAACACTTGTGAACCCAGGCAGCTCTGTGGAGGGCGGCCCCAAACCTCCTCCACACAGTCAAACTTGTTCCGGAATTCTGAGCGTGGGGAGGTTTCGTCATCTTTCTGCAGCGCCTGGGATCTACTAGGTGCTATTCGCGTGTCTTCCCCTAGAGTCTGCTTGTGCGGGCTGCCGGGGAAAGGCGGGGGATGGGCTGGAAATGCAGGTAGCGTGTAGTGCCTCCCCCTAGACAGGGGAGGTATTTAGCGGACTTCCTCCTGCCAGGGAACACCTGTGTCCCCAGGCAGGTGAGTGGATGTCGGGCCCAAACTTATCCCACACAATCAGCCGTATTCCGGAATTCTGACCATAGGGAGTTTCCCACATCGGTCTGCAGCGCCTGGGATCTCCAAGGAGTCCTTCGCATGTCTTCCCCGAGTGTTTCCTAGTGCGGGCTGCCATGATAAGTTGGGGGATTGGCTGGAAATGCAGGTAGCATTTAGTGCCTCCTCCTGGACAGGGGAGGTATTTAGCGGACTTCCCCCTTGCACCTAACACCTGCGACCCCAGGCAGCTACGTGGATGTCGGCCCCAAACCTCCCCCACACAGTCAGACGTGTTCCGTAATTTTGAGAGTGGGGAAGGTCCGTCTTCTGTCTTCAGCACCTGGGATCTCCTAGGAGCCTTTCGCGTGTCTTCCACGAGAGTCTCCTTTTGCGGGCTGCCGGGGAAAGGCGGGGGATGGGCTGGAAATGCAGGTAGCATGTAGTTCCTACCCCAGGACAGGGGAGGTATTTAGCGGAATTCCCCCTGCCAGGGAACAATTTTGACCCCAGGCAGCTGCGTGGAGAGCGGCCACAAAACTCCCCCACACAGTCAGACGTGTTCCGGAATTCTGATTGTTGGGAGGATCCGTCTTCTGTCTGCTGTGCCTGAGATCTCCTAGGAGCCATTCGCGTGTCTTCCCAGAAGGTATCCTAGTGCAGCCTGCCAGGAAAGGCGTGGATGGGCTGGAAATGCAGATAGCATGTAGTGCCTCCCCCTGGACATGGGAGGTATTTAGCGGACTTCCCCCACCCAGGGAACACCTGTGACCCCATGCAGCTGTGTGGAGAGCGGCCCCAAACCTCCCCCACACAGTCAGCCGTGTTCCGGAATTCTGTGCGTTGGGAGGTTCCGTCTTCTTTCTGCAGCGCCTGGGATCTCCTAGGATCTCTTCGCGTGTCTTCCCCGAGAGTCTCTTTGTGCGGGCTGCCGGGGAAATGCGGGGGATGGGCTGGAAATGCAGGTAGCGTGTAGTGCCTCCCCCTGGACAGGGGAGGTATTTAGCGGACTTACACCTGCCAGGGAACACCTGTGACCACAGGCAGCTGCGTGGAGTGCGGCCCCAAACCCCCTCACAGTCAGACGTGTTCCGGAATTCTAAGCGTGGGGAGGTTCCGTCTTCCTTCTGGAGAGCCTGGGATCTCCTAGGAGCCCTTCGAGTGTCTTCCCCAAGAGTCCCCTAGTGCGGGCTGCAGGGGAAAGTCGGGGGATGGGCTGGAAATGCAGGTAGCATGTACTGCCTCCCCCTAGACAGGGGAGGTATTTAGCGGACTTCCCCCTGAGAGGGAACACCAGTGACCCCAGGCAGCTCCGTGGAGGGCAGCCCCAAACCTCCACCACAGTCAGAATTGTTCTGGAATTCTGAGAGTGGGGAGGTTCCGTCTTCTTTCTGCAGCGCCTGGGATTTCCAAGGAACCATTCGCGTGTCTTCCCGAGGTTTTCTTTGTGCGGTATGCCGGGGAAAGGCGGGGGATGGGCTGGAAATGCAGGTAGCATGTAGTTCCTCCCCCTGGACAGGGGAGGTATTTAGCGGAATTCCCCCTGCCAGGGAACACCAGTGACCCCAGGCAGCTGCGTGGAGAGTGGCCACAATACTCCCCAACACCGTTAGACGTGTTCAGGAATTCTGAGCGTGGGAAGTTTCCGTCATCTTTCTGCAGCGCCTGGGATCTCCTAGGAACTCTTCGCGTGTCTTCCTCGAAAGTCTCCTTTTACGGGCTGCCGGGGAAATGCGGGGGATTGGCTGGAAATTCAGGAGGCGTGTAGTGCCTCCCCCTGGACAGGGGAGGTATTTAGCGGAATTCCCCCTGCCAGGGAACACCTGTGAAACCAGGCAGCTCCATGGAGGGCTGCCCCAAAACTCCCCGACACAGTCAGCCGTGTTCCGGAATTCTGAGTGTTGTTAGGTTCCGTCTTCTGTCTCCTGCACCTGGGATCTCCTAGGAGCCCTTCGCGTGTATTCCCCGAGAGTCTCATAATGCGGGCTACAGGGGAAAAGCGGGGGATGGGATGGAAATGCAGGTAGCATGTAGTGCCTCCCCCTGGACAGGGGAGGTATTTAGCGGACTTCCTCCTGCCAGGTAACACATGTGTCCCCAGGCAGGTTCGTGGATGGCGGCCCCAAACCTATCCCACACAATGAGCCGTGTTCCGGAATTCTGAGGGTTGGAAGGTTTCGTCTTCTGTCTGCAGCGCCTGGGATCTCCTAGGAGCCCTTCGCATGTCTTCCCCGAGATTCTCATAGTGCGGCCTGCAGGAGAAATGCGGGGGATGGGCTGGAAATGCAGGTAGCATGTATAGCCTCCCCTGTCCTGGGGAGGTATTTCGCGGAATTCCCCCTGCCAGGGAACACCTGTGACCCCAGGCAGCTGAGTGGTGAGCCGGCACAAAACTCCCCCACACAGTCAGACGTGTTCCGGAATTATGAGTGTTGGGAGGTTCCGTCTTCAGTCTGCAGCGACTGGGATCTCCAAGGAACCATTCGCGTGTCTTCCCCGAGGGTCTCCTTGTGCGGGCTGCCGGGGAAAGGCGGGGGATGGGCTGGTAATGCAGGTAGCATGTAGTGCCTCCCCCTGGATAGGAGAGGTATTTAGCGGACTTCCCCCTGCCAGGGAACACCAGTGACCCCAGGCAGCTGAGTGGTGAGCCGGCACAAAACTCCCCCACACAGTCAGACGTGTTCCGGAATTATGAGTGTTGGGAGGTTCCGTCTTCAGTTTGCTGCGCCTGGGATTTCCTAGGAGCCCTTCACTTGTCTTCCCCGAGAGTCCCCTAGTGCGGGATGCCGGGGAAAATCGGGGGATGGGCTGGAAATTCAGGTAGCATGTAGTGCCTCCCCCTGGACAGGGGAGGTATTTAGCGGACTTTCCCTTGCCAGGGAACACCTGTGACCCCAGGCAGTTGCGTGGAGGGCGGCACCAAAACTCCCGCACACATTCAGACGTGTTCCGGAATTCTGAGTGTGGGGAGGTTCCGTCTTCTGTCTACTGCGCCTGGGATTTCCTAGTAGCCCTCCACTTGTCTTCCCTGAGAGTCTACTATTGCGGGCTGCAGGGGAAAGGCGGGGGATGGGCTGGAAATGCAGGTAGCATATAGTGCCTCCCCCTGTACAGGGGAGGTATTTGGTGGACTTCCCCCTGCCAGGGAACACCTGTGTCACCATACAGCTGAGTGGATGGCGGCCCCAATCCTCCACCACACAATCAGCCTTGTTCCGGAATTCTGAGCATGGGGAGTTTCCATCTTTTGTCTGCAGCGCCTGGGAACTCCTAGGAAAATTTCGCGTGTCTTACCCGAGATTCTCTTTGTGCGGGCTGCCGGGGAAAGGCGGGGGATGGGCTTGAAATGCAGGTAGCGTATAGTTCCTCCCCCTGGACAGGAGAGGTATTTAGCGGAATTACCCCTGCCAGGGAACACAAGTGACCCCAGGCAGCTGCGTGGATAGCGGCCACAAACTCCCCCAAACAGTCAGACGTGTTCCGAAATTCTGATTGTTGGGAGGTTCCGTCTTCAGTCTGCTGCGCCTGGGATCTCCTAGGAGCCATTCGCGTGTCTTCCCAGAAGGTCTCCTAGTGCGGCCTGCCAGGAAAGGCGGGGATGCGCTGGAAATGCAGGTAGCATGTAGTGACTCCCCCTGGACATGGGAGGTATTTAGCGTACTTCCCCCAGCCAGGGAAAACCTGTGACCCCAGGCAGCTGCGTGGAGGGCGGCCCCAAACCTCCCCCACACAGTCAGCCGTGTTCCGGAATTCTGAGCTTGGAGAGGTTCCGTCTTCTTCCTGCAGCGCCTGGGATCTCCTAGGAGCCCTTCGAATGACTTCCCCGAGATTCTCATAATGCGGTCTACAGGTGAAAGGCGGGTGATGGGCTGGAAATGCAGGTAGCATGTAGTGCCTCCCCCTGGACTGGGGAGGTATTTCGCGGACTTCCCCCTGCCAGGGAACACCTGTGACCCCAGGCATCTGCGTGGAGGGTAGCCCCAAACTTCCACCACAGTCAGACTTGTTCCGGAACTCTGAGTGTGGGGAGGTACGTCTTCTGTCTCCTGCGCCTGGGATTTCCTAGTAGCCCTCCGCTTGTTTTCCCTGAGAGTCTCCTTGTGCGGGCTGCAGGGGAAAGGCGGGGGATGGGCTGGAAATGCAGGTAGCATGTAGCGCCTCCCCCTGGACAGGGGAGGTATTTAGCGGACTTCCCCCTGCCAAGGAACACCTGTGTCCCCTGGCAGTTTCGTGGATGGCGGCCCCAATCCTCCACCACACAATCAGCTGTGTTCCAGAATTCTGAGCATGGGGGAGTTTCCATCTTTTGTCTGCAGCGCCTGGTAACTCCTAGGAGCCTTTCGCGTGTCTTCTCCGAGTTTCTCCTTGTGCGGGCTGCCGGGGAAAGGCGGGGGATGGGCTGGAAATGCAGGTAGCATGTAGTTCCTCCCCCTGGACTGGGGAGGTATTTAGCGGCTTCCCCATGCCAGGGAACACCAGTGACCCCAGGCAGCTGCGTGGGGTGCGGCCACAAACTCCCCCACACAGTCAGACGTGTTCCGAAATTCTGATTGTTGGGAGGTTCCGTCTTCAGTCTGCTGCGCCTGGGATCTCCTAGGAGCCATTCGCGTGTCTTTCCAGAAAGTCTCCTAGTGCGGCCTGCCAGGAAATGCGGGGATGGGCTGGAAATGCAGGTAGCATGTATTGCCTCCCCCTGGACATGGGAGGTATTTAGCGGACTTCCTCCAGCCAGGGAACACCTGTGACCCCAGGCAGCTGTGTGGAGGGACGGCCCCAAACCTCCCCAACACAGTCAGCCGTGTTCCGGAATTCTGAGTTTGGGGAGGTTCCGTCTTCTTTCTGCAGCGACTGAGATCTCCTAGGAGCCCTTCGCTGTTCTTCCCCGAAATTCTCCTAGTGCGAGCTTCCGGGAAGGTCGGGTGATGGGCTGGAAATGCAGGTAGCATGTAGTGCCTCCCCCTGGACAGGGGAGTTATTTAGCGGACTTACCCCTGCCAGGAACACCTGTGACCACAGGCAGCTCCGTGGAGTGCGGCACCAAACCCCCTCACAGTCAGACGTGTTCCGGAATTCTAAGCGTGGGGAGGTTCCGTCTTCCTTCTGGAGAGCCTGGGATCTCCAGGGGCCCTTCGAGTGTCTTCCCCAAGAGTCCCATAGTGCAGGCTGCCGGGGAAAGTCGGGGGATGGGCTGGTAATGCAGGTAGCATGTACTGCCTCTCCCTAGACAGGGGAGGTATTTAGCAGACTTCCCCCTGACAGGGAACACCAGTGACCCCAGACAGCTGCGTGGAGTGACGGCCCCAAGCCTCCCACACACAGTCAGCCGTGTTCCGGAATTCTGAGTGTAGGAGGTTCTGTCTTCTGTCTGCAGCGCCTGGGATCTCCTAGGAGCCATTCGCGTGTCTTCCCCGAGAATCTCTTATTGCGGGCTGCCGGGGAAATCCGGGGGATGTGCTGGAAATGCAGGTAGCATGTAGTGAGTCACCCTGGACAGTAGAGGTATTTAGCGGACTTCCCCGTTCCAGAGAACACCTGTGACCCCAGGCAGCTGCGTGGAGGGCGGCCCCAATCCTCCCCTACACAGTCAGCCATGTTCCGGAATTCTGAGCGTGGGAGTTTCCGTCTTCTTTCTGCAGCGCCTGGGATCTCCTAGGAGCTCTTCGCGTGTCTTCCCCGAGAGTCTCCTTGTGCGGGCTGCCGGCGAAAGCGGGGGATGGGTTGGAAATGCAGGTCGCGTGTAGTGCCTCCCCCTGGACAGGGGAGGAATTTAGCGGACTTCCCCCTGCCAGGGAACACCTGTGAAACCAGACAGCTGCATGGAGAGCGGCCCCAAACCTCCCCCACACAGTCAGCCGTGTTCCGGAATTCTGATCGGGTGGAGGTTCCGTCTTCTTTCTGCAGCGCCTGGGATCTCCAAGGAACAATTCGCGTGTCTTCCCCGATGGTCTCCTAGTGCGGGTGCCGGGGAAAAGCGGGGGATGTGCTGGAAATGCAGGTAGCATGTAGTGAGTCCCCTTGGACAGGGGAGGTATTTACCGGACTTCCACATGCCAGAGAACACCTGTGACCCCAGAGAGCTGCGTGGAAGGCGGACCCAAATCACCGCCACATAGTCAGCCGTGTTCCGGATTCGGAGTGTGGGAAGGTTCCATCAAATGTCTGCAGTGCCTGGGATCTCCTATCAGCCATTCGCGTGTCTTCCCCGAGAGTCTCTTAGTGCGGACTGCTGGGGAAAGTTGGGGGATGGGCTGGAAATGCATGTAGCATTTAGTGCCTCCCCCTGGACAGGGGAGGTATTTAGCGGACTTCCCCCTGCCAGGGAACACGTGTGACCACAAGCAGCTGCGTGGAGTGCGGCCCCAAACCCCCTCACAGTCAGCCGTGTTCCGGAATTCTAAGCGTGGGGAAGTTCCGTCTTCCTTCTGGAGCCCTTGGGATCTCCTAGGAGCCCTTCGAGTGTCTTCCCCAAGAGTCCCCTATTGCGGGCTGCCGGGGAAAGGCGGAGTTGGGCTGGAAATGCAGGTAGCATGTACTCCCTCCCCCTGGACAGGGGAGGTATTTAGCGGACTTCCCCCTGACAGAGAACACCAGTGACCCCACACAGCTGCGTGTAGGGATGGCCCCAAACCTCCCACACACAGTCAGCCGTGTTCCGGAATTCTGAGTGTTGAGAGGTTTCGTCTTCTATCTACTGCGCCTGGGATCTCCTAGGAGCACTTCGCATGTCTTCCCCGAGTGTCTCATAGTGCGGGCTGCCGGGGAAAGGCGGGGGATGGGCTGGAATTGCAGGTAGCATGTAGTGCCTCCCCCTGGACTGGGGAGGTATTTCGAGGACTTCCCCCTGCCAGGGAACACCTGTGACCCCAGGCAGCTGCGTGGAGGGCAGCCCCAAACCTCCACCACATTCAGACTTGTTCCGGAATTCTGAGCGTGGGGAGGTTCCGTCTTCTGTCTGCAGCGCCTGGGATTACTTAGGAGCCCTTCACGTGTCTTCCCCTAGAGTCTCCTAGTGTGGGCTGCCGGGGAAAGGCGGGGGATGAGCTGGAAATGCAGGTAGCATGTAGTGCCTCCCCCTGGACAGGGGAGGTATTTAGAGTACTTCCCCCTCCCAGGGAACACCTGTGACCCCAGGCAGCTGTGTGGAGGGACGGCCCCAAACTTCCCCAACACAGTCAGCCGTGTTCCGGAATTCTGAGTTTGGGGAGGTTCCGTCTTCTTTCTGCAGCGTCTGAGATCTCCTAGGAGCCCTTCGCTGTTCTTCCCCGAAATTCTCCTAGTGCGAGCTTCCGGGAAGGTCGGGTGATGGGCTGGAAATGCAGGTAGCATGTAGTGCCTCCCCCTGGACAGGGGAGGTATTTAGCGGACTTACCCCTGCCAGGGAACACCTGTGACCACAGGCAGCTCCGTGGAGTGCGGCACCAAACCCCCTCACAGTCAGACGTGTTCCGGAATTCTAAGCGTGGGGAGGTTCCGTCTTCCTTCTGGAGAGCCTGGGATCTCCTAGGAGCCCTTCGAGTGTCTTCCCCAAGAGTCCCATAGTGCAGGCTGCCGGGGAAAGTCGGGGGATGGGCTGGTAATGCAGGTAGCATGTACTGCCTCTCCCTAGACAGGGGAGGTATTTAGCGGACTTCCCCCTGACAGGGAACACCAGTGACCCCAGACAGCTGCGTGGAGTGACGGCCCCAAGCCTCCCACACACAGTCAGCCGTGTTCCGGAATTCTGAGTGTAGGAGGTTCTGTCTTCAGTCTGCAGCGCCTGGGATCTCCTAGGAGCCATTCGCCTGTCTTCCCCGAGAATCTCTTATTGCGGGCTGCCGGGGAAATCCGGGGGATGTGCTGGAAATGCAGGTAGCATGTAGTGAGTCACCCTGGACAGTGGAGGTATTTAGCGGACTTCCCCCTTCCAGAGAACACCTGTGACCCCAGGCAGCTGCGTGGAGGGCGGCCCCAATCCTCCCCTACACAGTCAGCCATGTTCCGGAATTCTGAGTGTGGGAGTTTCCGTCTTCTTTCTGCAGCGCCTGGGATCTCCTAGGAGCTCTTCGCGTGTCTTCCCCGAGAGTCTCCTTGTGCGGGCTGCCGGCGAAAGCGGGGGATGGGTTGGAAATGCAGGTCGCGTGTAGTGCCTCCCCCTGGACAGGGGAGGAATTTAGCGGACTTCCCCCTGCCAGGGAACACCTGTGAAACCAGACAGCTGCATGGAGAGCGGCCCCAAACCTCCCCCACACAGTCAGCCGTGTTCCGGAATTCTGAGCGGGTGGAGGTTCCGTCTTCTTTCTGCAGCGCCTGGGATCTCCAAGGAACAATTCGCGTGTCTTCCCCGATGGTCTCCTAGTGCGGGTGCCGGGGAAAAGCGGGGGATGTGCTGGAAATGCAGGTAGCATGTAGTGAGTCCCCTTGGACAGGGGAGGTATTTACCGGACTTCCACATGCCAGAGAACACCTGTGACCCCAGAGAGCTGCGTGGAAGGCGGACCCAAACCACCGCCACATAGTCAGCCGTGTTCCGGATTCGGAGTGTGGGAAGGTTCCATCAACTGTCTGCAGTGCCTGGGATCTCCTATCAGCCATTCGCGTGTCTTCCCCGAGAGTCTCTTAGTGCGGACTGCTGGGGAAAGTTGGGGGATGGGCTGGAAATGCATGTAGCATTTAGTGCCTCCCCCTGGACAGGGGAGGTATTTAGCGGACTTCCCCCTGCCAGGGAACACGTGTGACCACAAGCAGCTGCGTGGAGTGCGGCCCCAAACCCCCTCACAGTCAGCCGTGTTCCGGAATTCTAAGCGTGGGGAAGTTCCGTCTTCCTTCTGGAGCCCTTGGGATCTCCTAGGAGCCCTTCGAGTGTCTTCCCCAAGAGTCCCCTATTGCGGGCTGCCGGGGAAAGGCGGAGTTGGGCTGGAAATGCAGGTAGCATGTACTCCCTCCCCCTGGACAGGGGAGGTATTTAGCGGACTTCCCCCTGACAGAGAACACCAGTGACCCCACACAGCTCCGTGGAGGGACGGCCCCAAACCTCCCACACACAGTCAGCCGTGTTCCGGAATTCTGAGTGTTGAGAGGTTTCGTCTTCTATCTACTGCGCCTGGGATCTCCTAGGAGCACTTCGCATGTCTTCCCCGAGTGTCTCATAGTGCGGGCTGCCGGGGAAAGGCGGGGGATGCGCTGGAATTGCAGGTAGCATGTAGTGCCTCCCCCTGGACTGGGGAGGTATTTCGAGGACTTCCCCCTGCCAGGGAACACCTGTGACCCCAGGCAGCTGCGTGGAGGGCAGCCCCAAACCTCCACCACATTCAGACTTGTTCCGGAATTCTGAGCGTGGGGAGGTTCCGTCTTCTGTCTGCAGCGCCTGGGATTACTTAGGAGCCCTTCACGTGTCTTCCCCTAGAGTCTCCTAGTGTGGGCTGCCGGGGAAAGGCGGGGGATGAGCTGGAAATGCAGGTAGCATGTAGTGCCTCCCCCTGGACAGGGGAGGTATTTAGAGTACTTCCCCCTCCCAGGGATCACCTGTGACCCCAGGCAGCTGCGTGGAGCTCGGCACCAAACCTCCCCTACACAGTCAGCCGTGTTCTGGAATTCTGAGCGAATGGAGGTTCCGTCTTGTGTTTGCAGCACCTGGGATCTCCAAGGAACTATTCGCGTGTCTTCCCCGTGGGTCTCCTTGTGCGGGATGCCGGGGAAAGTCGGGGGAAGTGCTGGAAATACAGGTAGCATTTAGTTCCTCCCCATGGACAGGGGAGGTATTTAGCGGAATTCCCCCTGCCAGGGAACACCTGTGTCCCCAGGCAGCTGCGTGGATGGCGGCCCCAAACCTCCCCGACACAATCAGCCGTGTTTCGGAATTCTGAGCATGGGGAGTTTCCATCTTTTGTCTGCAGCGCCTGGGATCTCCTAGGAGCCATTCGCGTGTCTTCCCCGAGAATCTCTTATTGCGGGCTGCCGGGGAAATCCGGGGGATGTGCTGGAAATGCAGGTAGCATGTAGTGCGTCACCCTGGACAGTGGAGGTATTTAGCGGACTTCCCCCTTCCAGAGAACACCTGTGACCCCAGGCAGCTGCGTGGAGGGCGGCCCCAATCCTCCCCTACACAGTCAGCCATGTTCCGGAATTCTGAGCGTGGGAGTTTCCGTCTTCTTTCTGCAGCGCCTGGGATCTCCTAGGAGCTCTTCGCGTGTCTTCCCCGAGAGTCTCCTTGTGCGGGCTGCCGGCGAAAGCGGGGGATGGGTTGGAAATGCAGGTCGCGTGTAGTGCCTCCCCCTGGACAGGGGAGGAATTTAGCGGACTTCCCCCTGCCAGGGAACACCTGTGAAACCAGACAGCTGCATGGATAGCGGCCCCAAACCTCCCCCACACAGTCAGCCGTGTTCCGGAATTCTGAGCGGGTGGAGGTTCCGTCTTCTTTCTGCAGCGCCTGGGATCTCCAAGGAACAATTCGCGTGTCTTCCCCGATGGTCTCCTAGTGCGGGTGCCGGGGAAAAGCGGGGGATGTGCTGGAAATGCAGGTAGCATGTAGTGAGTCCCCTTGGACAGGGGAGGTATTTACCGGACTTCCACATGCCAGAGAACACCTGTGACCCCAGAGAGCTGCGTGGAAGGCGGACCCAAACCACCGCCACATAGTCAGCCGTGTTCCGGATTCGGAGTGTGGGAAGGTTCCATCAACTGTCTGCAGTGCCTGGGATCTCCTATCAGCCATTCGCGTGTCTTCCCCGAGAGTCTCTTAGTGCGGACTGCCGGGGAAAGTTGGGGGATGGGCTGGAAATGCATGTAGCATTTAGTGCCTCCCCCTGGACAGGGGAGGTATTTAGCGGACTTCCCCCTGCCAGGGAACACGTGTGACCACAAGCAGCTGCGTGGGGTGCGGCCCCAAACCCCCTCACACTCAGCCGTGTTCCGGAATTCTAAGCGTGGGGAAGTTCCGTCTTCCTTCTGGAGCCCTTGGGATCTCCTAGGAGCCCTTCGAGTGTCTTCCCCAAAAGTCCCCTATTGCGGGCTGCCGGGGAAAGGCGGAGTTGGGCTGGAAATGCAGGTAGCATGTACTCCCTCCCCCTGGACAGGGGAGGTATTTAGCGGACTTCCCCCTGACAGAGAACACCAGTGACCCCACACAGCTGCGTGGAGGGACGGCCCCAAACCTCCCACACACAGTCAGCCGTGTTCCGGAATTCTGAGTGTTGAGAGGTTTCGTCTTCTATCTACTGCGCCTGGGATCTCCTAGGAGCACTTCGCATGTCTTCCCCGAGTGTCTCATAGTGCGGGCTCCCGGGGAAAGGCGGGGGATGGGCTGGAATTGCAGGTAGCATGTAGTGCCTCCCCCTGGACTGGGGAGGTATTTCGAGGACTTCCCCCTGCCAGGGAACACCTGTGACCCCAGGCAGCTGCGTGGAGGGCAGCCCCAAACCTCCACCACATTCAGACTTGTTCCGGAATTCTGAGCGTGGGGAGGTTCCGTTTTCTGTCTGCAGCGCCTGGGATTACTTAGGAGCCCTTCACGTGTCTTCCCCTAGAGTCTCCTAGTGTGGGCTGCCGGGGAAAGGCGGGGGATGAGCTGGAAATGCAGGTAGCATGTAGTGCCTCCCCCTGGACAGGGGAGGTATTTAGAGTACTTCCCCCTCCCAGGGATCACCTGTGACCCCAGGCAGCTGCGTGGAGCTCGGCACCAAACCTCCCCTACACAGTCAGCCGTGTTCCGGAATTCTGAGCGGATGGAGGTTCCGTCTTGTGTTTGCAGCGCCTGGGATGTCCAAGGAACTATTCGCGTGTCTTCCCCGTGGGTCTCCTTGTGCGGGATGCCGGGGAAAGTCGGGGGAAGTGCTGGAAATACAGGTAGCATTTAGTTCCTCCCCCTGGACAGGGGAGGTATTTAGCGGAATTCCCCCTGCCAGGGAACACCTGTGTCCCCAGGCAGCTGGGTGGATGGCGGCCCCAAACCTCCCCGACACAATCAGCCGTGTTTCGGAATTCTGAGCATGGGGAGTTTCCATCTTTTGTCTGCAGTGCCTGGGATCTCCTAGGAGCCTTTCGCGTGTCTTTCCCGAGAGTCTCCTAGTGCGGGCTGCAGGGGAAATGCGGGGGATGTGCTGGAAATGCAGGTAGCATGTAGTGCCTCCACCTGGACCGGGGGGGTATTTAGTGGACTTCCCCCTGCCAGGGAACACTAGTGACCCCAGGCAGCTGCGTGGGGTGCGGCCACAAACTCTCCCACACTGTCAGACGTGTTCCGAAATTCTGATTGTTGGGAGGTTCCGTCTTCAGTCTGCTGCGCCTGGGATCTCCTAGGAGCCATTCGCGTGTCTTTCCAGAAAGTCTCCTAGTGCGGCCTGCCAGGAAATGCGGGGATGGGCTGGAAATGCAGGTAGCATGTATTGCCTCCCCCTGGACATGGGAGGTATTTAGCGGACTTCCTCCAGCCAGGGAACACCTGTGACCCCAGGCAGCTGTGTGGAGGGACGGCCCCAAACTTCCCCAACACAGTCAGCCGTGTTCCGGAATTCTGAGTTTGGGGAGGTTCCGTCTTCTTTCTGCAGCGTCTGAGATCTCCTAGGAGCCCTTCGCTGTTCTTCCCCGAAATTCTCCTAGTGCGAGCTTCCGGGAAGGTCGGGTGATGGGCTGGAAATGCAGGTAGCATGTAGTGCCTCCCCTTGGACAGGGGAGGTATTTAGCGGACTTACCCCTGCCAGGGAACACCTGTGACCACAGGCAGCTCCGTGGAGTGCGGCACCAAACCCCCTCACAGTCAGACGTGTTCCGGAATTCTAAGCGTGGGGAGGTTCCGTCTTCCTTCTGGAGAGCCTGGGATCTCCTAGGAGCCCTTCGAGTGTCTTCCCCAAGAGTCCCATAGTGCAGGCTGCCGGGGAAAGTCGGGGGATGGGCTGGTAATGCAGGTAGCATGTACTGCCTCTCCCTAGACAGGGGAGGTATTTAGCGGACTTCCCCCTGACAGGGAACACCAGTGACCCCAGACAGCTGCGTGGAGTGACGGCCCCAAGCCTCCCACACACAGTCAGCCGTGTTCCGGAATTCTGAGTGTAGGAGGTTCTGTCTTCTGTCTGCAGAGCCTGGGATCTCCTAGGAGCCATTCGCCTGTCTTCCCCGAGAATCTCTTATTGCGGGCTGCCGGGGAAATCCGGGGGATGTGCTGGAAATGCAGGTAGCATGTAGTGAGTCACCCTGGACAGTGGAGGTATTTAGCGGACTTCCCCCTTCCAGAGAACACCTGTGACCCCAGGCAGGTGCGTGGAGGGCGGCCCCAATCCTCCCCTACACAGTCAGCCATGTTCCGGAATTCTGAGCGTGGGAGTTTCCGTCTTCTTTCTGCAGCGCCTGGGATCTCCTAGGAGCTCTTCGCGTGTCTTCCCCGAGAGTCTCCTTGTGCGGGCTGCCGGCGAAAACGGGGGATGGGTTGGAAATGCAGGTCGCGTGTAGTGCCTCCCCCTGGACAGGGGAGGAATTTAGCGGACTTCCCCCTGCCAGGGAACACCTGTGAAACCAGACAGCTGCATGGAGAGCGGCCCCAAACCTCCCCCACACAGTCAGCCGTGTTCCGGAATTCTGAGTGTTGAGAGGTTTCGTCTTCTATCTACTGCGCCTGGGATCTCCTAGGAGCACTTCGCATGTCTTCCCCGAGTGTCTCATAGTGCGGGCTGCCGGGGAAAGGCGGGGGATGGGCTGGAATTGCAGGTAGCATGTAGTGCCTCCCCCTGGACTGGGGAGGTATTTCGAGGACTTCCCCCTGCCAGGGAACACCTGTGACCC
The DNA here is from genome assembly GCF_009834535.1 of Camelus ferus. Classification (NCBI taxonomy): domain Eukaryota; kingdom Metazoa; phylum Chordata; class Mammalia; order Artiodactyla; family Camelidae; genus Camelus; species Camelus ferus. The sequence continues at coordinate 9,461,446 of NC_045731.1, read as the reverse complement.
CAGGCAGCTGCGTGGAGGGCAGCCCCAAACCTCCACCACATTCAGACTTGTTCCGGAATTCTGAGCGTGGGGAGGTTCCGTCTTCTGTCTGCAGCGCCTGGGATTACATAGGAGCCCTTCACGTGTCTTCCCCTAGAGTCTCCTAGTGTGGGCTGCCGGGGAAAGGCGGGGGATGAGCTGGAAATGCAGGTAGCATGTAGTGCCTCCCCCTGGACAGGGGAGGTATTTAGAGTACTTCCCCCTCCCAGGGATCACCTGTGACCCCAGGCAGCTGCGTGGAGCTCGGCACCAAACCTCCCCTACACAGTCAGCCGTGTTCCGGAATTCTGAGCGGATGGAGGTTCCGTCTTGTGTTTGCAGCGCCTGGGATTTCCAAGGAACTATTCGCGTGTCTTCCCCATGGGTTTCCTTGTGCGGGATGCCGGGGAAAGTCGGGGGAAGTGCTGGAAATACAGGTAGCATTTAGTTCCTCCCCCTGGACAGGGGAGGTATTTAGCGGAATTCCCCCTGCCAGGGAACACCTGTGTCCCCAGGCAGCTGCGTGGATGGCGGCCCCAAACCTCCCCGACACAATCAGCCGTGTTTCGGAATTCTGAGCATGGGGAGTTTCCATCTTTTGTCTGCAGTGCCTGGGATCTCCTAGGAGCCTTTCGCGTGTCTTTCCCGAGAGTCTCCTAGTGCGGGCTGCAGGGGAAATGCGGGGGATGTGCTGGAAATGCAGGTAGCATGTAGTGCCTCCACCTGGACCGGGGGGGTATTTAGTGGACTTCCCCCTGCCAGGGAACACTAGTGACCCCAGGCAGCTGCGTGGAGTGCGGCCCAAAACCCCCTCATAGTCAGCCGTGTTCTGAAATTCTAAGCGTGGGGAGGATCCGTCTTCCTTCTGGAGAGCCTGGGTTCTACTAGGAGCCCTTCGAGTGTCTTCCCCAAGAGTCCCCTAGTGCGGGCTGCTGGGGAAAGTCGGGGGATGGGCTGGAAATGCAAGTAGCATGTATAGCCTCCCCTGTCCTGGGGAGGTATTTCGCGGAATTCCCCCTGCCAGGGAACACCTGTGACCCCAAGCAGCTGCGTGGAGGGCAGCCACAAACCTCCAACACAGTCAGAATTGTTCCGGAATTCTGAGCGTGGGCAGGTTCCGTCTTCTGTCTGCAGCGACTTGGATCTCCAAGGAACCATTCGCGTGTCTTCTCCGAGGGTCTCCATGTGCGGGCTGCCGGGGAAAGGTGGGGGATGGGCTGGAAATGCAGGTAGCATGTAGTGCCTCCCCCTGGATAGGGGAGGTATTTAGCGGAATTCCCCCTGCTAGGGAACACCAGTGACCCCAGGCAGCTGCGTGGAGAGCCGCCACAAAACTCCCCCACACAGTCAGACGTGTTCCAGAATTATGAGTGTTTGGGAGGTTCCGTCTTCTGTCTGCTGCGCCTGGGATTTCCTAGGAGCCCTTCACTTGTCTTCCCGGACAGTCTCCTAGTGCAGGATGCAGGGGAAAATCGGGGGATGGGCTGGAAATTCAGGTAGCATGCAGTGCCTCCCCCTGGACAGGGGAGGTATTTAGCGGACTTCCCCTTGCCAGGGAACACCTGTGACCCCAGGCAGCTAGTGGATAGCGGCCACAAACTCCCCCAAACATCAGACGTGTTCCGAAATTCTGATTGTTGGGAGGTTCCGTCTTCAGTCTGCTGCGCCTCGGATCTCCTAGGAGCCATTCGCGTGTCTTCCCAGAAGGTCTCCTAGTGCGGCCTGCCAGGAAAGGTGGGGATGGGCTGGAAATGCAGGTAGCATGTAGTGACTCCCCCTGGACATGGGAGGTATTTAGCGTACTTCCCCCAGCCATGGAAAACCTGTGACCCCAGGCAGCTGCGTGGAGGGCGGCCCCAAACCTCCCCCACACAGTCAGCCGTGTTCCGGAATTCTGAGCTTGGAGAGGTTCCGTCTTCTTCCTGCAGCGCCTGGGATCTCCTAGGAGCCCTTCGCATGACTTCCCCGAGATTCTCATACTGCGGTATACAGGTGAAAGGCGGGTGATGGGTTGGAAATGCAGGTAGCATGTAGTGCCTCCCCCTGGACTGGGGAGGTATTTCGCGGACTTCCCCCTGCCAGGGAACACCTGTGACCCCAGGCATCTGCGTGGAGGGTAGCCCCAAACTTCCACCACAGTCAGACTTGTTCCGGAACTCTGAGTGTGGGGAGGTACGTCTTCTGTCTCCTGCGCCTGGGATTTCCTAGTAGCCCTCCGCTTGTCTTCCCTGAGAGTCTCCTTGTGCGGGCTGCAGGGGAAAGGCGGGGGATGGGCTGGAAATGCAGGTAGCATGTAGCGCCTCCCCCTGGACAGGGGAGGTATTTAGCGGACTTCCCCCTGCCAAGGAACACCTGTGTCCCCTGGCAGTTTCGTGGATGGCGGCCCCAATCCTCCACCACACAATCAGCTGTGTTCCGGAATTCTGAGCATGGGGGAGTTTCCATCTTTTGTCTGCAGCGCCTGGTAACTCCTAGGAGCCTTTCGCGTGTCTTCTCCGAGTTTCTCCTTGTGCGGGCTGCCGGGGAAAGGCGGGGGATGGGCTGGAAATGCAGGTAGCATGTAGTTCCTCCCCCTGGACTGGGGAGGTATTTAGCGGCTTCCCCATGCCAGGGAACACCAGTGACCCCAGGCAGCTGCGTGGGGTGCGGCCACAAACTCCCCCACACAGTCAGACGTGTTCCGAAATTCTGATTGTTGGGAGGTTCCGTCTTCAGTCTGCTGCGCCTGGGATTTCCTAGGAGCCATTCGCGTGTCTTCCCAGAAGGTCTCCTAGTGCGGCCTGCCAGGAAAGGTGGGGATGGGCTGGAAATGCAGGTAGCATGTAGTGACTCCCTCTGGACATGGGAGGTATTTAGCGTACTTCCCCCAGCCATGGAAAACCTGTGACCCCAGGCAGCTGCGTGGAGGGCGGCCCCAAACCTCCCCCACACAGTCAGCCGTGTTCCGGAATTCTGAGCTTGGAGAGGTTCCGTCTTCTTCCTGCAGCGCCTGGGATCTCCTAGGAGCTCTTCGCTTGTCTTCCCCGAGAGTCTCCTTGTGCGGGCTGCAGGGGAAATGCGGGGGATGGGCTGGAAATGCAGGTAGCGTGTAGTGCCTCCCCCTGGACAGGGGAGGTATTTAGCGGACTTCCTCCTGCCGTGGAACACCTGTGTCCCCAGGCAGGTTCGTGGATGGCGGCCCCAAACCTATCCCACACAATCAGCCTTGTTCCGGAATTCAGAGTGTTGGGAGGTTTCGTCTTCGTTCTGCAGCGCATGGGATCTCCTAGGAGCCCTTCTCATGACTTCCCCGAGATTCTCATACTGCGGTCTGCAGGTGAAAGGCGGGTGATGGGCTGGATATGCAGGTAGCATATAGTGCCTCCCCCTGGACTGGGGAGGTATTTCGCGGACTTCCCCCTGCCAGGGAACACCTGTGACCCCAGGCAGCTGCGTGGAGGGCAGCCCCAAACTTCCACCACAGTCAGAGTTGTTCCGGAATTCTGAGTGTGGGGAGGTACGTCTTCTGTCTCCTGCGCCTGGGATTTCCTAGTAGCCCTCCGCTTGTCTTCCCTGAGAGTCTCCTTTTGCGGGCTGCAGGGGAAAGGCGGGGGATGGGCTGGAAATGCAGGTAGCACGTAGCGCCTCCCCCTGGACAGGGGAGGTATTTAGCGGACTTCCCCCTGCCAAGGAACACCTGTGTCCCCTGGAAGCTGCGTGGATGTCGGCCCCAATCCTCCACCACACAATCAGCTGTGTTCCGGAATTCTGAGCATGGGGAGTTTCCATGTTTTGTCTGCAGCGCCTGGGAACTCCTAGGAGCCTTTCGCGTGTCTTCTCCGAGTTTCTCCTTGTGCGGGCTGCCGGGGAAAGGCGGGGGATGGGCTGGAAATGCAGGTAGCATGTAGTTCCTCCTCCTGGACTGGGGAGGTATTTAGCGGAATTCCCCCTGAGAGGGAACAGCAGTGACCCCAGGCAGCTGCGTGGGGAGCGGCCACAAACTCCCCCACACAGTCAGACGTGTTCCGAAATTCTGATTGTTGGGAGGTTCCGTCTTCAGTCTGCTGCGCCTGGGATCTCCTAGGAGCCATTCGCGTGTCTTTCCAGAAAGTCTCCTAGTGCGGCCTGCCAGGAAATGCGGGGATGGGCTGGAAATGCAGGTAGCATGTATTGCCTCCCCCTGGACATGGGAGGTATTTAGCGGACTTCCTCCAGCCAGGGAACACCTGTGACCCCAGGCAGCTGTGTGGAGGGGGGCCCCAAACCTCCCCCACACAGTCAGCCGTGTTCCGGAATTCTGAGTTTGGGGAGGTTCCGTCTTCTTTCTGCAGCGACTGAGATCTCCTTGGAGCCCTTCAGGGTTCTTCCCCGAAATTCTCCTAGTGCGAGCTTCCGGGAAGTTCGGGTGATGATCTGGAAATGCAGGTAGCATGTAGTGCCTCCCCCTCGACAGGGGAGGTATTTAGCGGACTTACCCCTGCCAGGGAACACCTGTGACCACAGGCAGCTGCGTGGAGTGCGGCCCCAAACCCCCTCACAGTCAGACGTGTTCCGGAATTTTAAGCGTGGGGAGGTTCCGTCTTCCTTCTGGAGAGCCTGGGATCTCCTAGGAGCCCTTCGAGTGTCTTCCCCAAGAGTCCCCTATTGCGGGCTGCCGGGGAAAGTCGGGGGATGAGCTGGAAATGCAGGTAGCATGTACTGCCTCTTCCTAGACAGGGGAGGTATTTAGCGGACTTCACCCTGACAGGGAACACCAGTGACCCCAGACAGCTGCGTGGAGGTACGGCCCCAAGCTTCCCAAACACAGTCAGCCGTGTTCCGGAATTCTGAGTGTAGGAGGTTCTGTCTTCTGTCTTCAGCGCCTGGGATCTCCTAGGAGCCATTCGCGTGTCTTCCCCGAGAATCTCCTATTGCGGGCTGCCGGGGAAATGCAGGGGATGTGCTGGAAATGCAGGTAGCATGTAGTGAGTCCCCCTGGACAGTGGAGGTATTTAGCGGAATTCCCCCTTCCAGAGAACACCTGTGACCCCAGGCAGCTGCGTGGAGTGTGGCCCCAAACCTCCCCTACACAGTCAGCCATGTTCCGGAATTCTGAGCGTGGGGAGTTTCCGTCTTCTTTCTGCAGCGCCTGGGATCTCCTAGGAGCTCTTCGTGTGTCTTCCACGAGAGTCTCCTTGTGCGGGCTGCCGGTGAAAGCGGGGGATGGGTTGGAAATGCAGGTCGCGTGTAGTGCCTCCCCCTGGACTGGGGAGGTATTTAGCGTACTTCCCCTTGCCAGGGATCACCTGTGACCCCAGGCAGCTGCGTGGAGCTCGGCATCAAACCTCCCCTACACAGTCAGCCGTGTTCCGGAATTCTGAGCCGATGGAGGTTCCGTCTTGTGTTTGCAGTGCCTGGGATCTCCAAGGAAGTATTCGCGTGTCTTCCCCGTGGGTCTCCTTGTGCGGGATGCCGGGGAAAGTCGGGGGAAGTGCTGGAAATACAGGTAGCATTTAGTTCCTCCCCCTGGACAGGGGAGGTATTTAGCGGAATTCCCCCTGCCAGGGAACACCAGTGACCCCAGGCAGCTGCGTTGTGAGTGGCCACAAAACTCCCCAACACAGTCAGACGTGTTCCGGGATTCTGAGTGTTGGGAGGTTCCGTCTTCTGTCTGCTGCGCCTGGGATTTCCTAGGAGCCATTCACTTGTCTTCCCCGAGATTCTCCTAGTGCGGGATGCTGGGGAAAGTCGGGGGATGGTCTGGAAAAGCAGGTAGCATGTAGTGCCTCCCTCTGGACAGGGGAGGTATTTAGCGGACTTCCCCCTGCCAGGGAACACCTGTGTCCCCTGGCAGCTGCGTGGATGGCGGCCCCAAACCTCCCCGACACAATCAGCCGTGTTTCGGAATTCTGAGCATGGGGAGTTTCCATCTTTAGTCTGCAGCGCCTGGGATCTCCTAGGAGCCTTTCGCGTGTCTTCCCCGAGAGTCTCATAGTGCGGGCTGCAGGGGAAATGTGGGGGATGTGCTGGAAATGCAGGTAGCATGTAGTGCCTCCACCTGGACCGGGGGTGTATTTAGAGGACTTCCCCCTGCCAGGGAACACCAGTGACCCCATGCCGCTTCGTGGAGGGCAGCCCCAAACCTCCCCCACACAGTCAGTTGTGTTCCGGAATTCTGAGGGTTGGGAGGTTCCGTATTCTGTCTGCTGCTACTGGGATCTCCTAGGAGCCCTTCACGTGTCTTTCCCGAGAGTCTCCTAGCGCGGGCGCCCGGGGAAACGCGGGGGATGGTCTGAAAATGCAGTATCCATGTAGTGCCTCCCTCTGGACAGGGGAGGTATTTAGCGGACTTCCCCCTTGCACCTAAAACTTGCGACCCAAGGGAGCTGCGTGGATAGCGGCCACAAGACTCCCCCACACAGTCAGACGTGTTCGGGAATTCTGAGTTTTGGTAGGTTCCGTCTTCTGTCTGCTGCGCCTGGGATCTCCTAGGAGCCATTCGAGAGTCTTCCCAGAAGGTCTCCTAGTGCGGACTGCCAGGAATGTCGGGGATGGGCTGGAAATGCAGGTAGCATATAGTGCCTCCCCCTGGACTGGGGAGGTATTTCGCGGACTTCCCCCTGCCAGGGAACACCTGTGACCCGAGGCAGCTCCGTGGAGGGCAGCCCCAAACTTCCATCACAGTCAGACTTGTTCCGGAATTCTGAGTGTGGGGAGGTACGTCTTCTGTCTCCTGCGCCTGTGATTTCCTAGTAGCCCTCCGCTTGTCTTCCCTGAGAGTCTCCTTTTGCGGGCTGCAGGGGAAAGGCGGGGGATGGGCTGGAAATGCAGGTAGCATGTAGCGCCTTCCCCTGGACTGGGGAGGTATTTAGCGGACTTCCCCCTGCCAAGGAACACCTGTGCCCCTGGAAGCTGCGTGGATGTCGGCCCCAATCCTCCACCACACAATCAGCTGTGTTCCGGAATTCTGAGCATGGGGAGTTTCCATGTTTTGTCTGCAGCGCCTGGGAACTCCTAGGAGCCTTTCGCGTGTCTTCTCCGAGTTTCTCCTTGTGCGGGCTGCCGGGGACAGGCGGGGGATGGGCTGGAAATGCAGGTAGCATGTAGTTCCTCCTCCTGGACTGGGGAGGTATTTAGCGGAATTCCCCCTGCCAGGGAACACCAGTGACCCCAGGCAGCTGCGTGGGGAGCGGCCACAAACTCCCCCACACAGTCAGACGTGTTCCGAAATTCTGATTGTTGGGAGGTTCCGTCTTCAGTCTGCTGCGCCTGGGATCTCCTAGGAGCCATTCGCGTGTCTTTCCAGAAAGTCTCCTAGTGCGGCCTGCCAGGAAATGCGGGGATGGGCTGGAAATGCAGGTAGCATGTATTGCCTCCCCCTGGACATGGGAGGTATTTAGCGGACTTCCTCCAGCCAGGGAACACCTGTGACCCCAGGCAGCTGTGTGGAGGGGGGCCCCAAACCTCCCCCACACAGTCAGCCGTGTTCCGGAATTCTGAGTTTGGGGAGGTTCCGTCTTCTTTCTGCAGCGACTGAGATCTCCTTGGAGCCCTTCAGGGTTCTTCCCCGAAATTTTCCTAGTGCGAGCTTCCGGGAAGTTCGGGTGATGAGCTGGAAATGCAGGTAGCATGTAGTGCCTCCCCATGGACAGGGGAGGTATTTAGCGGACTTACCCCTGCCAGGGAACACCTGTGACGACAGGCAGCTGCGTGGAGTGCGGCCCCAAACCCCCTCACAGTCAGACGTGTTCCGGAATTCTAAGCGTGGGGAGGTTCCGTCTTCCTTCTGGAGAGCCTGGGATCTCCTAGGAGCCCTTCGAGTGTCTTCCCCAAGAGTCCCCTAGTGCGGGCTGCCGGGGAAAGTCGGGGGATGGGCTGGAAATGCAGGTAGCATGTACTGCCTCTTCCTAGACAGGGGAGGTATTTAGCGGACTTCACCCTGACAGGGAACACCAGTGACCCCAGACAGCTGCGTGGAGGGACGGCCCCAAGCCTCCCAAACACAGTCAGCCGTGTTCCGGAATTCTGAGTGTAGGAGGTTCTGTCTTCTGTCTTCAGCGCCTGGGATCTCCTAGGAGCCATTCGCGTGTCTTCCCCGAGAATCTCCTATTGCGGGCTGCCGGGGAAATGCAGGGGATGTGCTGGAAATGCAGGTAGCATGTAGTGAGTCCCCCTGGACAGTGGAGGTATTTAGCGGACTTCCCCCTTCCAGAGAACACCTGTGACCCCAGGCAGCTGCGTGGAGGCTGGCCCCAAACCTCCCCTACACAGTCAGCCATGTTCCGGAATTCTGAGCGTGGGGAGTTTCCGTCTTCTTTCTGCAGCGCCTGGGATCTCCTAGGAGCTCTTCGCGTGTCTTCCACGAGAGTCTCCTTTTGCGGGCTGCCGGCGAAAGCGGGGGATGTGTTGGAAATGCAGGTCGCGTGTAGTGCCTCCCCCTGGACAGTGGAGGTATTTAGCGTACTTCCCCTTGCCAGGGATCACCTGTGACCCCAGGCAGCTGCGTGGAGCTCGGCATCAAACCTCCCCTACACAGTCAGCCGTGTTCCGGAATTCTGAGCGGATGGAGGTTCCGTCTTGTGTTTGCAGCGCCTGGGATCTCCAAGGAAGTATTCGCGTGTCTTCCCCGTGGGTCTCCTTGTGCGGGATGCCGGGGAAAGTCGGGGGAAGTGCTGGAAATACAGGTAGCATTTAGTTCCTCCCCCTGGACAGGGGAGGTATTTAGCGGAATTCCCCCTGCCAGGGAACACCAGTGACCCCAGGCAGCTGCGTTGTGAGTGGCCACAAAACTCCCCAACACAGTCAGACGTGTTCCGGGATTCTGAGTGTTGGGAGGTTCCGTCTTCTGTCTGCTGTGCCTGGGATTTCCTAGGAGGCATTCACTTGTCTTCCCCGAGATTCTCCTAGTGCGGGATGCTGGGGATAGTCGGGGGATGGTCTGGAAAAGCAGGTAGCATGTAGTGCCTCCCCTTGGACAGGGGAGGTATTTAGCGGACTTCCCCCTGCCAGGGAACACCTGTGTCCCCTGGCAGCTGCGTGGATGGCGGCCCCAAACCTCCCCGACACAATCAGCCGTGTTTCGGAATTCTGAGCATGGGGAGTTTCCATCTTTAGTCTGCAGCGCCTGGGATCTCCTAGGAGCCTTTCGCGTGTCTTCCCTGAGAGTCTCCTAGTGCGGGCTGCAGGGGAAATGTGGGGGATGTGCTGGAAATGCAGGTAGCATGTAGTGCCTCCACCTGGACCGGGGGTGTATTTAGAGGACTTCCCCCTGCCAGGGAACACCAGTGACCCCATGCCGCTTCGTGGAGGGCAGCCCCAAACCTCCCCCACACAGTCAGTTGTGTTCCGGAATTCTGAGGGTTGGGAGGTTCCGTATTCTGTCTGCTGCGACTGGGATCTCCTTGGAGCCCTTCGCGTGTATTCCCCGAGAGTCTCATAATGCGGGCTGCAGGGGAAAAGCGGGGGATGGGCTGGAATGCAGGTAGCATGTAGTGCCTCCCCCTGGACAGGGGAGGTATTTAGCGGACTTCCCCCTGCCAGGGAACACCAGTGACCCCAGGCAGCTGCGTGGAGAGCCGCCACAAAACTCCCCCACACAGTCAGACGTGTTCCGGAATTATGAGTGTTGGGAGGTTCCGTCTTCTGTCTGCTGCGCCTGGGATTTCCGAGGATCCCTTCACTTGTCTTCCCCGAGAGTCTCCTAGTGCGGGATGTCGGGGAAAATCGGGGGATGGGCTGGAAATTCAGGTAGCATGCCGTGCCTCCCCCTGGACAGGTGAGGTATTTAGCGGACTTCCCCTTGCCAGGGAACACCTGTGACACCATGCAGCTGCGTGGTGGGCCACACCAAAACTCCCGCACTCATTCAGCCGTGTTCTGGAATTCTGAGCATGGGGAGTTTCCATCTTTTGTCTGCTGCGCCTGGGATCTCCTAGGAGCCATTCACGTGTCTTTCCAGAAAGTCTCCTAGTGCGGCCTACCAGGAAATCCGGGGATGGGCTGAAAATGCAGGTAGCATGTATTGCCTCCCCCTGGACATGGGAGGTATTTAGCGGACTTCCTCCATCCAGGGAACACCTGTGTCCCCAGGCAGCTGTGTGGAGGGCGGCCCCTAACCTCCCCCACACAGTCAGCCGTGTTCCAGATCTCTGAGTTTGGGGAGGTACCGTCTTCTTTCTGCAGCGACTGAGATCTCCTAGGAGCCCTTCGCGGTTCTTCCCCGAAATTCTCCTAGTGCGAGCTTCCGGGAAGTTCGGGTGATGGGCTGGAAATGCAGGTAGCATGTAGTGCCTCCCCCTGGACAGGGGAGGTATTTAGCGGACTTCCCCCAGCCAGGGAACACCTGTGTCCCCAGGCAGCTTCTTGGATTGCGGCCCCAAACCTCCCCGACACAATCAGCCGTGTTTCAGAATTCTAAGCATTGGGAGTTTCCATCTTTTGTCTGCAGCGCCTGGGATCTCCTAGGAGCCTTTCGCATGTCTTCCCCAAGGGTCTCCTAGTGCGGGCTGCAGGGGAAAGGCGGGGGATGTGATGGAAATGCAGGTAGCATGTAGTTCCTCCACCTGAACAGGGGAGGTATTTAGCGGACTTCCCCCTGCCAGGGAACACCAGTGACCCCAGGCAGCTGCGTGGAGGGCAGCCCCAAACCTTCCCCACACAGTCAGCCTTGTTCCGGATTTCTCAGTGTGGGGAGGTTCCATCTTCTGTACGCAGCGCCTGGGATCTCCTAGGAGCCATTCGCATGTCTTCCCAGAAGGTCTCCTAGTGCGGCCTGCCAGGAAAGGCGGGGATGGGCTGGAAATGCAGGTAGCATGTAGTGCCTCCCCCTGGACATGGGAGGTATTTAGCGGACTTCCCCCAGCCAGGGAACACCTGTGAACCCAGGCAGCTGTGTGGAGGGCGGCCCCAAACCTCCCCCACACAGTCAGCCGTGTTCCGGAATTCTGAGCGTGGGGAGGTTTCGTCATCTTTCTGCAGCACCTGGGATCTCCTAGGAGCTATTCGCGTGTCTTCCCCTAGAGTCTCCTTGGGCGGGCTGCCGGGGCAAGGCGGGGGATGGGCTGGAAATGCAGGTAGCGTGTAGTGCCTCCCCCTGGACAGGGGAGGTATTTAGCGGACTTCCTCCTGCCAGGGAACACCTGTGTCCCCAGGCAGGTGAGTGGATTGCGGGCCCAAACTTATCCCACACAATCAGCCGTATTCCGGAATTCTGACCATAGGGAGTTTCCGACATCGGTCTGCAGCGCCTGGGATCTCCAAGGAGTCCTTCGCATGTCTTCCCCGAGAGTTTCCTAGTGCGGGCTGCCATGAAAAGGTGGGGGATTGGCTGGAAATGCAGGTAGCATTTAGTGCCTCCTCCTGGACAGGGGAGGTATTTTGCGGACTTCCCCCTTGCACCTAACACCTGCGACCCCAGGCAGCTACGTGGATGTCGGCCCCAAACCTCCCCCACACAGTCAGACGTGTTCCGTAATTTTGAGAGTGGGGAAGGTCCGTCTTCTGTCTTCAGCACCTGGGATCTCTTAGGAGCCTTTCGCATGTATTCCCCGAGAGTCTTCTAGTGCGGTCTGCCGGGGAAATGCGGGGGATGGGCTGGAAATGCAGGTTCCATGTAGTGCCTGTCCTTGGACAGGGGAGGTATTTAGCGGACTTCCCCCTGCCAGGGAACACCTGTGACCCCAGGAAGCTGCGTGGAGGGCGGCCCCAAACATCACCACACAGTCAGCCGTGTTCTGGAATTCTGAGTGTGGGGAGGTTCCGTCTTCTGTACGCAGCGCCTGGGATCTCCTTGGAGCATTTCGCGTGTCTTCCACGAGAGTCTCCTTTTGCGGGCTGCCGGGGAAAGGCGGGGGATGGGCTGGAAATGCAGGTAGCATGTAGTTCCTACCCCTGGACAGGGGAGGTATTTAGCGGAATTCCCCCTGCCTGGGAACACTTTTGACCCCAGGCAGCTGCGTGGAGAGAGGCCACAAAACTCCCCCACACAGTCAGACGTGTTCCGACTATTCTGATTGTTGGGAGGATCCGTCTTCTGTCTGCTGTGCCTGGGATCTCCTAGGAGCCATTCGCGTGTCTTCCCAGAAGGTATCCTAGTGCAGCCTGCCAGGAAAGGCGTGGATGGTCTGGAAATGCAGGTAGCATGTAGTGCCTCCCCCTGGACATGAGAGGTATTTAGCGGACTTCCCCCACCCAGGGAACACCTGTGACCCCATGCAGCTGTGTGGAGAGCGGCCCCAAACCTCCCGCACACAGTCAGCCGTGTTCCGGGATTCTGTGCGTTGGGAGGTTCCGTCTTCTTTCTGCAGCGCCTGGGATCTCCTATTAGCTCTTCGCGTGTCTTCCCCGAGAGTCTCTTTGTGCGGGCTGCCGGGGAAATGCGGGGGATGGGCTGGAAATGCAGGTAGCGTGTAGTAACTCCCCCTGGACAGGGGAGGTATTTAGCGGAATTACACCTGCCAGGGAACACCTGTGACCACAGACAGCTGCGTGGAGTGCGGCCCCAAACCCCCTCACTGTCAGCCGTGTTCCGGAATTCTAAGCGTGGGGAGGTTCCGTCTTCCTTCTGGAGAGACTAGGATCTCCTAGGAGCCCTTCGAGTGTCTTCCCCAAGAGTCCCCTAGTGCGGGCTGCCGGGGAATGTCGGGGGATGGGCTGGAAATGCAGGTAGCATGTACTGCCTCCCCCTAGACAGGGGAGGTATTTAGCGGACTTCCCCCTGACAGGGAACACCAGTGACCCCAGGCAGCTGCGTGGAGGGCAGCCCCAAACCTCCACCACAGTCAGAATTGTTCCGGAATTCTGAGAGTGGGGAGGTTCCGTCTTCTTTCTGCAGCGCCTGGGATTTCCAAGGAACCATTCGCGTGTCTTCCCCGAGGTTTTCCTTGTGCGGAATGCCGGGGAAAGGCGGGGGAAGGGCTGGAAATGCAGGTAGCATGTAGTTCCTCCCCCTGGACAGGGAAGGTATTTAGCGGAATTACCCCTGCCAGGGAACACCAGTGACCTCAGGCAGCTGCGTGGAGAGTGGCCACAAAACTACCCAACACCGTTAGACGTGTTGAGGAATTCTGAGCATGGGAATGTTCCGTCATCTTTCTGCAGCGCCTGGGATCTCCTAGGAGCTCTTCGCGTGTCTTCCCCGAGAGTCTCATTTTGCGGGCTTCCGGGGAAATGCGGGGGATTGGCTGAAAATTCAGTTAGCGTGTACTGCCTCCCCCTGGACAGGGGAGGTATTTAGCGGAATTCCCCCTACCAGGGAACACCTGTGAAACCAGGCAGCTCCATGGAGTGCTGCCCCAAAACTCCCCCACACAGTCAGCCGTGTTCCGGAATTCTGAGTGTTGGGAGGTTCCGTCTTCTGTCTCCTGCACCTGGGATCTCCTAGGAGCCCTTCGCGTGTTTTCCCCGAGAGTCTCATAATGCGGGCTGCAGGGGAAAAGCTGGGGATGGGCTGGAAATGCAGGTTCCATGTAGTGCCTCTCCCTGGACAGGGGAGGTATTTAGCGGAATTCCCCCTGTCAGGGAACACCTGTGACCTTAGGCAGATGCGTGGTGTGTGGTCCCAAACATCCACAACACAGTCAGCCGTGTTCCGGAATTCTGAGTGTGGGGAGTTTCCGTCTTCTGTCTGCAGGGCCTGGGATCACCTAGGAGCCCTTCGCGTGTCTTCCCAGAGTGTCTCCTTGTGCGGGCTGCCGTGAAAGGCGGGGGATGGGCTGGAATTGCAGGTAGCATGTAGATCATCCCCCTGGAGAGGGGAGGTATTTAGCTGAATACCCCCTGCCAGGGAACACCAGTGACCCCAGGCAGCTGCGTGGAGAGCGGCCACAAAACTCCCACACACAGTCAGACGTGTTCGGGAATTCTGAGATTTGGGAGGTTCCGTCTTCTGTCTGCTGCGCCTGGGATCTCCTAGGAGCCATTCGAGTGTCTTCCCAGAAGGTCTCCTAGTGCGGCCTGCCAGGAAAGTCGGGGATGGGCTGGAAATGCAGGTAGCATGTAGTGCCTCCCCCTGGACAGGGGAGGTATTTAGCGGTCTTCCCCCAGCCAGGGAACACCTGTGACCCCAGGCAGCTGTGCGGAGTGCGGCCCCAAACTTCCCCCACACAGTCAGCCGTGTTCCGGATTTGTGAGATTTGGGAGGTTCCGTCTTCTGTCTCCTGTACCTGGGATCTCCTAGGAGCCCTTCGCGTGTATTCCCCGAGAGTCTACTTATGAGGGCTGCAGGGGAAAAGCGGGGGATTGGCTGGAAATGCAGGCAGCATATAGTGCCTCCCCCTGGACAGGGGAGGTATTTAGCGAACTTCCTCCTGCCTGGAACAACTGTGTCCCCAGGCAGGTACATGGATGGCAGCCCCAAACCTATCCCACGCCATCAGCCGTGTTCCGGAATTCTGAATGTTGGGAGGTATCGTCTTTTATCTGCAGCGCCTGGGATCTGCTAGGGGCCCTTCGCATGTTTTCCCCGACAGTCTCATAGTGCGTGCTGCAGGGGAAAGGCGGGGGATGGGCTGAAATGCAGGTAGCATGTAGTGCCTCCCCCTGAACTGGGGAGTAATTTCGCGGACTTCCCCCTGTCAGGGAACACCTGTGACCCCAGGCAGCTGCGTGGAGGGCAGCCCCAAACCTCCCCCACACAGTCAGCCTTGTTCCGGATTTCTCAGTGTGGGGAGGTTCCATCTTCTGTACGCAGCGCCTGGGATCTCCTAGGAGCCATTCGCGTGTCTTCCCAGAAGGTCTCCTAGTGCGGCCTGCCAGGAAAGGCGGGGATGGGCTGGAAATGCAGGTAGCATGTAGTGCCTCCCCCTGGACATTGGAGGTATTTAGCGGACTTCCCCCAGCCAGGGAACACCTGTGAACACAGGCAGCTGTGTGGAGGGCGGCCCCAAACCTCCCCCACACAGTCAGCCGTGATCCGGAATTCTGAGCGTGGGGAGGTTTCGTCATCTTTCTGCAGCGCCTGGGATCTCCTAGGAGCTATTCGCGTGTCTTCCCCTAGAGTCTCCTTGTGCGGGCTGCCGGGGCAAGGCGGGGGATGGGCTGGAAATGCAGGTAGCGTGTAGTGCCTCCCCCTGGAAAGGGGAGGTATTTAGCGGACTTCCTCCTGCCAGGGAACACCTGTGTCCCCAGGCAGGTGAGTGGATGGCGGGCCCAAACTTATCCCACACAATCAGCCGTATTCCGGAATTCTGACCATAGGGAGTTTCCGACATCGGTCTGCTGCGCCTGGGATCTCCAAGGACTCCTTCGCATGTCTTCCCCGAGAGTTTCCTAGTGCGGGCTGCCATGAAAAGGAGGGGGATTGGCTGGAAATGCAGGTAGCATTTAGTGCCTCCTCCTGGACAGGGGAGGTATTTAGCGGACTTCCCCCTTGCACCTAACACCTGCGACCCCAGGCAGTTACGTGGATGTCGGCCCCAAACCTCCCCGACACAGTCAGACGTGTTCCATAATTTTGAGAGTGGGGAAGGTCCGTCTTCTGTCTTCAGCACCTGGGATCTCCTAGGAGCCTTTCGCATGTATTCCCCGAGAGACTTCTAGTGCGGGATGCCGGGGAAATGCGGGGGATGGGCTGGAAATGCAGGTTCCATGTAGTGCCTGTCCTTGGACAGGGGTGGTATTAAGCGGACTTCCCCCTGCCAGGGAACACCTGTGACCCTAGGAAGCTGCGTGGAGGGCGGCCGCAAACATCACCACACAGTTAGCCGTGTTCTGGAATTCTGAGTGTGGGGAGGTTCCGTCTTCTGTACGCAGCGCCTGGGATCTCCTTGGAGCCTTTCGCGTGTCTTCCACGAGAGTCTCCTTTTGCGGGCTGCCGGGGAAAGGCGGGGGATGGGCTGGAAATGCAGGTAGCATGTAGTACCTACCCCTGGACAGGGGAGGTATTTAGCGGAATTCCCTCTGCCAGGGAACACTTTTGACACCAGGCAGCATCGTGGAGAGCGGCCACAAAACTCCCCCACACAGTCAGACGTGTTCCGGAATTCTGATTGTTGGGAGGATCCGTCTTCTGTCTGCTGCGCCTGGGATCTCCTAGGAGCCATTCGCGTGTCTTCCCAGAAGGTATCCTAGTGCAGCCTGCCAGGAAAGGCGTGGATGGGCTGGAAATGCAGATAGCATGTAGTGCCTCCACCTGGACATGGGAGGTATTTAGCGGACTTCCCCCACCCAGGGAACACCTGTGACCCCATGCAGCTGTGTGGAGAGCGGCCCCAAACCTCCCCCACACAGTCAGCCGTGTTCCGGAATTCTGTGCGTTTGGAGGTTCCGTCTTCTTTCTGCAGCGCCTGGGATCTCCTAGGAGCTCTTCGCGTGTCTTCCCCGAGAGTCTCTTTGTGCGGGCTGCCGGGGAAAGTCGGGGGATGGGCTGGAAATGCAGGTAGCGTGTAGTGCCTCCCACTGGACAGGGGAGGTATTTAGCGGACTTACACCTGCCAGGGAACACCTGTGACCACAGGCAGCTGCGTGGAGTGCGGCCCCAAACCCCCTCACAGTCAGCCGTGTTCCGGAATTCTAAGCGTGGGGAGGTTCCGTCTTCCTTCTGGAGAGCCTGGGATCTCCTAGGAGCTTTCCAGTGTCTTCCCCAAGAGTCCCCCAGTGCGGGCTGCCGGGGAAAGTCGGGGGATGGGCTGGAAATGCAGGTAGCATGTACTGCCTCCCCCTAGACAGGGGAGGTATTTAGCGGACTTCCCCTGACAGGGAACACCAGTGACCCCAGGCAGCTGCTTGGAGGGCAGCTCCAAACCTCCACCACAGTCAGAATTGTTCCGGAATTCTGAGAGTGGGGAGGTTCCGTCTTCTTTCTGCAGCGCCTGGGATTTCCAAGGAACCATTCGCGTGTCTTCCCCGAGGTTTTCCTTGTGCGGGATGCCGGGGAAAGGCGGGGGATGGGCTGGAAATGCAGGTAGCATGTAGTTCCTCCACCTGGACAGGGGAGGTATTTAGCGGAATTCCCCCTGCCATGAACACCAGTGACCCCAGGCAGCTGCGTGGAGAGTGGCCACAAAACTCCCCAACACCGTTAGACGTGTTCAGGAATTCTGAGCGTGGGAAGGTTCCGTCATTTTTCTGCAGCCCTTGGGATCTCCTAGGAACTCTTCGGTTGTCTTCCCCGAGAGTCTCCTTTTGCGGGCTGCCGGGGAAATGCGAGGGATTGGCTGGAAATTCAGGTAGCGTGTAGTGCCTCTCCCTGGACAGGAGAGGTATTTAGCGGAATTCCCCCTGCCAGGGAACACCTGTGAAACCAGGCAGCTCCATGGAGGGCTGCCCCAAAACTCCCCCACACAGTCAGCCGTGTTCCGGAATTCTGAGTGTTGGGAGGTTCCGTCTTCTGTCTCCTGCACCTGGGATCTCCTAGGAGCCCTTCGCGTGTATTCCCCGAGAGTCTCATAATGCGGGCTGCAGGGGAAAAGCGGGGGATGGGCTGGAAATGCAGGTAGCGTGTAGTGCCTCCCCCTGGACAGGGGAGGTATTTAGCGGACTTCCTCCTGCCAGGTAACACCTGTGTCCCCAGGCAGGTTCGTGGATGGCGGCCCCAAACCTATCCCACACAATGAGCCGTGTTCCGGAATTCTGAGGGTTGGAAGGTTTCGTCTTCTGTCTGCAGCGCCTGGGATCTCCTAGGAGCCCTTCGCATGTCTTCCCCGAGATTCTCATAGTGCGGTCTGCAGGAGAAATGCGGGGGATGGGCTGGAAATGCAGGTAGCATGTAGTTCCTCCCCCTGGACAGGGGAGTTATTTCGCGGACTTCCCCCTGCCAGGGAACACCTGTGACCCCAGGCAGCTGCGTGGAGGGCAGCCACAAACCTCCAACACAGTCAGACTTGTTCCGGAATTCTGAGCGTGGGGAGGTTCCGTCTTCTGTCTGCAGCGACTGGGATCTCCAAGGAACCATTCGCGTGTCTTCCCCGAGGGTCTCCTTGTGCGGGCTGCCGGGGAAAGGCGAGGGATGTGCTGGAAATGCAGGTAGCATATAGTTCCTCCCCCTGGACAGGGGAGGTATTTAGCGGAATTCCCCCTGCCAGGGAACACAAGTGACCCCAGGCAGCTGCGTGGATAGCGGCCACAAATTCCCCAAACAGTCAGATGTGTTCCGAAATTCTGATTGTTGGGAGGTTCCGTCTTCAGTCTGCTGTGCCTGGGATCTCCTAGGAGCCATTCGCGTGTCTTCCCAGAAGGTCTCCTAGTGCGGCCTGCCAGGAAAGGCGGGGATCGGCTGGAAATGCAGGTAGCATGTAGTGCCTCCCCCTGGACAGGGGAGGTATTTAGCGGACTTCCCCTTGCCAGGGAACACCTGTGACCCCAGGCAGCTGCGTGGAGGGCGGCACCAAAACTCCCGCACACATTCAGCCGTGTTCCGGAATTCTGAGTGTGGGGAGGTTCCGTCTTCTGTCTCCTGCGCCTGGGATTTCCTAGTAGCCCTCCACTTGACTTCCCTGAGAGTCTACTATTGCGGGCTGCAGGGGAAAGGCGGGGGAAGGGCTGGAAATGCAGGTAGCATATAGTGCCTCTCCCTGGACAGGGGAGGTATTTGGTGGACTTCCCCCTGCCAGGGAACACCTGGGTCCCCCGGCAGCGGCGTGGATGGCGGCCCCAATCCTCCACCACACAATCAGCTGTGTTCCGGAATTCTGAGCATGGGGAGTTTCCATCTTTTGTCTGCAGCGCCTGGGAACTCCTAGGAAACTTTCGCGTGTCTTCCCCGAGATTCTTCTTGTGCGGGCTGCCGGGGAAAGGCGGGGGATGGGCTTGAAATGCAGGTAGCATATAGTTCCTCCCCCTGGACAGGGGAGGTATTTAGCGGACTTCCTCCTGCCTGGAACACCTGTGTCCCCAGGCAGGTGCGTGGATGGCAGTCCCAAACCTATCACAAGCCATCAGCCGTGTTCCGGAATTCTGAGTGTTGGGAGGTTTCGTCTTCTATCTGCAGCGCCTGGGATCTGCTAGGAGCCCTTCGCATGTTTTCACCGATAGTCTCATAGTGAGTGCTGCAGGGGAAAGGCGGGGGATGGGCTGGAAATGCAGGTAGCATGTAGTGAGTCCCCCTGGACTGGGGAGTTATTTCGCGGACTTCCCCCTGTCAGGGAACACCTGTGACCCCAGGCAGCTGCGTGGAGGGAAGCCTCAAACCTCCACCACAGTCAGACTTGTTCCGGAATTCTGAGTGTGGGGAGGTTCCGTCTTCTGTTTGCTGCGCCTGGGATTTCCTAGGAGCCCTTCAATTGTCTTCCCCGAGAGTCTCCTAGTGCGGGATGCCGGGGAAAGTCGGGGGATGGCTGGAAATGCAGGTAGCATGTAGTGCCTCCCCCTGGACAGGGGAGGTATTTAGCGGACTTCCTCCTGCCAGGTAACACCTTTGTCCCCAGGCAGGTTCGTGGATGGCGGCCCCAAACCTATCCCACACAATGAGCCGTGTTCCGGAATTCTGAGGGTTGGAAGGTTTCGTCTTCTGTCTGCAGCGCCTGGGATCTCCTAGGAGCCCTTCGCATGTCTTCCCCGAGATTCTCATAGTGCGGGATGCAGGAGAAATGCGGGGGATGGGCTGGAAATGCAGGTAGCATGTATAGCCTCCCCTGTCCTGGGGAGGTATTTCGCGGAATTCCCCCTGCCAGGGAACACCTGTGACCCCAGGCAGCTGCGTGGAGTGCAGCCACAAACCTCCAACACAGTCAGACTTGTTCCGGAATTCTGAGCGTGGGGATGTTCCGTCTTCTGTCTGCAGCGACTGGGATCTCCAAGGAACCATTCGCGTGTCTTCCCCGAGGGTCTCCATGTGCGGGCTGCCGGGGAAAGGCGGGGGATGGGCTGGAAATGCAGGTAGCATGGAGTGCCTCCCCCTGGATAGGGGAGGTATTTAGCGGACTTCCACCTGCCAGGGAACACCAGTGACCCCAGGCAGCTGCGTGGAGAGCCGCCACAAAACTCCCCCACACAGTCAGAAGTGTTCCGGAATTATGAGTGTTGGGAGGTTCCGTCTTCTGTCTGCTGCGCCTGGGATTACCTAGGAGCCCTTCACTTGTCTTCCCCGAGAGTCTCCTAGTGCGGGATGCCAGTGAAAATCGGGGGATGGGCTAGAAATTCAGGTAGCATGTAGTGCCTCCCCCTGGACAGGGGAGGTATTTAGCGGACTTCCCCTTGCCAGGGAACACCTGTGACCCCCGCAGCGGCGTGGATGGCGGCCCCAATCCTCCACCACACAATCAGCTGTGTTCCGGAATTCTGAGCATGGGGAGTTTCCATCTTTTGTCTGCAGCGCCTGGGAACTCCTAGGAAACTTTCGCGTGTCTTCCCCGAGATTCTCCTTGTGCGGGCTGCCGGGGAAAGGCGGGGGATGGGCTTGAAATGCAGGTAGCATATAGTTCCTCCCCCTGGACAGGGGAGGTATTTAGCGGACTTCCTCCTGCCTGGAACACCTGTGTCCCCAGGCAGGTGCGTGGATGGCAGTCCCAAACCTATCCCAAGCCATCAGCCGTGTTCCAGAATTCTGAGTGTTGGGAGGTTTCGTCTTCTATCTGCAGCGCCTGGGATCTGCTAGGAGCCCTTCGCCGTTTTCCCCGATAGTCTCATAGTGCGTGCTGCAGGGGAAAGGCGGGGGATGGGCTGGAAATGCAGGTAGCATGTATTTCCTCCCCCTGGACAGGGGAGTTATTTCGCGGACTTCCCCCTGTCAGGGAACACCTGTGACCCCAGGCAGCTGCGTGGAGGGCAGCCTCAAACGTCCACCACAGTCAGACTTGTTCCGGAATTCTGAGTGTGGGGAGGTTCCGTCTTCTGTTTGCTGCGCCTGGGATTTCCTAGGAGCCCTTCAATTGTCTTCCCCGAGAGTCTCCTAGTGCGGGATGCCGGGGAAAGTCGGGGGATGGCTGGAAATGCAGGTAGCATGTAGTGCCTCCCCCTGGACAGGGGAGGTATTTAGCGGACTTCCCCCTGCCAGGGAACACCTGTGACCCCAGGCAGCTGCGTGGAGGGCGGCCCCAAACCCCCTCACAGTCAGCCGTGTTCCGAAATTCTAAGCGTGGGGAAGTTCCGTCTTCCTTCTGCAGCGCCTGTGATCTCCTAGGAGCCCTTCGAGTGTCTTCCACAAGAGTCTCTTATGCAGGCTGCCGGGGAAAGGCGGGTGATGGGCTGGAAATGCAGGTATCATGTACTGCCTCCCCCTAGACAGGGCAGGTATTTAGCGGACTTCTACCTGACAGGGAACACCAGTGACTCCAGGCAGCTGCGTGGATGGACGGGAACAAACATCTCACACACAGTCAGCCGTGTTCAGGAATTCTGAGTTTAGGAGTTTCCATCATCTGTCTGCAGCGCCTGGGATCTCCTAGGAGCAACTCGCGTGTCTTCCCCGAGAATCTCCTAGTGCGGGCTGCCGGGGAAAGGCGGGGGATGTGCTGGAAATGCAGGTAGAATGTAGTGAGTCCCCCTGGACAGGGGAGGTATTTAGCGGACTTTCCCCTTCCAGAGCACAACTGTGACCCCAGGCAGCTGCGTGGATGGCGGCCACAAACCTCCCCTACACAGTCAGCCGTGTTCCGGAATTCGGAGTGTGGGAAGGTTCCGTCAACTGTCTGCAGTGCCTGGGATCTCCTATCAGCCATTCGCGTGTCTTCCCCGAGAGTCTCATAGTGCGGACTGCCGGGGAAAGTTGGGGGATGGGCTGGAAATGCATGTAGCATTTAGTGCCTCCCCCTGGACAGGGGAGGTATTTAGCGGACTTCCCCCTGCCAGGGAACACGTGTGACCACAGGCAGCTGCGTGGAGTGCGGCCCCAAACCCCCACACAGTCAGCCGTGTTCCGGAATTCTAAGCGTGGGGAAGTTCCGTCTTCCTTCTGGAGCGCTTGGGATCTCCTAGGAGCCCTTCGAGTGTCTTCCCCAAGAGTCCCCTATTGCGGGCTGCCGGGGAAAGGCGGGGTTGGTCTGGAAATGCAGGTAGCATGTACTGCCTCCCCCTGGACAGGGGAGGTATTTAGCGGACTTCCCCCTGACAGAGAACACCAGTGACCCCACACAGCTTCGTGGAGGGACGGCCCCAAACTTCCCACACACAGTCAGCCGTGTTCCGGAATTCTGAGTGTTGGGAGGTTTTGTCTTCTATCTACTGCGCCTGGGATCTCCTAGGAGCACTTCGCATGTCTTCCCCGAGTGTCTCATAGTGCGGGCTGCAGGGGAAAGGCGGGGGATGGGCTGGAAATGCAGGTAGCATGTAGTGCCTCCCCCTGGGCTGGGGAGGTATTTCGAGGACTTCCCCCTGCCAGGGAACACCTGTGACCCCAGACAGCTGCGTGGAGGGCAGCCCCAAACCTCCACCACAGTCAGACTTGTTCCGGAATTCTGAGCGTGGGGAGGTTCCGTCTTCTGTCTGCAGCGCCTGGGATTACTTAGGAGCCCTTCACTTGTCTTCCCCTAGAGTCTCCTAGTGTGGGCTGCCGGGGAAAGGCGGGGGATGAGCTGTAAATGCAGGTAGCATGTAGTGCCTCCCCATGGACAGGGGAGGTATTTAGCGTACTTCCCCCTCCCAGGGATCACCTGTGACCCCTGGCAGCTGCGTGGAGGGCAGCCCCAAACCTCCACCACAGTCAGACTTGTTCCGGAATTCTGAGCGGATGGAGGTTCCGTCTTGTGTTTGCAGCGCCTGGGATCTCCAAGGAACTATTCGCGTGTCTTCCCCGAGGGTCTCCTTGTGCGGGATGCCGGGGAAAGTCGGGGGAAGGGCTGGAAATACAGGTAGCATTTAGTTCCTCCCCCTGGACAGGGGAGGTATTTAGCGGAATTCCCCCTGCCAGGGAACACCAGTGACCCCAGGCAGCTGCGTTGTGAGTGGCCACAAAACTCCCCCACACAGTCAGACGTGTTCCGGAATTCTGAGTGTTGGGAGGTTCCGTCTTCTGTCTGATGCTCCTGGGATTTCCTAGGAGCCATTCACTTGTCTTCCCCGAGAGTCTCCTAGTGCGGGATCCCGGGGAAAGTCGGGTGATGGGCTGGAAAAGCAGGTAGCATGTAGTGCCTCCCCCTGGACAGGGGAGGTATTTAGCGGACTTCCCCCTGCCAGGGAACACCTGTGACCCCAGGCAGCTGCGTGGAGGGCAGCCTCAAACGTCCACCACAGTCAGACTTGTTCCGGAATTCTGAGTGTGGGGAGGTTCCATCTTCTGTTTGCTGCGCCTGGGATTTCCTAGCAGCCCTTCAATTGTCTTCCCGGAGAGTCTCCTAGTGCGGGATCCCGGGGAAAGTCGGGGGATGGGCTGGAAAAGCAGGTAGCATGTAGTGCCTCCCCCTGGACAGGGGAGGTATTTAGCGGACTTCCCCTTGCCAGGGAACACCTGTGACCCCCGCAGCGGCGTGGATGGCGGCCCCAATCCTCCACCACACAATCAGCTGTGTTCCGGAATTCTGAGCATGGGGAGTTTCCATCTTTTGTCTGCACCGCCTGGGAACTCCTAGGAAACTTTCGCGTGTCTTCCCCGAGAGTCTCCTTATGAGGGCTGCAGGGGAAAAGCAGGGGATTGGCTGGAAATGCAGGCAGCATATAGTGCCTCCCCCTGGACAGGGGAGGTATTTAGCGGACTTCTTCCTGCCTGGAACAACTGTTTCCCCAGGCAGGTGCGTGGATGGCAGCCCCAAACCTATCCCACGCCATCAGCCGTGTTCCGGAATTCTGAGTGTTGGGAGGTTTCGTCTTCTATCTGCAGCGCCTGGGATCTGCTAGGAGCCCTTCGCATGTTTTCCCCGACAGTCTCATAGTGCGTGCTGCAGGGGAAAGGCGGGGGATGGGCTGAAATGCAGGTAGCATGTAGTGCCTCCCCCTGAACTGGGGAGATATTTCGCGGACTTCCCCATGTCAGGGAACACCTGTGACCCCAGGCAGCTGCGTGGAGGGCAGCCCCAAACCTCCCCCACACAGTCAGCCTTGTTCCGGATTTCTCAGTGTGGGGAGGTTCCATCTTCTGTACGCAGCGCCTGGGATCTCCTAGGAGCCATTCGCGTGTCTTCCCAGAAGGTCTCCTAGTGCGGCCTGCCAGGAAAGGCGGGGATGGGCTGGAAATGCAGGTAGCATGTAGTGCCTCCCCCTGTACATGGGAGGTATTTAGCGGACTTCCCCCAGCCAGGGAACACCTGTGAACCCAGGCAGCTCTGTGGAGGGCGGCCCCAAACCTCCCCCACAATGTCAGCCGTGTTCCGGAATTCTGAGCGTGGGGAGGTTTCGTCATCTTTCTGCAGCGCCTGGGATCTCCTAGGAGCTATTCGCGTGTCTTCCCCTAGAGTCTCTTTTTGCGGGCTGCCGGGGCAAGGCGGTGGATGGGCTGGAAATGCAGGTAGCCTGTAGTGCCTCCCCCTGGACAGGGGAGGTATTTAGCGGACTTCCCCCTTGCACCTAACACCTGCGACCCCAGGCAGCTACGTGTATGTCGGCCCCAAACCTCCCCCACACAGTCAGACGTGTTCCGTAATTTTGAGAGTGGGGAAGGTCCGTCTTCTGTCTTCAGCACCTGGGATCTCCTAGGTGCCTTTCGCATGTATTCCCCGAGAGTCTTCTAGTGCGGGCTGCCGGGGAAATGCGGGGGATGGGCTGGAAATGCAGGTTCCATGTAGTGCCTGTCCTTGGACAGGGGTGGTATTTAGCGGACTTCCCCCTGCCAGGGAACACCTGTGACCCCAGGAAGCTCCGTGGAGAGCGGCCACAAAACTCCCCCACACAGTCAGACGTGTTCCGGAATTCAGATTGTTGGGAGGATCCGTCTTCTGTCTGCTGCGCCTGGGATTTCCTAGGAGCCATTCGCGTGTCTTTCCAGAAGTTATCCTAGTGCAGCCTGCCAGGAAAGGCGTGGATGGGCTGGAAATGCAGGTAGCATTTAGTTCCTACCCCTGGACAGGGGAGGTATTTAGCGGAATTCCCTCTGCCAGGGAACACTTTTGACACCAGGCAGCTCCGTGGAGAGCGGCCACAAAACTCCCCCACACAGTCAGACGTGTTCCGGAATTCAGATTGTTGGGAGGATCCGTCTTCTGTCTGCTGCGCCTGGGATCTCCTAGGAGCCATTCGCGTGTCTTCCCAGAAGGTATCCTAGTGCAGCCTGCCAGGAAAGGCGTGGATGGGCTGGAAATGCAGATAGCATGTAGTGCCTCCACCTGGACATGGGAGGTAATTAGCGGACTTCCCCCACCCAGGGAACACCTGTGACCACAGGCAGCTGCGTGGAGTGCGGCCCCAAACCCCCTCACAGTCAGCCGTGTTCCGGAATTCTAAGCGTGGGGAGGTTCTGTCTTCCTTCTGGAGAGCCTGGGATCTCTTAGGAGCCTTTCGAGTGTCTTCCCCAAGATTCCCCTAGTGCGGGCTGCCGGGGAAAGTCGGGGGATGGGCTGGAAATGCAGGTAGCATGTACTGCCTATCCCTAGAAAGGGGAGGTATTTAGCGGACTTCCCCTGACAGGGAACACCAGTGACCCCAGGCAGCTGCGTGGAGGGCAGCCCCAAACCTCCACCACAGTCAGAATTGTTCCGGAATTCTGAGAGTGGGGAGGTTCCGTCTTCTTTCTGCAGCGCCTGGGATTTCCAAGGAACCATTCGCGTGTCTTCCCCGAGGTTTTCCTTGTGCGGGATGCCGGGGAAAGGCGGGGGAAGGGCTGGAAATGCAGGTAGCATGTAGTTCCTCCCCCTGGACAGGGGAGGTATTTAGCGGAAATCCCCCTGCCATGAACACCAGTGACCCCAGCAGCTGCGTGGAGAGTGGCCACAAAACTCCCCAACACCGTTAGACGTGTTCAGGAATTCTGAGCGTGGGAAGGTTCCGTCATCTTTCTGCAGCCCTTGGGATCTCCTAGGAACTCTTCGGGTGTCTTCCCCGAGAGTCTCCTTTTGCGGGCTGCCGGGAAAATGCGGGGATTGGCTGGAAATTCAGGTAGCGTGTAGTGCCTCTCCCTGGACAGGAGAGGTATTTAGCGGAAATCCCCCTGCCAGGGAACACCTGTGAAACCAGGCAGCTCCATGGAGGGCTGCCCCAAAACTCCCCCACACAGTCAGCCGTGTTCCGGAATTCTGAGTGTTGGGAGGTTCCGTCTTCTGTCTCCTGCACCTGGGATCTCCTAGGAGCCCTTCGCGTGTATTCCCCGAGAGTCTCATAATGCGGGCTGCAGGAGAAATGCGGGGGATGGGCAGGAAATGCAGGTAGCATGTAGTGAGTCCCCCTGGACAGTGGAGGTATTTAGCGGAATTCCCCCTTCCAGAGAACACCTGTGACCCCAGGCAGCTGCGTGGAGTGTGGCCCCAAACCTCCCCTACACAGTCAGCCATGTTCCGGAATTCTGAGCGTGGGGAGTTTCCGTCTTCTTTCTGCAGCGCCTGGGATCTCCTAGGAGCTCTTCGTGTGTCTTCCACGAGAGTCTCCTTGTGCGGGCTGCCGGTGAAAGCGGGGGATGGGTTGGAAATGCAGGTCGCGTGTAGTGCCTCCCCCTGGACTGGGGAGGTATTTAGCGTACTTCCCCTTGCCAGGGATCACCTGTGACCCCAGGCAGCTGCGTGGAGCTCGGCATCAAACCTCCCCTACACAGTCAGCCGTGTTCCGGAATTCTGAGCCGATGGAGGTTCCGTCTTGTGTTTGCAGTGCCTGGGATCTCCAAGGAAGTATTCGCGTGTCTTCCCCGTGGGTCTCCTTGTGCGGGATGCCGGGGAAAGTCGGGGGAAGTGCTGGAAATACAGGTAGCATTTAGTTCCTCCCCCTGGACAGGGGAGGTATTTAGCGGAATTCCCCCTGCCAGGGAACACCAGTGACCCCAGGCAGCTGCGTTGTGAGTGGCCACAAAACTCCCCAACACAGTCAGACGTGTTCCGGGATTCTGAGTGTTGGGAGGTTCCGTCTTCTGTCTGCTGCGCCTGGGATTTCCTAGGAGCCATTCACTTGTCTTCCCCGAGATTCTCCTAGTGCGGGATGCTGGGGAAAGTCGGGGGATGGTCTGGAAAAGCAGGTAGCATGTAGTGCCTCCCTCTGGACAGGGGAGGTATTTAGCGGACTTCCCCCTGCCAGGGAACACCTGTGTCCCCTGGCAGCTGCGTGGATGGCGGCCCCAAACCTCCCCGACACAATCAGCCGTGTTTCGGAATTCTGAGCATGGGGAGTTTCCATCTTTAGTCTGCAGCGCCTGGGATCTCCTAGGAGCCTTTCGCGTGTCTTCCCCGAGAGTCTCATAGTGCGGGCTGCAGGGGAAATGTGGGGGATGTGCTGGAAATGCAGGTAGCATGTAGTGCCTCCACCTGGACCGGGGGTGTATTTAGAGGACTTCCCCCTGCCAGGGAACACCAGTGACCCCATGCCGCTTCGTGGAGGGCAGCCCCAAACCTCCCCCACACAGTCAGTTGTGTTCCGGAATTCTGAGGGTTGGGAGGTTCCGTATTCTGTCTGCTGCTACTGGGATCTCCTAGGAGCCCTTCACGTGTCTTTCCCGAGAGTCTCCTAGCGCGGGCGCCCGGGGAAACGCGGGGGATGGTCTGAAAATGCAGTATCCATGTAGTGCCTCCCTCTGGACAGGGGAGGTATTTAGCGGACTTCCCCCTTGCACCTAAAACTTGCGACCCAAGGGAGCTGCGTGGATAGCGGCCACAAGACTCCCCCACACAGTCAGACGTGTTCGGGAATTCTGAGTTTTGGTAGGTTCCGTCTTCTGTCTGCTGCGCCTGGGATCTCCTAGGAGCCATTCGAGAGTCTTCCCAGAAGGTCTCCTAGTGCGGACTGCCAGGAATGTCGGGGATGGGCTGGAAATGCAGGTAGCATATAGTGCCTCCCCCTGGACTGGGGAGGTATTTCGCGGACTTCCCCCTGCCAGGGAACACCTGTGACCCGAGGCAGCTCCGTGGAGGGCAGCCCCAAACTTCCATCACAGTCAGACTTGTTCCGGAATTCTGAGTGTGGGGAGGTACGTCTTCTGTCTCCTGCGCCTGTGATTTCCTAGTAGCCCTCCGCTTGTCTTCCCTGAGAGTCTCCTTTTGCGGGCTGCAGGGGAAAGGCGGGGGATGGGCTGGAAATGCAGGTAGCATGTAGCGCCTTCCCCTGGACTGGGGAGGTATTTAGCGGACTTCCCCCTGCCAAGGAACACCTGTGCCCCTGGAAGCTGCGTGGATGTCGGCCCCAATCCTCCACCACACAATCAGCTGTGTTCCGGAATTCTGAGCATGGGGAGTTTCCATGTTTTGTCTGCAGCGCCTGGGAACTCCTAGGAGCCTTTCGCGTGTCTTCTCCGAGTTTCTCCTTGTGCGGGCTGCCGGGGACAGGCGGGGGATGGGCTGGAAATGCAGGTAGCATGTAGTTCCTCCTCCTGGACTGGGGAGGTATTTAGCGGAATTCCCCCTGCCAGGGAACACCAGTGACCCCAGGCAGCTGCGTGGGGAGCGGCCACAAACTCCCCCACACAGTCAGACGTGTTCCGAAATTCTGATTGTTGGGAGGTTCCGTCTTCAGTCTGCTGCGCCTGGGATCTCCTAGGAGCCATTCGCGTGTCTTTCCAGAAAGTCTCCTAGTGCGGCCTGCCAGGAAATGCGGGGATGGGCTGGAAATGCAGGTAGCATGTATTGCCTCCCCCTGGACATGGGAGGTATTTAGCGGACTTCCTCCAGCCAGGGAACACCTGTGACCCCAGGCAGCTGTGTGGAGGGGGGCCCCAAACCTCCCCCACACAGTCAGCCGTGTTCCGGAATTCTGAGTTTGGGGAGGTTCCGTCTTCTTTCTGCAGCGACTGAGATCTCCTTGGAGCCCTTCAGGGTTCTTCCCCGAAATTTTCCTAGTGCGAGCTTCCGGGAAGTTCGGGTGATGAGCTGGAAATGCAGGTAGCATGTAGTGCCTCCCCATGGACAGGGGAGGTATTTAGCGGACTTACCCCTGCCAGGGAACACCTGTGACGACAGGCAGCTGCGTGGAGTGCGGCCCCAAACCCCCTCACAGTCAGACGTGTTCCGGAATTCTAAGCGTGGGGAGGTTCCGTCTTCCTTCTGGAGAGCCTGGGATCTCCTAGGAGCCCTTCGAGTGTCTTCCCCAAGAGTCCCCTAGTGCGGGCTGCCGGGGAAAGTCGGGGGATGGGCTGGAAATGCAGGTAGCATGTACTGCCTCTTCCTAGACAGGGGAGGTATTTAGCGGACTTCACCCTGACAGGGAACACCAGTGACCCCAGACAGCTGCGTGGAGGGACGGCCCCAAGCCTCCCAAACACAGTCAGCCGTGTTCCGGAATTCTGAGTGTAGGAGGTTCTGTCTTCTGTCTTCAGCGCCTGGGATCTCCTAGGAGCCATTCGCGTGTCTTCCCCGAGAATCTCCTATTGCGGGCTGCCGGGGAAATGCAGGGGATGTGCTGGAAATGCAGGTAGCATGTAGTGAGTCCCCCTGGACAGTGGAGGTATTTAGCGGACTTCCCCCTTCCAGAGAACACCTGTGACCCCAGGCAGCTGCGTGGAGGCTGGCCCCAAACCTCCCCTACACAGTCAGCCATGTTCCGGAATTCTGAGCGTGGGGAGTTTCCGTCTTCTTTCTGCAGCGCCTGGGATCTCCTAGGAGCTCTTCGCGTGTCTTCCACGAGAGTCTCCTTTTGCGGGCTGCCGGCGAAAGCGGGGGATGTGTTGGAAATGCAGGTCGCGTGTAGTGCCTCCCCCTGGACAGTGGAGGTATTTAGCGTACTTCCCCTTGCCAGGGATCACCTGTGACCCCAGGCAGCTGCGTGGAGCTCGGCATCAAACCTCCCCTACACAGTCAGCCGTGTTCCGGAATTCTGAGCGGATGGAGGTTCCGTCTTGTGTTTGCAGCGCCTGGGATCTCCAAGGAAGTATTCGCGTGTCTTCCCCGTGGGTCTCCTTGTGCGGGATGCCGGGGAAAGTCGGGGGAAGTGCTGGAAATACAGGTAGCATTTAGTTCCTCCCCCTGGACAGGGGAGGTATTTAGCGGAATTCCCCCTGCCAGGGAACACCAGTGACCCCAGGCAGCTGCGTTGTGAGTGGCCACAAAACTCCCCAACACAGTCAGACGTGTTCCGGGATTCTGAGTGTTGGGAGGTTCCGTCTTCTGTCTGCTGTGCCTGGGATTTCCTAGGAGGCATTCACTTGTCTTCCCCGAGATTCTCCTAGTGCGGGATGCTGGGGATAGTCGGGGGATGGTCTGGAAAAGCAGGTAGCATGTAGTGCCTCCCCTTGGACAGGGGAGGTATTTAGCGGACTTCCCCCTGCCAGGGAACACCTGTGTCCCCTGGCAGCTGCGTGGATGGCGGCCCCAAACCTCCCCGACACAATCAGCCGTGTTTCGGAATTCTGAGCATGGGGAGTTTCCATCTTTAGTCTGCAGCGCCTGGGATCTCCTAGGAGCCTTTCGCGTGTCTTCCCTGAGAGTCTCCTAGTGCGGGCTGCAGGGGAAATGTGGGGGATGTGCTGGAAATGCAGGTAGCATGTAGTGCCTCCACCTGGACCGGGGGTGTATTTAGAGGACTTCCCCCTGCCAGGGAACACCAGTGACCCCATGCCGCTTCGTGGAGGGCAGCCCCAAACCTCCCCCACACAGTCAGTTGTGTTCCGGAATTCTGAGGGTTGGGAGGTTCCGTATTCTGTCTGCTGCGACTGGGATCTCCTTGGAGCCCTTCGCGTGTATTCCCCGAGAGTCTCATAATGCGGGCTGCAGGGGAAAAGCGGGGGATGGGCTGGAATGCAGGTAGCATGTAGTGCCTCCCCCTGGACAGGGGAGGTATTTAGCGGACTTCCCCCTGCCAGGGAACACCAGTGACCCCAGGCAGCTGCGTGGAGAGCCGCCACAAAACTCCCCCACACAGTCAGACGTGTTCCGGAATTATGAGTGTTGGGAGGTTCCGTCTTCTGTCTGCTGCGCCTGGGATTTCCGAGGATCCCTTCACTTGTCTTCCCCGAGAGTCTCCTAGTGCGGGATGTCGGGGAAAATCGGGGGATGGGCTGGAAATTCAGGTAGCATGCCGTGCCTCCCCCTGGACAGGTGAGGTATTTAGCGGACTTCCCCTTGCCAGGGAACACCTGTGACACCATGCAGCTGCGTGGTGGGCCACACCAAAACTCCCGCACTCATTCAGCCGTGTTCTGGAA
This sequence comes from Camelus ferus, assembly GCF_009834535.1. NCBI lineage: Eukaryota > Metazoa > Chordata > Mammalia > Artiodactyla > Camelidae > Camelus > Camelus ferus. The sequence continues at coordinate 9,430,404 of NC_045731.1, read as the reverse complement.
TTCTGAGCATGGGGAGTTTCCATCTTTTGTCTGCTGCGCCTGGGATCTCCTAGGAGCCATTCACGTGTCTTTCCAGAAAGTCTCCTAGTGCGGCCTACCAGGAAATCCGGGGATGGGCTGAAAATGCAGGTAGCATGTATTGCCTCCCCCTGGACATGGGAGGTATTTAGCGGACTTCCTCCATCCAGGGAACACCTGTGTCCCCAGGCAGCTGTGTGGAGGGCGGCCCCCTAACCTCCCCCACACAGTCAGCCGTGTTCCAGATCTCTGAGTTTGGGGAGGTACCGTCTTCTTTCTGCAGCGACTGAGATCTCCTAGGAGCCCTTCGCGGTTCTTCCCCGAAATTCTCCTAGTGCGAGCTTCCGGGAAGTTCGGGTGATGGGCTGGAAATGCAGGTAGCATGTAGTGCCTCCCCCTGGACAGGGGAGGTATTTAGCGGACTTCCCCCAGCCAGGGAACACCTGTGTCCCCAGGCAGCTTCTTGGATTGCGGCCCCAAACCTCCCCGACACAATCAGCCGTGTTTCAGAATTCTAAGCATTGGGAGTTTCCATCTTTTGTCTGCAGCGCCTGGGATCTCCTAGGAGCCTTTCGCATGTCTTCCCCAAGGGTCTCCTAGTGCGGGCTGCAGGGGAAAGGCGGGGGATGTGATGGAAATGCAGGTAGCATGTAGTTCCTCCACCTGAACAGGGGAGGTATTTAGCGGACTTCCCCCTGCCAGGGAACACCAGTGACCCCAGGCAGCTGCGTGGAGGGCAGCCCCAAACCTTCCCCACACACTCAGCCTTGTTCCGGATTTCTCAGTGTGGGGAGGTTCCATCTTCTGTACGCAGCGCCTGGGATCTCCTAGGAGCCATTCGCATGTCTTCCCAGAAGGTCTCCTAGTGCGGCCTGCCAGGAAAGGCGGGGATGGGCTGGAAATGCAGGTAGCATGTAGTGCCTCCCCCTGGACATGGGAGGTATTTAGCGGACTTCCCCCAGCCAGGGAACACCTGTGAACCCAGGCAGCTGTGTGGAGGGCGGCCCCAAACCTCCCCCACACAGTCAGCCGTGTTCCGGAATTCTGAGCGTGGGGAGGTTTCGTCATCTTTCTGCAGCACCTGGGATCTCCTAGGAGCTATTCGCGTGTCTTCCCCTAGAGTCTCCTTGGGCGGGCTGCCGGGGCAAGGCGGGGGATGGGCTGGAAATGCAGGTAGCGTGTAGTGCCTCCCCCCTGGACAGGGGAGGTATTTAGCGGACTTCCTCCTGCCAGGGAACACCTGTGTCCCCAGGCAGGTGAGTGGATTGCGGGCCCAAACTTATCCCACACAATCAGCCGTATTCCGGAATTCTGACCATAGGGAGTTTCCGACATCGGTCTGCAGCGCCTGGGATCTCCAAGGAGTCCTTCGCATGTCTTCCCCGAGAGTTTCCTAGTGCGGGCTGCCATGAAAAGGTGGGGGATTGGCTGGAAATGCAGGTAGCATTTAGTGCCTCCTCCTGGACAGGGGAGGTATTTTGCGGACTTCCCCCTTGCACCTAACACCTGCGACCCCAGGCAGCTACGTGGATGTCGGCCCCAAACCTCCCCCACACAGTCAGACGTGTTCCGTAATTTTGAGAGTGGGGAAGGTCCGTCTTCTGTCTTCAGCACCTGGGATCTCTTAGGAGCCTTTCGCATGTATTCCCCGAGAGTCTTCTAGTGCGGTCTGCCGGGGAAATGCGGGGGATGGGCTGGAAATGCAGGTTCCATGTAGTGCCTGTCCTTGGACAGGGGAGGTATTTAGCGGACTTCCCCCTGCCAGGGAACACCTGTGACCCCAGGAAGCTGCGTGGAGGGCGGCCCCAAACATCACCACACAGTCAGCCGTGTTCTGGAATTCTGAGTGTGGGGAGGTTCCGTCTTCTGTACGCAGCGCCTGGGATCTCCTTGGAGCATTTCGCGTGTCTTCCACGAGAGTCTCCTTTTGCGGGCTGCCGGGGAAAGGCGGGGGATGGGCTGGAAATGCAGGTAGCATGTAGTTCCTACCCCTGGACAGGGGAGGTATTTAGCGGAATTCCCCCTGCCTGGGAACACTTTTGACCCCAGGCAGCTGCGTGGAGAGAGGCCACAAAACTCCCCCACACAGTCAGACGTGTTCCGACTATTCTGATTGTTGGGAGGATCCGTCTTCTGTCTGCTGCGCCTGGGATCTCCTAGGAGCCATTCGCGTGTCTTCCCAGAAGGTATCCTAGTGCAGCCTGCCAGGAAAGGCGTGGATGGTCTGGAAATGCAGGTAGCATGTAGTGCCTCCCCCTGGACATGAGAGGTATTTAGCGGACTTCCCCCACCCAGGGAACACCTGTGACCCCATGCAGCTGTGTGGAGAGCGGCCCCAAACCTCCCGCACACAGTCAGCCGTGTTCCGGGATTCTGTGCGTTGGGAGGTTCCGTCTTCTTTCTGCAGCGCCTGGGATCTCCTATTAGCTCTTCGCGTGTCTTCCCCGAGAGTCTCTTTGTGCGGGCTGCCGGGGAAATGCGGGGGATGGGCTGGAAATGCAGGTAGCGTGTAGTAACTCCCCCTGGACAGGGGAGGTATTTAGCGGAATTACACCTGCCAGGGAACACCTGTGACCACAGACAGCTGCGTGGAGTGCGGCCCCAAACCCCCTCACTGTCAGCCGTGTTCCGGAATTCTAAGCGTGGGGAGGTTCCGTCTTCCTTCTGGAGAGACTAGGATCTCCTAGGAGCCCTTCGAGTGTCTTCCCCAAGAGTCCCCTAGTGCGGGCTGCCGGGGAATGTCGGGGGATGGGCTGGAAATGCAGGTAGCATGTACTGCCTCCCCCTAGACAGGGGAGGTATTTAGCGGACTTCCCCCTGACAGGGAACACCAGTGACCCCAGGCAGCTGCGTGGAGGGCAGCCCCAAACCTCCACCACAGTCAGAATTGTTCCGGAATTCTGAGAGTGGGGAGGTTCCGTCTTCTTTCTGCAGCGCCTGGGATTTCCAAGGAACCATTCGCGTGTCTTCCCCGAGGTTTTCCTTGTGCGGAATGCCGGGGAAAGGCGGGGGAAGGGCTGGAAATGCAGGTAGCATGTAGTTCCTCCCCCTGGACAGGGAAGGTATTTAGCGGAATTACCCCTGCCAGGGAACACCAGTGACCTCAGGCAGCTGCGTGGAGAGTGGCCACAAAACTACCCAACACCGTTAGACGTGTTGAGGAATTCTGAGCATGGGAATGTTCCGTCATCTTTCTGCAGCGCCTGGGATCTCCTAGGAGCTCTTCGCGTGTCTTCCCCGAGAGTCTCATTTTGCGGGCTTCCGGGGAAATGCGGGGGATTGGCTGAAAATTCAGTTAGCGTGTACTGCCTCCCCCTGGACAGGGGAGGTATTTAGCGGAATTCCCCCTACCAGGGAACACCTGTGAAACCAGGCAGCTCCATGGAGTGCTGCCCCAAAACTCCCCCACACAGTCAGCCGTGTTCCGGAATTCTGAGTGTTGGGAGGTTCCGTCTTCTGTCTCCTGCACCTGGGATCTCCTAGGAGCCCTTCGCGTGTTTTCCCCGAGAGTCTCATAATGCGGGCTGCAGGGGAAAAGCTGGGGATGGGCTGGAAATGCAGGTTCCATGTAGTGCCTCTCCCTGGACAGGGGAGGTATTTAGCGGAATTCCCCCTGTCAGGGAACACCTGTGACCTTAGGCAGATGCGTGGTGTGTGGTCCCAAACATCCACAACACAGTCAGCCGTGTTCCGGAATTCTGAGTGTGGGGAGTTTCCGTCTTCTGTCTGCAGGGCCTGGGATCACCTAGGAGCCCTTCGCGTGTCTTCCCAGAGTGTCTCCTTGTGCGGGCTGCCGTGAAAGGCGGGGGATGGGCTGGAATTGCAGGTAGCATGTAGATCATCCCCCTGGAGAGGGGAGGTATTTAGCTGAATACCCCCTGCCAGGGAACACCAGTGACCCCAGGCAGCTGCGTGGAGAGCGGCCACAAAACTCCCACACACAGTCAGACGTGTTCGGGAATTCTGAGATTTGGGAGGTTCCGTCTTCTGTCTGCTGCGCCTGGGATCTCCTAGGAGCCATTCGAGTGTCTTCCCAGAAGGTCTCCTAGTGCGGCCTGCCAGGAAAGTCGGGGATGGGCTGGAAATGCAGGTAGCATGTAGTGCCTCCCCCTGGACAGGGGAGGTATTTAGCGGTCTTCCCCCAGCCAGGGAACACCTGTGACCCCAGGCAGCTGTGCGGAGTGCGGCCCCAAACTTCCCCCACACAGTCAGCCGTGTTCCGGATTTGTGAGATTTGGGAGGTTCCGTCTTCTGTCTCCTGTACCTGGGATCTCCTAGGAGCCCTTCGCGTGTATTCCCCGAGAGTCTACTTATGAGGGCTGCAGGGGAAAAGCGGGGGATTGGCTGGAAATGCAGGCAGCATATAGTGCCTCCCCCTGGACAGGGGAGGTATTTAGCGAACTTCCTCCTGCCTGGAACAACTGTGTCCCCAGGCAGGTACATGGATGGCAGCCCCAAACCTATCCCACGCCATCAGCCGTGTTCCGGAATTCTGAATGTTGGGAGGTATCGTCTTTTATCTGCAGCGCCTGGGATCTGCTAGGGGCCCTTCGCATGTTTTCCCCGACAGTCTCATAGTGCGTGCTGCAGGGGAAAGGCGGGGGATGGGCTGAAATGCAGGTAGCATGTAGTGCCTCCCCCTGAACTGGGGAGTAATTTCGCGGACTTCCCCCTGTCAGGGAACACCTGTGACCCCAGGCAGCTGCGTGGAGGGCAGCCCCAAACCTCCCCCACACAGTCAGCCTTGTTCCGGATTTCTCAGTGTGAGGAGGTTCCATCTTCTGTACGCAGCGCCTGGGATCTCCTAGGAGCCATTCGCGTGTCTTCCCAGAAGGTCTCCTAGTGCGGCCTGCCAGGAAAGGCGGGGATGGGCTGGAAATGCAGGTAGCATGTAGTGCCTCCCCCTGGACATTGGAGGTATTTAGCGGACTTCCCCAGCCAGGGAACACCTGTGAACACAGGCAGCTGTGTGGAGGGCGGCCCCAAACCTCCCCCACACAGTCAGCCGTGATCCGGAATTCTGAGCGTGGGGAGGTTTCGTCATCTTTCTGCAGCGCCTGGGATCTCCTAGGAGCTATTCGCGTGTCTTCCCCTAGAGTCTCCTTGTGCGGGCTGCCGGGGCAAGGCGGGGGATGGGCTGGAAATGCAGGTAGCGTGTAGTGCCTCCCCCTGGAAAGGGGAGGTATTTAGCGGACTTCCTCCTGCCAGGGAACACCTGTGTCCCCAGGCAGGTGAGTGGATGGCGGGCCCAAACTTATCCCACACAATCAGCCGTATTCCGGAATTCTGACCATAGGGAGTTTCCGACATCGGTCTGCTGCGCCTGGGATCTCCAAGGACTCCTTCGCATGTCTTCCCCGAGAGTTTCCTAGTGCGGGCTGCCATGAAAAGGAGGGGGATTGGCTGGAAATGCAGGTAGCATTTAGTGCCTCCTCCTGGACAGGGGAGGTATTTAGCGGACTTCCCCCTTGCACCTAACACCTGCGACCCCAGGCAGTTACGTGGATGTCGGCCCCAAACCTCCCCGACACAGTCAGACGTGTTCCATAATTTTGAGAGTGGGGAAGGTCCGTCTTCTGTCTTCAGCACCTGGGATCTCCTAGGAGCCTTTCGCATGTATTCCCCGAGAGACTTCTAGTGCGGGATGCCGGGGAAATGCGGGGGATGGGCTGGAAATGCAGGTTCCATGTAGTGCCTGTCCTTGGACAGGGGTGGTATTAAGCGGACTTCCCCCTGCCAGGGAACACCTGTGACCCTAGGAAGCTGCGTGGAGGGCGGCCGCAAACATCACCACACAGTTAGCCGTGTTCTGGAATTCTGAGTGTGGGGAGGTTCCGTCTTCTGTACGCAGCGCCTGGGATCTCCTTGGAGCCTTTCGCGTGTCTTCCACGAGAGTCTCCTTTTGCGGGCTGCCGGGGAAAGGCGGGGGATGGGCTGGAAATGCAGGTAGCATGTAGTACCTACCCCTGGACAGGGGAGGTATTTAGCGGAATTCCCTCTGCCAGGGAACACTTTTGACACCAGGCAGCATCGTGGAGAGCGGCCACAAAACTCCCCCACACAGTCAGACGTGTTCCGGAATTCTGATTGTTGGGAGGATCCGTCTTCTGTCTGCTGCGCCTGGGATCTCCTAGGAGCCATTCGCGTGTCTTCCCAGAAGGTATCCTAGTGCAGCCTGCCAGGAAAGGCGTGGATGGGCTGGAAATGCAGATAGCATGTAGTGCCTCCACCTGGACATGGGAGGTATTTAGCGGACTTCCCCCACCCAGGGAACACCTGTGACCCCATGCAGCTGTGTGGAGAGCGGCCCCAAACCTCCCCCACACAGTCAGCCGTGTTCCGGAATTCTGTGCGTTTGGAGGTTCCGTCTTCTTTCTGCAGCGCCTGGGATCTCCTAGGAGCTCTTCGCGTGTCTTCCCCGAGAGTCTCTTTGTGCGGGCTGCCGGGGAAAGTCGGGGGATGGGCTGGAAATGCAGGTAGCGTGTAGTGCCTCCCACTGGACAGGGGAGGTATTTAGCGGACTTACACCTGCCAGGGAACACCTGTGACCACAGGCAGCTGCGTGGAGTGCGGCCCCAAACCCCCTCACAGTCAGCCGTGTTCCGGAATTCTAAGCGTGGGGAGGTTCCGTCTTCCTTCTGGAGAGCCTGGGATCTCCTAGGAGCTTTCCAGTGTCTTCCCCAAGAGTCCCCCAGTGCGGGCTGCCGGGGAAAGTCGGGGGATGGGCTGGAAATGCAGGTAGCATGTACTGCCTCCCCCTAGACAGGGGAGGTATTTAGCGGACTTCCCCTGACAGGGAACACCAGTGACCCCAGGCAGCTGCTTGGAGGGCAGCTCCAAACCTCCACCACAGTCAGAATTGTTCCGGAATTCTGAGAGTGGGGAGGTTCCGTCTTCTTTCTGCAGCGCCTGGGATTTCCAAGGAACCATTCGCGTGTCTTCCCCGAGGTTTTCCTTGTGCGGGATGCCGGGGAAAGGCGGGGGATGGGCTGGAAATGCAGGTAGCATGTAGTTCCTCCACCTGGACAGGGGAGGTATTTAGCGGAATTCCCCCTGCCATGAACACCAGTGACCCCAGGCAGCTGCGTGGAGAGTGGCCACAAAACTCCCCAACACCGTTAGACGTGTTCAGGAATTCTGAGCGTGGGAAGGTTCCGTCATTTTTCTGCAGCCCTTGGGATCTCCTAGGAACTCTTCGGTTGTCTTCCCCGAGAGTCTCCTTTTGCGGGCTGCCGGGGAAATGCGAGGGATTGGCTGGAAATTCAGGTAGCGTGTAGTGCCTCTCCCTGGACAGGAGAGGTATTTAGCGGAATTCCCCCTGCCAGGGAACACCTGTGAAACCAGGCAGCTCCATGGAGGGCTGCCCCAAAACTCCCCCACACAGTCAGCCGTGTTCCGGAATTCTGAGTGTTGGGAGGTTCCGTCTTCTGTCTCCTGCACCTGGGATCTCCTAGGAGCCCTTCGCGTGTATTCCCCGAGAGTCTCATAATGCGGGCTGCAGGGGAAAAGCGGGGGATGGGCTGGAAATGCAGGTAGCGTGTAGTGCCTCCCCCTGGACAGGGGAGGTATTTAGCGGACTTCCTCCTGCCAGGTAACACCTGTGTCCCCAGGCAGGTTCGTGGATGGCGGCCCCAAACCTATCCCACACAATGAGCCGTGTTCCGGAATTCTGAGGGTTGGAAGGTTTCGTCTTCTGTCTGCAGCGCCTGGGATCTCCTAGGAGCCCTTCGCATGTCTTCCCCGAGATTCTCATAGTGCGGTCTGCAGGAGAAATGCGGGGGATGGGCTGGAAATGCAGGTAGCATGTAGTTCCTCCCCCTGGACAGGGGAGTTATTTCGCGGACTTCCCCCTGCCAGGGAACACCTGTGACCCCAGGCAGCTGCGTGGAGGGCAGCCACAAACCTCCAACACAGTCAGACTTGTTCCGGAATTCTGAGCGTGGGGAGGTTCCGTCTTCTGTCTGCAGCGACTGGGATCTCCAAGGAACCATTCGCGTGTCTTCCCCGAGGGTCTCCTTGTGCGGGCTGCCGGGGAAAGGCGAGGGATGTGCTGGAAATGCAGGTAGCATATAGTTCCTCCCCCTGGACAGGGGAGGTATTTAGCGGAATTCCCCCTGCCAGGGAACACAAGTGACCCCAGGCAGCTGCGTGGATAGCGGCCACAAATTCCCCAAACAGTCAGATGTGTTCCGAAATTCTGATTGTTGGGAGGTTCCGTCTTCAGTCTGCTGTGCCTGGGATCTCCTAGGAGCCATTCGCGTGTCTTCCCAGAAGGTCTCCTAGTGCGGCCTGCCAGGAAAGGCGGGGATCGGCTGGAAATGCAGGTAGCATGTAGTGCCTCCCCCTGGACAGGGGAGGTATTTAGCGGACTTCCCCTTGCCAGGGAACACCTGTGACCCCAGGCAGCTGCGTGGAGGGCGGCACCAAAACTCCCGCACACATTCAGCCGTGTTCCGGAATTCTGAGTGTGGGGAGGTTCCGTCTTCTGTCTCCTGCGCCTGGGATTTCCTAGTAGCCCTCCACTTGACTTCCCTGAGAGTCTACTATTGCGGGCTGCAGGGGAAAGGCGGGGGAAGGGCTGGAAATGCAGGTAGCATATAGTGCCTCTCCCTGGACAGGGGAGGTATTTGGTGGACTTCCCCCTGCCAGGGAACACCTGGGTCCCCCGGCAGCGGCGTGGATGGCGGCCCCAATCCTCCACCACACAATCAGCTGTGTTCCGGAATTCTGAGCATGGGGAGTTTCCATCTTTTGTCTGCAGCGCCTGGGAACTCCTAGGAAACTTTCGCGTGTCTTCCCCGAGATTCTTCTTGTGCGGGCTGCCGGGGAAAGGCGGGGGATGGGCTTGAAATGCAGGTAGCATATAGTTCCTCCCCCTGGACAGGGGAGGTATTTAGCGGACTTCCTCCTGCCTGGAACACCTGTGTCCCCAGGCAGGTGCGTGGATGGCAGTCCCAAACCTATCACAAGCCATCAGCCGTGTTCCGGAATTCTGAGTGTTGGGAGGTTTCGTCTTCTATCTGCAGCGCCTGGGATCTGCTAGGAGCCCTTCGCATGTTTTCACCGATAGTCTCATAGTGAGTGCTGCAGGGGAAAGGCGGGGGATGGGCTGGAAATGCAGGTAGCATGTAGTGAGTCCCCCTGGACTGGGGAGTTATTTCGCGGACTTCCCCCTGTCAGGGAACACCTGTGACCCCAGGCAGCTGCGTGGAGGGAAGCCTCAAACCTCCACCACAGTCAGACTTGTTCCGGAATTCTGAGTGTGGGGAGGTTCCGTCTTCTGTTTGCTGCGCCTGGGATTTCCTAGGAGCCCTTCAATTGTCTTCCCCGAGAGTCTCCTAGTGCGGGATGCCGGGGAAAGTCGGGGGATGGCTGGAAATGCAGGTAGCATGTAGTGCCTCCCCCTGGACAGGGGAGGTATTTAGCGGACTTCCTCCTGCCAGGTAACACCTTTGTCCCCAGGCAGGTTCGTGGATGGCGGCCCCAAACCTATCCCACACAATGAGCCGTGTTCCGGAATTCTGAGGGTTGGAAGGTTTCGTCTTCTGTCTGCAGCGCCTGGGATCTCCTAGGAGCCCTTCGCATGTCTTCCCCGAGATTCTCATAGTGCGGGATGCAGGAGAAATGCGGGGGATGGGCTGGAAATGCAGGTAGCATGTATAGCCTCCCCTGTCCTGGGGAGGTATTTCGCGGAATTCCCCCTGCCAGGGAACACCTGTGACCCCAGGCAGCTGCGTGGAGTGCAGCCACAAACCTCCAACACAGTCAGACTTGTTCCGGAATTCTGAGCGTGGGGATGTTCCGTCTTCTGTCTGCAGCGACTGGGATCTCCAAGGAACCATTCGCGTGTCTTCCCCGAGGGTCTCCATGTGCGGGCTGCCGGGGAAAGGCGGGGGATGGGCTGGAAATGCAGGTAGCATGGAGTGCCTCCCCCTGGATAGGGGAGGTATTTAGCGGACTTCCACCTGCCAGGGAACACCAGTGACCCCAGGCAGCTGCGTGGAGAGCCGCCACAAAACTCCCCCACACAGTCAGAAGTGTTCCGGAATTATGAGTGTTGGGAGGTTCCGTCTTCTGTCTGCTGCGCCTGGGATTACCTAGGAGCCCTTCACTTGTCTTCCCCGAGAGTCTCCTAGTGCGGGATGCCAGTGAAAATCGGGGGATGGGCTAGAAATTCAGGTAGCATGTAGTGCCTCCCCCTGGACAGGGGAGGTATTTAGCGGACTTCCCCTTGCCAGGGAACACCTGTGACCCCCGCAGCGGCGTGGATGGCGGCCCCAATCCTCCACCACACAATCAGCTGTGTTCCGGAATTCTGAGCATGGGGAGTTTCCATCTTTTGTCTGCAGCGCCTGGGAACTCCTAGGAAACTTTCGCGTGTCTTCCCCGAGATTCTCCTTGTGCGGGCTGCCGGGGAAAGGCGGGGGATGGGCTTGAAATGCAGGTAGCATATAGTTCCTCCCCCTGGACAGGGGAGGTATTTAGCGGACTTCCTCCTGCCTGGAACACCTGTGTCCCCAGGCAGGTGCGTGGATGGCAGTCCCAAACCTATCCCAAGCCATCAGCCGTGTTCCAGAATTCTGAGTGTTGGGAGGTTTCGTCTTCTATCTGCAGCGCCTGGGATCTGCTAGGAGCCCTTCGCCGTTTTCCCCGATAGTCTCATAGTGCGTGCTGCAGGGGAAAGGCGGGGGATGGGCTGGAAATGCAGGTAGCATGTATTTCCTCCCCCTGGACAGGGGAGTTATTTCGCGGACTTCCCCCTGTCAGGGAACACCTGTGACCCCAGGCAGCTGCGTGGAGGGCAGCCTCAAACGTCCACCACAGTCAGACTTGTTCCGGAATTCTGAGTGTGGGGAGGTTCCGTCTTCTGTTTGCTGCGCCTGGGATTTCCTAGGAGCCCTTCAATTGTCTTCCCCGAGAGTCTCCTAGTGCGGGATGCCGGGGAAAGTCGGGGGATGGCTGGAAATGCAGGTAGCATGTAGTGCCTCCCCCTGGACAGGGGAGGTATTTAGCGGACTTCCCCCTGCCAGGGAACACCTGTGACCCCAGGCAGCTGCGTGGAGGGCGGCCCCAAACCCCCTCACAGTCAGCCGTGTTCCGAAATTCTAAGCGTGGGGAAGTTCCGTCTTCCTTCTGCAGCGCCTGTGATCTCCTAGGAGCCCTTCGAGTGTCTTCCACAAGAGTCTCTTATGCAGGCTGCCGGGGAAAGGCGGGTGATGGGCTGGAAATGCAGGTATCATGTACTGCCTCCCCCTAGACAGGGCAGGTATTTAGCGGACTTCTACCTGACAGGGAACACCAGTGACTCCAGGCAGCTGCGTGGATGGACGGGAACAAACATCTCACACACAGTCAGCCGTGTTCAGGAATTCTGAGTTTAGGAGTTTCCATCATCTGTCTGCAGCGCCTGGGATCTCCTAGGAGCAACTCGCGTGTCTTCCCGAGAATCTCCTAGTGCGGGCTGCCGGGGAAAGGCGGGGGATGTGCTGGAAATGCAGGTAGAATGTAGTGAGTCCCCCTGGACAGGGGAGGTATTTAGCGGACTTTCCCCTTCCAGAGCACAACTGTGACCCCAGGCAGCTGCGTGGATGGCGGCCACAAACCTCCCCTACACAGTCAGCCGTGTTCCGGAATTCGGAGTGTGGGAAGGTTCCGTCAACTGTCTGCAGTGCCTGGGATCTCCTATCAGCCATTCGCGTGTCTTCCCCGAGAGTCTCATAGTGCGGACTGCCGGGGAAAGTTGGGGGATGGGCTGGAAATGCATGTAGCATTTAGTGCCTCCCCCTGGACAGGGGAGGTATTTAGCGGACTTCCCCCTGCCAGGGAACACGTGTGACCACAGGCAGCTGCGTGGAGTGCGGCCCCAAACCCCCACACAGTCAGCCGTATTCCGGAATTCTAAGCGTGGGGAAGTTCCGTCTTCCTTCTGGAGCGCTTGGGATCTCCTAGGAGCCCTTCGAGTGTCTTCCCCAAGAGTCCCCTATTGCGGGCTGCCGGGGAAAGGCGGGGTTGGTCTGGAAATGCAGGTAGCATGTACTGCCTCCCCCTGGACAGGGGAGGTATTTAGCGGACTTCCCCCTGACAGAGAACACCAGTGACCCCACACAGCTTCGTGGAGGGACGGCCCCAAACTTCCCACACACAGTCAGCCGTGTTCCGGAATTCTGAGTGTTGGGAGGTTTTGTCTTCTATCTACTGCGCCTGGGATCTCCTAGGAGCACTTCGCATGTCTTCCCCGAGTGTCTCATAGTGCGGGCTGCAGGGGAAAGGCGGGGGATGGGCTGGAAATGCAGGTAGCATGTAGTGCCTCCCCCTGGGCTGGGGAGGTATTTCGAGGACTTCCCCCTGCCAGGGAACACCTGTGACCCCAGACAGCTGCGTGGAGGGCAGCCCCAAACCTCCACCACAGTCAGACTTGTTCCGGAATTCTGAGCGTGGGGAGGTTCCGTCTTCTGTCTGCAGCGCCTGGGATTACTTAGGAGCCCTTCACTTGTCTTCCCCTAGAGTCTCCTAGTGTGGGCTGCCGGGGAAAGGCGGGGGATGAGCTGTAAATGCAGGTAGCATGTAGTGCCTCCCCATGGACAGGGGAGGTATTTAGCGTACTTCCCCCTCCCAGGGATCACCTGTGACCCCTGGCAGCTGCGTGGAGGGCAGCCCCAAACCTCCACCACAGTCAGACTTGTTCCGGAATTCTGAGCGGATGGAGGTTCCGTCTTGTGTTTGCAGCGCCTGGGATCTCCAAGGAACTATTCGCGTGTCTTCCCCGAGGGTCTCCTTGTGCGGGATGCCGGGGAAAGTCGGGGGAAGGGCTGGAAATACAGGTAGCATTTAGTTCCTCCCCCTGGACAGGGGAGGTATTTAGCGGAATTCCCCCTGCCAGGGAACACCAGTGACCCCAGGCAGCTGCGTTGTGAGTGGCCACAAAACTCCCCCACACAGTCAGACGTGTTCCGGAATTCTGAGTGTTGGGAGGTTCCGTCTTCTGTCTGATGCGCCTGGGATTTCCTAGGAGCCATTCACTTGTCTTCCCCGAGAGTCTCCTAGTGCGGGATCCCGGGGAAAGTCGGGTGATGGGCTGGAAAAGCAGGTAGCATGTAGTGCCTCCCCCTGGACAGGGGAGGTATTTAGCGGACTTCCCCCTGCCAGGGAACACCTGTGACCCCAGGCAGCTGCGTGGAGGGCAGCCTCAAACGTCCACCACAGTCAGACTTGTTCCGGAATTCTGAGTGTGGGGAGGTTCCATCTTCTGTTTGCTGCGCCTGGGATTTCCTAGCAGCCCTTCAATTGTCTTCCCGGAGAGTCTCCTAGTGCGGGATCCCGGGGAAAGTCGGGGGATGGGCTGGAAAAGCAGGTAGCATGTAGTGCCTCCCCCTGGACAGGGGAGGTATTTAGCGGACTTCCCCTTGCCAGGGAACACCTGTGACCCCCGCAGCGGCGTGGATGGCGGCCCCAATCCTCCACCACACAATCAGCTGTGTTCCGGAATTCTGAGCATGGGGAGTTTCCATCTTTTGTCTGCACCGCCTGGGAACTCCTAGGAAACTTTCGCGTGTCTTCCCCGAGAGTCTCCTTATGAGGGCTGCAGGGGAAAAGCAGGGGATTGGCTGGAAATGCAGGCAGCATATAGTGCCTCCCCCTGGACAGGGGAGGTATTTAGCGGACTTCTTCCTGCCTGGAACAACTGTTTCCCCAGGCAGGTGCGTGGATGGCAGCCCCAAACCTATCCCACGCCATCAGCCGTGTTCCGGAATTCTGAGTGTTGGGAGGTTTCGTCTTCTATCTGCAGCGCCTGGGATCTGCTAGGAGCCCTTCGCATGTTTTCCCCGACAGTCTCATAGTGCGTGCTGCAGGGGAAAGGCGGGGGATGGGCTGAAATGCAGGTAGCATGTAGTGCCTCCCCCTGAACTGGGGAGATATTTCGCGGACTTCCCCATGTCAGGGAACACCTGTGACCCCAGGCAGCTGCGTGGAGGGCAGCCCCAAACCTCCCCCACACAGTCAGCCTTGTTCCGGATTTCTCAGTGTGGGGAGGTTCCATCTTCTGTACGCAGCGCCTGGGATCTCCTAGGAGCCATTCGCGTGTCTTCCCAGAAGGTCTCCTAGTGCGGCCTGCCAGGAAAGGCGGGGATGGGCTGGAAATGCAGGTAGCATGTAGTGCCTCCCCCTGTACATGGGAGGTATTTAGCGGACTTCCCCCAGCCAGGGAACACCTGTGAACCCAGGCAGCTCTGTGGAGGGCGGCCCCAAACCTCCCCCACAATGTCAGCCGTGTTCCGGAATTCTGAGCGTGGGGAGGTTTCGTCATCTTTCTGCAGCGCCTGGGATCTCCTAGGAGCTATTCGCGTGTCTTCCCCTAGAGTCTCTTTTTGCGGGCTGCCGGGGCAAGGCGGTGGATGGGCTGGAAATGCAGGTAGCCTGTAGTGCCTCCCCCTGGACAGGGGAGGTATTTAGCGGACTTCCCCCTTGCACCTAACACCTGCGACCCCAGGCAGCTACGTGTATGTCGGCCCCCAAACCTCCCCCACACAGTCAGACGTGTTCCGTAATTTTGAGAGTGGGGAAGGTCCGTCTTCTGTCTTCAGCACCTGGGATCTCCTAGGTGCCTTTCGCATGTATTCCCCGAGAGTCTTCTAGTGCGGGCTGCCGGGGAAATGCGGGGGGATGGGCTGGAAATGCAGGTTCCATGTAGTGCCTGTCCTTGGACAGGGGTGGTATTTAGCGGACTTCCCCCTGCCAGGGAACACCTGTGACCCCAGGAAGCTCCGTGGAGAGCGGCCACAAAACTCCCCCACACAGTCAGACGTGTTCCGGAATTCAGATTGTTGGGAGGATCCGTCTTCTGTCTGCTGCGCCTGGGATTTCCTAGGAGCCATTCGCGTGTCTTTCCAGAAGTTATCCTAGTGCAGCCTGCCAGGAAAGGCGTGGATGGGCTGGAAATGCAGGTAGCATTTAGTTCCTACCCCTGGACAGGGGAGGTATTTAGCGGAATTCCCTCTGCCAGGGAACACTTTTGACACCAGGCAGCTCCGTGGAGAGCGGCCACAAAACTCCCCCACACAGTCAGACGTGTTCCGGAATTCAGATTGTTGGGAGGATCCGTCTTCTGTCTGCTGCGCCTGGGATCTCCTAGGAGCCATTCGCGTGTCTTCCCAGAAGGTATCCTAGTGCAGCCTGCCAGGAAAGGCGTGGATGGGCTGGAAATGCAGATAGCATGTAGTGCCTCCACCTGGACATGGGAGGTAATTAGCGGACTTCCCCCACCCAGGGAACACCTGTGACCACAGGCAGCTGCGTGGAGTGCGGCCCCAAACCCCCTCACAGTCAGCCGTGTTCCGGAATTCTAAGCGTGGGGAGGTTCTGTCTTCCTTCTGGAGAGCCTGGGATCTCTTAGGAGCCTTTCGAGTGTCTTCCCCAAGATTCCCCTAGTGCGGGCTGCCGGGGAAAGTCGGGGGATGGGCTGGAAATGCAGGTAGCATGTACTGCCTATCCCTAGAAAGGGAGGTATTTAGCGGACTTCCCCTGACAGGGAACACCAGTGACCCCAGGCAGCTGCGTGGAGGGCAGCCCCAAACCTCCACCACAGTCAGAATTGTTCCGGAATTCTGAGAGTGGGGAGGTTCCGTCTTCTTTCTGCAGCGCCTGGGATTTCCAAGGAACCATTCGCGTGTCTTCCCCGAGGTTTTCCTTGTGCGGGATGCCGGGGAAAGGCGGGGGAAGGGCTGGAAATGCAGGTAGCATGTAGTTCCTCCCCCTGGACAGGGGAGGTATTTAGCGGAAATCCCCCTGCCATGAACACCAGTGACCCCAGCAGCTGCGTGGAGAGTGGCCACAAAACTCCCCAACACCGTTAGACGTGTTCAGGAATTCTGAGCGTGGGAAGGTTCCGTCATCTTTCTGCAGCCCTTGGGATCTCCTAGGAACTCTTCGGGTGTCTTCCCCGAGAGTCTCCTTTTGCGGGCTGCCGGGAAAATGCGGGGATTGGCTGGAAATTCAGGTAGCGTGTAGTGCCTCTCCCTGGACAGGAGAGGTATTTAGCGGAAATCCCCCTGCCAGGGAACACCTGTGAAACCAGGCAGCTCCATGGAGGGCTGCCCCAAAACTCCCCCACACAGTCAGCCGTGTTCCGGAATTCTGAGTGTTGGGAGGTTCCGTCTTCTGTCTCCTGCACCTGGGATCTCCTAGGAGCCCTTCGCGTGTATTCCCCGAGAGTCTCATAATGCGGGCTGCTGGAGAAATGCGGGGGATGGGCAGGAAATGCAGGTAGCATGTATAGCCTCCCTTGTCCTGGGGAGGTATTTCGGGAATTCCCCCTGCCAGGGAACACCTGTGACCCCAGGCAGCTGCGTGGAGGGCAGCCACAAACCTCCAACACAGTCAGACTTGTTCTGGAATTCTGAACGTAGGGAGGTTCCGTCTTCTGTCTGCAGCGACTGGGATCTCCAAGGAACCATTCGCGTGTCTTCCCCGAGGGTCTCCTTGTGCGGGCTGCCGGGGAAAGGCGGGGGATGGGCTGGAAATGCAGGTAGCATATAGTTCCTCCCCCTGGACAGGGGAGGTATTTAGCGGAATTCCCCCTGCCAGGGAACAAATGTGACCCCAGGCAGCTGCGTGGATAGTGGCCACAAACTCCCCCAAACAGTCAGACGTTTTCCGAAATTCTGATTTTTGGGAGGTTCCGTCTTCAGTCTGCTGCGCCTGGGATCTCCTAGGAGCCATTCGCGTGTCTTCCCAGAAGGTCTCCTAGTGCGGCCTGCCAGGAAAGGCGGGGATGGGCTGGAAATGCAGGTAGCATGTAGTGACTCCTCCTGGACATGGGAGGTATTTAGCGTACTTCCTCCAGCCAGGGAAAACCTGTGACCCCAGGCAGCTGCGTGGAGGGCGGCCCCAAACCTCTCCCACAAAGTCAGCCGTGTTCCGGAATTCTGAGCTTGGAGAGGTTCCGTCTTCTTCCTGCAGCGCCTGGGATCTCCTAGGAGCTCTTCGCTTGTCTTCCCCGAGAGTCTCCTTGTGCGGGCTGCCGGGGAAATGCGGGGGATGGGCTGGAAATTCAGGTAGCGTGTAGTGCCTCCCCCTGGACCGGGGAGGTATTTAGCGGACTTCCTCCTGCCATGGAACACCTGTGTCCCAAGGCAGGTTCGTGGATGGCGGCCCCAAACCTATCCCACACAATCAGCCGTGTTCCGGAATTCTGAGTGTTGGGAGGTTTCGTCTTCGTTCTGCAGCGCATGGGATCTCCTAGGAGCCCTTCGCATGACTTCCCCGAGATTCTCTTACTGCGGGCTGCCGGTGAAAGGCGGGTGATGGGCTGGAAATACAGGTAGCATGTAGTGCCTCCCCCTGGACTGGGGAGGTATTTCGCGGAGTTCCCCCTGCCACGGAACACCTGTGACCCCAGGCAGCTGCGTGGAGGGCAGCCTCAAACTTTCACCACAGTCAGAGTTGTTCCGGAATTCTGAGTGTGGGGAGGTACGTCTTCTGTCTCCTGCGCCTGGGATTTCCTAGTAGCCCTCCGCTTGTCTTCCCTGAGAGTCTCCTTGTGCGGGCTGCAGGGGAAAGGTGGGGGATGGGCTGGAAATGCAGGTAGCATGTAGCGCCTCCCCCTGGACAGGGGAGGTATTTAGCGGACTACCCCCTGCCAATTAACACCTGTGTCCCCTGGAAGCTGCGTGGATGGCGGCCCCAATCCTCCACCACACAATCAGCTGTGTTCCGGAATTCTGAGCATGGGGAGTTTCCATCTTTTGTCTGCAGCGCCTGGGAACTCCTAGGAGCCTTTCGCGTGTCTTCTCCGAGTTTCTCCTTGTGCGGGCTGCCGGGGAAAGGCGGGAGATGGGCTGGAAATGCAGGTAGCATGTAGTTCCTCCCCCTGGACTTGGGAGGTATTTAGCGGAATTCCCCCTGCCAGGGAACACCAGTGACCCCAGGCAGCTGCGTGGGGAGCGGCCACAAACTCCCCCACACAGTCAGACGTGTTCCGAAATTCTGATTGTTGGGATGTTCCGTCTTCTGTCTGCTGCGCCTGGGATCTCCTAGGAGCCATTCGCGTGTCTTTCCAGAAAGTCTCCTAGTGCGGCCTGCCAGGAAATCCGGGGATGGGCTGGAAATGCAGGTAGCATGTATTGCCTCCCCCTGGACATGGGAGGTATTTAGCGGACTTCCTCCATCCAGGGAACTCCTGTGTCCCCAGGCAGCTGTATGGAGGGCGGCCCCAAACCTCCCCCACACAGTCAGCCGTGTTCCGGAATTCTGAGTTTGGGGAGGTTCCGTCTTCTTTCTGCAGCGACTGAGATCTCCTAGGAGCCCTTCGCGGATCTTCCCCGAAATTCTCCTAGTGCGAGCTTCCGGGAAGTTCGGCTGATGGGCTGGAAATGCAGGTAGCATGTAGTGCCTCCCCCTGGAAAGGGGAGGTATTTAGCGGACTTCCCCCTGCCAAGGAACACCTGTGTCTCCAGGCAGCTTCTTGGATTGCGGCCCTAAACCTCCCCGACACAATCAGCCGTGTTTCGGAATTCTAAGAATTGGGAGTTTCCATGTTATGTCTGCAACGCCTGGGATCTCCTAGGAGCCTTTCGCGTGTCTTCCCCAAGGGTCTCCTAGTGCGGGCTGCAGGGGAAAGGCGAGGGATGTGATGGAAATGCAGGTAGCATGTAGTTCCTCCACCTGAACAGGGGAGGTATTTAGCGGACTTCCCCCTGCCAGGGAACACCAGTGACCCCAGGCAGCTGCGTGGAGGGCAGCCCCAAACCTCCCCCACAGAGTCAGCCGTGTTCCGGAATTCTGAGCTTGGAGAGGTTCCGTCTTCTTCCTGCAGCGCCTGGGATCTCCTAGGAGCTCTTCGCTTGTCTTCCCCGAGAGTCTCCTAGTGCGGGCTGCCGGGGAAATGCGGGGGATGGGCTGGAAATTCAGGTAGCGTGTAGTGCCTCCCCCTGGACATGGGAGGTATTTAGCGGACTTCCTCCTGCCATGGAACACCTGTGTCCCCAGGCAGGTTCGTGGATGGCGGCCCCAAACCTATCCCACACAATCAGCCGTGTTCCGGAATTCTGAGTGTTGGGAGGTTTCGTCTTCGTTCTGCAGCGCATGGGATCTCCTAGGAGCCCTTCGCATGACTTCCCCGAGATTCTCTTACTGCGGGCTGCCGGTGAAAGGCGGGTGATGGGCTGGAAATACAGGTAGCATGTAGTGCCTCCCCCTGGACTGGGGAGGTATTTCGCGGACTTCCCCCTGCCAGGGAACACCTGTGACCCCAGGCAGCTGCGTGGAGGGCAGCCTCAAACTTTCACCACAGTCAGAGTTGTTCCGGAATTCTGAGTGTGGGGAGGTACGTCTTCTGTCTCCTGCGCCTGGGATTTCCTAGTAGCCCTCCGCTTGTCTTCCCTGAGAGTCTCCTTGTGCGGGCTGCAGGGGAAAGGCGGGGGATGGGCTGGAAATGCAGGTAGCATGTAGCGCCTCCCCCTGGACAGGGGAGGTATTTAGCGGACTACCCCCTGCCAATTAACACCTGTGTCCCCTGGAAGCTGCGTGGATGGCGGCCCCAATCCTCCACCACACAATCAGCTGTGTTCCGGAATTCTGAGCATGGGGAGTTTCCATCTTTTGTCTGCAGCGCCTGGGAACTCCTAGGAGCCTTTCGCGTGTCTTCTCCGAGTTTCTCCTTGTGCGGGCTGCCGGGGAAAGGCGGGAGATGGGCTGGAAATGCAGGTAGCATGTAGTTCCTCCCCCTGGACTTGGGAGGTATTTAGCGGAATTCCCCCTGCCAGGGAACACCAGTGACCCCAGGCAGCTGCGTGGGGAGCGGCCACAAACTCCCCCACACAGTCAGACGTGTTCCGAAATTCTGATTGTTGGGATGTTCCGTCTTCTGTCTGCTGCGCCTGGGATCTCCTAGGAGCCATTCGCGTGTCTTTCCAGAAAGTCTCCTAGTGCGGCCTGCCAGGAAATCCGGGGATGGGCTGGAAATGCAGGTAGCATGTATTGCCTCCCCCTGGACATGGGAGGTATTTAGCGGACTTCCTCCATCCAGGGAACTCCTGTGTCCCCAGGCAGCTGTATGGAGGGCGGCCCCAAACCTCCCCCACACAGTCAGCCGTGTTCCGGAATTCTGAGTTTGGGGAGGTTCCGTCTTCTTTCTGCAGCGACTGAGATCTCCTAGGAGCCCTTCGCGGATCTTCCCCGAAATTCTCCTAGTGCGAGCTTCCGGGAAGTTCGGCTGATGGGCTGGAAATGCAGGTAGCATGTAGTGCCTCCCCCTGGAAAGGGGAGGTATTAGCGGACTTCCCCCTGCCAAGGAACACCTGTGTCCCCAGGCAGCTTCTTGGATTGCGGCCCTAAACCTCCCCGACACAATCAGCCGTGTTTCGGAATTCTAAGAATTGGGAGTTTCCATGTTATGTCTGCAACGCCTGGGATCTCCTAGGAGCCTTTCGCGTGTCTTCCCCAAGGGTCTCCTAGTGCGGGCTGCAGGGGAAAGGCGAGGGATGTGATGGAAATGCAGGTAGCATGTAGTTCCTCCACCTGAACAGGGGAGGTATTTAGCGGACTTCCCCCTGCCAGGGAACACCAGTGACCCCAGGCAGCTGCGTGGAGGGCAGCCCCAAACCTCCACCACAGAGTCAGCCTTGTTCCGGATTTCTCAGTGTGGGGAGGTTCCATCTTCAGTACGCAGCGCCTGGGATCTCCTAGGAGCCATTCGCGTGTCTTCCCAGAAGGTCTCCTAGTGCGGCCTGCCAGGAAAGGCGGGGATGGGCTGGAAATGCAGGTAGCATGTAGTGCCTCCCCCTGGACATGGGAGGTATTTAGCGGACTTCCCCCAGCCAGGGAACACCTGTGAACCCAGGCAGCTCTGTGGAGGGCGGCCCCAAACCTCCCCCACACAGTCAGCCGTGTTCCGGAATTCTGAGCGTGGGGAGGTTTTCGTCATCTTTCTGCAGCGCCTGGGATCTCCTAGGAGCTATTCGCGTGTCTTCCCCTAGAGTCTCCTTGGGCGGGCTGCCGGGGCAAGGCGGGGGATGGGCTGGAAATGCAGGTAGCGTGTAGTGCCTCCCCCTGGACATGGGAGGTATTAGCGGACTTCCTCCTGCCAGGGAACACCTGTGTCCCCAGGCAGGTGAGTGGATGGCGGGCCCAAACTTATCCCACACAATCAGCCGTATTCCGGAATTCTGACCATAGGGAGTTTCCGACATCGGTCTGCTGCGCCTGGGATCTCCAAGGAGTCCTTCGCATGTATTCCCCGAGAGTTCCTAGTGCGGCTGCCATGAAAAGGTGGGGGATTGGCTGGAAATGCAGGTAGCATTTAGTGCCTCCTCCTGGACAGGGGAGGTATTTAGCGGACTTCCCCCTTGCACCTAACACCTGCGACCCCAGGCAGCTACGTGTATGTTGGCCCCAAAACTCCCCCACACAGTCAGACGTGTTCCGTAATTTTGAGAGTGGGGAAGGTCCGTCTTCTGTCTTCAGCACCTGGGATCTCCTAGGAGCCTTTCGCATGTATTCCCCGAGAGTCTTCTAGTGCGGGCTGCCGGGGAAATGCGGGGGATGGGCTGGAAATGCAGGTTCCATATAGTGCCTGTCCTTGGACAGGGGTGGTATTTAGCGGACTTCCCCCTGCCAGGGAACACCTGTGACCCCAGGAAGCTGCGTGGATGGCGGCCCCAAACATCCACCACACAGTCAGCCGTGTTCTGGAATTCTGAGTGTGGGGAGGTTCCGTCTTCTGTACGCAGCGCCTGGGATCTCCTTGGAGCCTTTCGCGTGTCTTCCACGAGAGTCTCCTTTTGCGGGCTGCCGGGGAAAGGCGGGGGATGGGCTGGAAATGCAGGTAGCATGTAGTTCCTACCCCTGGACAGGGGAGGTATTTAGCGGAATTCCCCCTGCCAGGGAACACTTTTGACCCCAGGCAGCTGCGAGGAGAGTGGCCACAAAACTCCCCCACACAGTCAGACGTGTTCCGGAATTCTGATTGTTGGGAGGATCCGTCTTCTGTCTGCTGCGCCTGGGATCTCCTAGGAGCCATTCGCGTGTCTTCCCAGAAGGTATCCTAGTGCAGCCTGCCAGGAAAGGCGTGGATGGGCTGGAAATGCAGGTAGCATGTAGTGCCTCCCCCTGGACATGAGAGGTATTTAGCGGACTTACACCTGCCAGGGAACACCTGTGACCACAGACAGCTGTGTGGAGAGCGGCCCCAAACCTCCCGCACACAGTCAGCCGTGTTCCGGGATTCTGTGCGTTGGGAGGTTCCGTCTTCTTTCTGCAGCGCCTGGGATCTCCTATTAGCTCTTTGCGTGTCTTCCCCGAGAGTCTCTTTGTGCGGGCTGCCGTGGAAATGCGGGGGATTGGCTGGAAAAGCAGGTAGCATGTAGTGCCTCCCCCTGGACAGGGGAGGTATTTAGCGGACTTACACCTGCCAGGGAACACCTGTGACCACAGACAGCTGCGTGGAGTGCGGCCCCAAACCCCCTCACAGTCAGCCGTGTTCCGGAATTCTAAGCGTGGGGAGGTTCCGTCTTCCTTCTGGAGCGCCTGGGATTTCCAAGGAACGATTCGCGTGTCTTCCCCGAGGTTTTCCTTGTGCGGGATGCCGGGGAAAGGCGGGGGAAGGGCTGGAAATGCAGGTAGCATGTAGTTCCTCCCCCTGGACAGGGGAGGTATTTAGCGGAATTCCCCTTGCCAGGGAACACCAGTGACCTCAGGCAGCTACGTGGAGAGTGGCCACAAAACTCCCCAACACCGTTAGACGTGTTCAGGAATTCTGAGCGTGGGAATGTTCCGTCATCTTTCTGCAGCGCCTGGGATCTCCTAGGAGCTCTTCGCCTGTCTTCCCCGAGAGTCTCCTTGTGCGGGCTGCCGGGGAAATGCGGGGGATGGGCTGGAAATTCAGGTAGCGTGTAGTGCCTCCCCCTGGACCGGGGAGGTATTTAGCGGACTTCCTCCTGCCATGGAACACCTGTGTCCCAAGGCAGGTTCGTGGATGGCGGCCCCAAACCTATCCCACACAATCAGCCGTGTTCCGGAATTCTGAGTGTTGGGAGGTTTCGTCTTCGTTCTGCAGCGCATGGGATCTCCTAGGAGCCCTTCGCATGACTTCCCCGAGATTCTCTTACTGCGGGCTGCCGGTGAAAGGCGGGTGATGGGCTGGAAATACAGGTAGCATGTAGTGCCTCCCCCTGGACTGGGGAGGTATTTCGCGGAGTTCCCCCTGCCACGGAACACCTGTGACCCCAGGCAGCTGCGTGGAGGGCAGCCTCAAACTTTCACCACAGTCAGAGTTGTTCCGGAATTCTGAGTGTGGGGAGGTACGTCTTCTGTCTCCTGCGCCTGGGATTTCCTAGTAGCCCTCCGCTTGTCTTCCCTGAGAGTCTCCTTGTGCGGGCTGCAGGGGAAAGGTGGGGGATGGGCTGGAAATGCAGGTAGCATGTAGCGCCTCCCCCTGGACAGGGGAGGTATTTAGCGGACTACCCCCTGCCAATTAACACCTGTGTCCCCTGGAAGCTGCGTGGATGGCGGCCCCAATCCTCCACCACACAATCAGCTGTGTTCCGGAATTCTGAGCATGGGGAGTTTCCATCTTTTGTCTGCAGCGCCTGGGAACTCCTAGGAGCCTTTCGCGTGTCTTCTCCGAGTTTCTCCTTGTGCGGGCTGCCGGGGAAAGGCGGGAGATGGGCTGGAAATGCAGGTAGCATGTAGTTCCTCCCCCTGGACTTGGGAGGTATTTAGCGGAATTCCCCCTGCCAGGGAACACCAGTGACCCCAGGCAGCTGCGTGGGGAGCGGCCACAAACTCCCCCACACAGTCAGACGTGTTCCGAAATTCTGATTGTTGGGATGTTCCGTCTTCTGTCTGCTGCGCCTGGGATCTCCTAGGAGCCATTCGCGTGTCTTTCCAGAAAGTCTCCTAGTGCGGCCTGCCAGGAAATCCGGGGATGGGCTGGAAATGCAGGTAGCATGTATTGCCTCCCCCTGGACATGGGAGGTATTTAGCGGACTTCCTCCATCCAGGGAACTCCTGTGTCCCCAGGCAGCTGTATGGAGGGCGGCCCCAAACCTCCCCCACACAGTCAGCCGTGTTCCGGAATTCTGAGTTTGGGGAGGTTCCGTCTTCTTTCTGCAGCGACTGAGATCTCCTAGGAGCCCTTCGCGGATCTTCCCCGAAATTCTCCTAGTGCGAGCTTCCGGGAAGTTCGGCTGATGGGCTGGAAATGCAGGTAGCATGTAGTGCCTCCCCCTGGAAAGGGGAGGTATTTAGCGGACTTCCCCCTGCCAAGGAACACCTGTGTCTCCAGGCAGCTTCTTGGATTGCGGCCCTAAACCTCCCCGACACAATCAGCCGTGTTTCGGAATTCTAAGAATTGGGAGTTTCCATGTTATGTCTGCAACGCCTGGGATCTCCTAGGAGCCTTTCGCGTGTCTTCCCCAAGGGTCTCCTAGTGCGGGCTGCAGGGGAAAGGCGAGGGATGTGATGGAAATGCAGGTAGCATGTAGTTCCTCCACCTGAACAGGGGAGGTATTTAGCGGACTTCCCCTGCCAGGGAACACCAGTGACCCCAGGCAGCTGCGTGGAGGGCAGCCCCAAACCTCCCCCACAGAGTCAGCCGTGTTCCGGAATTCTGAGCTTGGAGAGGTTCCGTCTTCTTCCTGCAGCGCCTGGGATCTCCTAGGAGCTCTTCGCTTGTCTTCCCCGAGAGTCTCCTAGTGCGGGCTGCCGGGGAAATGCGGGGGATGGGCTGGAAATTCAGGTAGCGTGTAGTGCCTCCCCCTGGACATGGGAGGTATTTAGCGGACTTCCTCCTGCCATGGAACACCTGTGTCCCCAGGCAGGTTCGTGGATGGCGGCCCCAAACCTATCCCACACAATCAGCCGTGTTCCGGAATTCTGAGTGTTGGGAGGTTTCGTCTTCGTTCTGCAGCGCATGGGATCTCCTAGGAGCCCTTCGCATGACTTCCCCGAGATTCTCTTACTGCGGGCTGCCGGTGAAAGGCGGGTGATGGGCTGGAAATACAGGTAGCATGTAGTGCCTCCCCCTGGACTGGGGAGGTATTTCGCGGACTTCCCCCTGCCAGGGAACACCTGTGACCCCAGGCAGCTGCGTGGAGGGCAGCCTCAAACTTTCACCACAGTCAGAGTTGTTCCGGAATTCTGAGTGTGGGGAGGTACGTCTTCTGTCTCCTGCGCCTGGGATTTCCTAGTAGCCCTCCGCTTGTCTTCCCTGAGAGTCTCCTTGTGCGGGCTGCAGGGGAAAGGCGGGGGATGGGCTGGAAATGCAGGTAGCATGTAGCGCCTCCCCCTGGACAGGGGAGGTATTTAGCGGACTACCCCCTGCCAATTAACACCTGTGTCCCCTGGAAGCTGCGTGGATGGCGGCCCCAATCCTCCACCACACAATCAGCTGTGTTCCGGAATTCTGAGCATGGGGAGTTTCCATCTTTTGTCTGCAGCGCCTGGGAACTCCTAGGAGCCTTTCGCGTGTCTTCTCCGAGTTTCTCCTTGTGCGGGCTGCCGGGGAAAGGCGGGAGATGGGCTGGAAATGCAGGTAGCATGTAGTTCCTCCCCCTGGACTTGGGAGGTATTTAGCGGAATTCCCCCTGCCAGGGAACACCAGTGACCCCAGGCAGCTGCGTGGGGAGCGGCCACAAACTCCCCCACACAGTCAGACGTGTTCCGAAATTCTGATTGTTGGGATGTTCCGTCTTCTGTCTGCTGCGCCTGGGATCTCCTAGGAGCCATTCGCGTGTCTTTCCAGAAAGTCTCCTAGTGCGGCCTGCCAGGAAATCCGGGGATGGGCTGGAAATGCAGGTAGCATGTATTGCCTCCCCCTGGACATGGGAGGTATTTAGCGGACTTCCTCCATCCAGGGAACTCCTGTGTCCCCAGGCAGCTGTATGGAGGGCGGCCCCAAACCTCCCCCACACAGTCAGCCGTGTTCCGGAATTCTGAGTTTGGGGAGGTTCCGTCTTCTTTCTGCAGCGACTGAGATCTCCTAGGAGCCCTTCGCGGATCTTCCCCGAAATTCTCCTAGTGCGAGCTTCCGGGAAGTTCGGCTGATGGGCTGGAAATGCAGGTAGCATGTAGTGCCTCCCCCTGGAAAGGGGAGGTATTTAGCGGACTTCCCCCTGCCAAGGAACACCTGTGTCCCCAGGCAGCTTCTTGGATTGCGGCCCTAACCTCCCCGACACAATCAGCCGTGTTTCGGAATTCTAAGAATTGGGAGTTTCCATGTTATGTCTGCAACGCCTGGGATCTCCTAGGAGCCTTTCGCGTGTCTTCCCCAAGGGTCTCCTAGTGCGGGCTGCAGGGGAAAGGCGAGGGATGTGATGGAAATGCAGGTAGCATGTAGTTCCTCCACCTGAACAGGGGAGGTATTTAGCGGACTTCCCCCTGCCAGGGAACACCAGTGACCCCAGGCAGCTGCGTGGAGGGCAGCCCCAAACCTCCACCACAGAGTCAGCCTTGTTCCGGATTTCTCAGTGTGGGGAGGTTCCATCTTCAGTACGCAGCGCCTGGGATCTCCTAGGAGCCATTCGCGTGTCTTCCCAGAAGGTCTCCTAGTGCGGCCTGCCAGGAAAGGCGGGGATGGGCTGGAAATGCAGGTAGCATGTAGTGCCTCCCCCTGGACATGGGAGGTATTTAGCGGACTTCCCCCAGCCAGGGAACACCTGTGAACCCAGGCAGCTCTGTGGAGGGCGGCCCCAAACCTCCCCCACACAGTCAGCCGTGTTCCGGAATTCTGAGCGTGGGGAGGTTTCGTCATCTTTCTGCAGCGCCTGGGATCTCCTAGGAGCTATTCGCGTGTCTTCCCCTAGAGTCTCCTTGGGCGGGCTGCCGGGGCAAGGCGGGGGATGGGCTGGAAATGCAGGTAGCGTGTAGTGCCTCCCCCTGGACATGGGAGGTATTTAGCGGACTTCCTCCTGCCAGGGAACACCTGTGTCCCCAGGCAGGTGAGTGGATGGCGGGCCCAAACTTATCCCACACAATCAGCCGTATTCCGGAATTCTGACCATAGGGAGTTTCCGACATCGGTCTGCTGCGCCTGGGATCTCCAAGGAGTCCTTCGCATGTATTCCCCGAGAGTTTCCTAGTGCGGGCTGCCATGAAAAGGTGGGGGATTGGCTGGAAATGCAGGTAGCATTTAGTGCCTCCTCCTGGACAGGGGAGGTATTTAGCGGACTTCCCCCTTGCACCTAACACCTGCGACCCCAGGCAGCTACGTGTATGTTGGCCCCAAAACTCCCCCACACAGTCAGACGTGTTCCGTAATTTTGAGAGTGGGGAAGGTCCGTCTTCTGTCTTCAGCACCTGGGATCTCCTAGGAGCCTTCGCATGTATTCCCCGAGAGTCTTCTAGTGCGGGCTGCCGGGGAAATGCGGGGGGATGGGCTGGAATGCAGGTTCCATATAGTGCCTGTCCTTGGACAGGGGTGGTATTTAGCGGACTTCCCCCTGCCAGGGAACACCTGTGACCCCAGGAAGCTGCGTGGATGGCGGCCCCAAACATCCACCACACAGTCAGCCGTGTTCTGGAATTCTGAGTGTGGGGAGGTTCCGTCTTCTGTACGCAGCGCCTGGGATCTCCTTGGAGCCTTTCGCGTGTCTTCCACGAGAGTCTCCTTTTGCGGGCTGCCGGGGAAAGGCGGGGGATGGGCTGGAAATGCAGGTAGCATGTAGTTCCTACCCCTGGACAGGGGAGGTATTTAGCGGAATTCCCCTGCCAGGGAACACTTTTGACCCCAGGCAGCTGCGAGGAGAGTGGCCACAAAACTCCCCCACACAGTCAGACGTGTTCCGGAATTCTGATTGTTGGGAGGATCCGTCTTCTGTCTGCTGCGCCTGGGATCTCCTAGGAGCCATTCGCGTGTCTTCCCAGAAGGTATCCTAGTGCAGCCTGCCAGGAAAGGCGTGGATGGGCTGGAAATGCAGGTAGCATGTAGTGCCTCCCCCTGGACATGAGAGGTATTTAGCGGACTTACACCTGCCAGGGAACACCTGTGACCACAGACAGCTGTGTGGAGAGCGGCCCCAAACCTCCCGCACACAGTCAGCCGTGTTCCGGGATT
Source organism: Camelus ferus (assembly GCF_009834535.1). Classification (NCBI taxonomy): domain Eukaryota; kingdom Metazoa; phylum Chordata; class Mammalia; order Artiodactyla; family Camelidae; genus Camelus; species Camelus ferus. Next base: position 9,402,338 of record NC_045731.1, on the reverse strand, counting down.
CTGTGCGTTGGGAGGTTCCGTCTTCTTTCTGCAGCGCCTGGGATCTCCTATTAGCTCTTTGCGTGTCTTCCCCGAGAGTCTCTTTGTGCGGGCTGCCGTGGAAATGCGGGGGATTGGCTGGAAAAGCAGGTAGCATGTAGTGCCTCCCCCTGGACAGGGGAGGTATTTAGCGGACTTACACCTGCCAGGGAACACCTGTGACCACAGACAGCTGCGTGGAGTGCGGCCCCAAACCCCCTCACAGTCAGCCGTGTTCCGGAATTCTAAGCGTGGGGAGGTTCCGTCTTCCTTCTGGAGCGCCTGGGATTTCCAAGGAACGATTCGCGTGTCTTCCCCGAGGTTTTCCTTGTGCGGGATGCCGGGGAAAGGCGGGGGAAGGGCTGGAAATGCAGGTAGCATGTAGTTCCTCCCCCTGGACAGGGGAGGTATTTAGCGGAATTCCCCTTGCCAGGGAACACCAGTGACCTCAGGCAGCTACGTGGAGAGTGGCCACAAAACTCCCCAACACCGTTAGACGTGTTCAGGAATTCTGAGCGTGGGAATGTTCCGTCATCTTTCTGCAGCGCCTGGGATCTCCTAGGAGCTCTTCGCCTGTCTTCCCCGAGAGTCTCCTTTTGAGGGGTGCCGGGGAAATGCGGGGGATTGGCTGAAAATTCAGTTAGCGTGTAGTGCCTCCCCCTGGACAGGGGAGGTATTTAGCGGAATTCCCCCTGCCAGGGAACACCTGTGAAACCAGGCAGCTCCATGGAGGGCTGCCCCAAAACTCCCCCACACAGTCAGCCGTGTTCCGGATTTCTGAGTGTTGGGAGGTTCCGTCTTCTGTCTCCTGCACCTGGGATCTCCTAGGAGCCCTTCGCGTGTATTCCCCGAGAGTCTCATAATGCGGGCTGCCGGGGAAAGGCGGGGGATGGGCTGGAAATGCAGGTAGCATGTAGTGCCTCCACCTGGACAGGGGAGGTATTTAGCGGACTTTCTCCTGCCAGGTAACACCTGTGTCCCCAGGCAGGTTCGTGGATGGCGGCCCCAAACCTATCCCACACAATGAGCCGTGTTCCGGAATTCAAAGGGTTGGAAGGTTTCGTCTTCTGTCTGCAGCGCCTGGGATCTCCTAGGAGCCCTTCGCATGTCTTCCCCGAGATTCTCATAGTGCGGGATGCAGGAGAAATGCGGGGGATGGGCTGGAAATGCAGGTAGCATGTATAGCCTCCCCTGTCTTGGGGAGGTATTTCGCGGAATTCCCCCTGCCAGGGAACACCTGTGACCCCAGGCAGCTGCGTGGAGTGCAGCCACAAACCTCCAACACAGTCAGACTTGTTCCGGAATTCTGAGCGTGGGGATGTTCCGTCTTCTGTCTGCAGCGACTGGGATCTCCAAGGAACCATTCGCGTGTCTTCCCCGAGGGTCTCCATGTGCGGGCTGGCGGGGAAAGGCGGGGGATGGGCTGGAAATGCAGGTAGCATGTAGTGCCTCCCCCTGGATAGGGGAGGTATTTAGCGGACTTCCACCTGCCAGGGAACACCAGTGACCCCAGGCAGCTGCGTGGAGAGCCGCCACAAAACTCCCCCACACAGTCAGAAGTGTTCCGGAATTATGAGTGTTGGGAGGTTCCGTCTTCTGTCTGCTGCGCCTAGGATTTCCTAGGAGCCCTTCACTGGTCTTCCCCGAGAGTCTTCTAGTGCGGGATGCCGGGGAAAATCGGGGGATGGGCTGGAAATTCAGGTAGCATGTAGTGCCTCCCCCTGGACAGGGGAGGTATTTAGCGGACTTCCCCTTGATAGGGAACACCTGTGACCCCAGGCAGCTGCGTGGAGGGCGGCACCAAAACTCCCGCACACATTCAGCCGTGTTCTGGAATTCTGAGTGTGGGGAGGTTCCGTCTTCTGTCTCCTGCGCCTGGGATTTCCTAGTAGCCCTCCACTTGTCTTCCCTGAGAGTCTACTATTGCGGGCTGCAGGGGAAAGGCGGGGGAAGGGCTGGAAATGCAGGTAGCATATAGTGCCTCCCCCTGGACAGGGGAGGTATTTGGTGGACTTCCCCCTGCCAGGGAACACCTGGGTCCCCCGGCAGCGGCGTGGATGGCGGCCCCAATCCTCCACCACACAATCAGCTGTGTTCCGGAATTCTGAGCATGGGGAGTTTCCATCTTTTTTCTGCAGCGCCTGGGAACTCCTAGGAAACTTTCGCGTGTCTTCCCCGAGATTCTTCTTGTGCGGGCTGCCGGGGAAAAGCGGGGGATGGGCTTGAAATGCAGGTAGCATATAGTTCCTCCCCCTGGACAGGGGAGGTATTAAGCGGACTTCCTCCTGCCTGGAACACCTGTGTCCCCAGGCAGGTGCGTGGATGGCAGCCCCAAACCTATCCCACGCCATCAGCCGTGTTCCGGAATTCTGAGTGTTGGGAGGTTTCGTCTTCTATCTGCAGCGCCTGGGATCTGCTAGGAGCCCTTCGCATGTCTTCCCCGAGAGTCTCATAGTGAGTGCTGCAGGGGAAAGGCGGGGGATGGGCTGGAAATGCAGGTAGCATGTAGTGCCTCCCCCTGGACTGGGGAGGTAGTTCGAGGACTTCCCCCTGCCAGGGAACACCTGTGACCCAAGGCAGCTGCGTGTGGGCAGCCCCAAACCTCCACCACAGTCAGACTTGTTCCAGAATTCTGAGCGTTGGGAGGTTCCGTCTTCTGTCTGCAGCGCCTGGGATTACTTAGGAGCCCTTCACTTGTCTTCCCCTAGAGTCTCCTAGTGTGGGCTGCCGGGGAAAGGCGGGGGATGAGCTGGAAATGCAGGTAGCATGTAGTGCCTCCCCCTGGACATTGGAGGTATTTAGCGGAATTCCCCCTGCCAGGGAACACCAGTGACCCCAGGCAGCTGCGTGGAGAGCGGCCACAAAACTTCCCCACACAGTCAGACGTGTTCGGGAATTCTGAGTTTTGGGAGGTTCCGTCTTATGTCTGCTGCGCCTGGGATCTCCTAGGAGCCATTCGAGTGTCTTCCCAGAAGGTCTCCTAGTGCGGCCTGCCAGGAAAGTCGGGGATGGGCTGGAAATGCAGGTAGCATGTAGTGCCTCCCACTGGACAGGTGAGGTATTTAGCGGACTTCCCCCGGCCAGGGAACACCTGTGACCCCAGGCAGCATTGCGGAGTGCGGCCCCAAACTTCCCCCACACAGTCAGCCGTGTTCCGGATTTGTGAGTTTTGGGAGGTTCCGTCTTCTGTCTCCTGAACCTGGGATCTCCTAGGAGCCCTTCGCATGTATTCCCCGAGAGTCTCCTTATGAGGGCTGCAGGGGAAAAGCGGGGGATTGGCTGGAAATGCAGGCAGCATATAGTGCCTCCCCCTGGACAGGGGAGGTATTTAGCGGACTTCCTCCTGCCTGGAACAACTGTGTCCCCAGGCAGGTGCGTGGATGGCAGCCCCAAACCTATCCCACGCCATCAGCCGTGTTCCGGAATTCTGAGTGTTGGGAGGTTTCGTCTTCTATCTGCAGCGCCTGGGATCTGCTAGGAGACTTTCGCATGTTTTCCCCGACAGTCTCATAGTGCGTGCTGCAGGGGAAGGCGGGGGATGGGCTGAAATGCAGGTAGCATGTAGTTCCTCCCCCTGAACTGGGGAGTTATTTCGCGGAATTCCCCCTGTCAGGGAACACCTGTGACCCCAGTCAGCTGCGTGGAGGGCAGCCCCAAACCTCCCCCAAACAGTCAGCCTTGTTCCGGATTTCTCAGTGTGGGGAGGTTCCATCTTCTGTACGCAGCGCCTGGGATCTCCTAGGAGCCATTCGCGTGTCTTCCCAGAAGGTCTCCTAGTGCGGACTGCCAGGAAAGGCGGGGATGGGCTGGAAATGCAGGTAGCATCTAGTGCCTCCCCCTGGACATGGGAGGTATTTAGCGGACTTCCCCCAGCCAGGGAACACCTGTGAACCCAGGCAGCTCTGTGGAGGGCGGCCCCAAACCTCCCCCACACAGTCAGCCGTGTTCCGGAATTCTGAGCGTGGGGAGGTTTCGTCATCTTTCTGCAGCGCCTGGGATCTCCTAGGAGCTATTCGCGTGTCTTCCCCTAGAGTCTCCTTGGGCGGGCTGCCGGGGCAAGGCGGGGGATGGGCTGGAAATGCAGGTAGCGTGTAGTGCCTCCCCCTGGACAGGGGAGGTATTTAGCGGACTTCCTCCTGCCAGGGAACACCTGTTTCCCCAGGCAGGTGAGTGGATGGCGGGCCCAAACTTATCCCACACAATCAGCCGTATTCCGGAATTCTGACCATAGGGAGTTTCCGACATCGGTCTGCAGCGCCTGGGATCTCCAAGGAGTCCTTCGCATGTCTTCCCCGAGAGTTTCCTAGTGCGGGCTGCCATGAAAAGTTGGGGGATTGGCTGGAAATGCAGGTAGCATTTAGTGCCTCCTCCTGGACAGGGGAGGTATTTAGCGGACTTCCCCCTTGCACCTAACACCTGCGACCCCAAGCAGCTACGTGGATGTCGGCCCCAAACCTCCCCCACACAGTCAGACGTGTTCCGTAATTTTGAGAGTGGGGAAGGTCCGTCTTCTGTCTTCAGCACCTGGGATCTCCTAGGAGCCTTTCGCATGTATTCCCCGAGAGTCTTCTAGTGCGGGCTGCCGGGGAAATGCGGGGGATGGGCTGGAAATGCAGGTTCCATGTAGTGCCTGTCCTTGGACAGGGGTGGTATTTAGCGGACTTCCCCCTGCCAGGGAACACCTGTGACCCCAGTAAGCTGCGTGGAGGGCGGCCCCAAACATCCACCACACAGTCAGCCGTGTTCTGGAATTCTGAGTGTGGGGAGGTTCCGTCTTCTGTACGCAGCGCCTGGGATCACCTTGGAGCCTTTCGCGTGTCTTCCACGAGAGTCTCCTTTTGCGGGCTGCCAGGGAAAGGCGGGGGATGGGCTGGAAATGCAGGTAGCATGTAGTTCCTACCCCTGGACAGGGGAGGTATTTAGCCGAATTCCCTCTGCCAGGGAACACTTTTGACACCAGGCAGCTGCGTGGAGAGCGGCCACAAAACTCCCCCACACCGTCAGACGTGTTCCGGAATTCTGATTGTTTGGAGGATCCGTCTTCTGTCTGCTGCGCCTGGGATCTCCTAGGAGCCATTCGCGTGTCTTCCCAGAAGGTATCCTAGTGCAGCCTGCCAGGAAAGGCGTGGATGGGCTGGAAATGCAGGTAGCATGTAGTGCCTCCCCCTGGACATGAGAGGTATTTAGCGGACTTACACCTGCCAGGGAACACCTGTGACCACAGACAGCTGTGTGGAGAGCGGCCCCAAACCTCCCGCACACAGTCAGCCGTGTTCCGGGATTCTGTGCGTTGGGAGGTTCCGTCTTCTTTCTGCAGCGCCTGGGATCTCCTATTAGCTCTTTGCGTGTCTTCCCCGAGAGTCTCTTTGTGCGGGCTGCCGTGGAAATGCGGGGGATTGGCTGGAAAAGCAGGTAGCATGTAGTGCCTCCCCCTGGACAGGGGAGGTATTTAGCGGACTTACACCTGCCAGGGAACACCTGTGACCACAGACAGCTGCGTGGAGTGCGGCCCCAAACCCCCTCACAGTCAGCCGTGTTCCGGAATTCTAAGCGTGGGGAGGTTCCGTCTTCCTTCTGGAGCGCCTGGGATTTCCAAGGAACGATTCGCGTGTCTTCCCCGAGGTTTTCCTTGTGCGGGATGCCGGGGAAAGGCGGGGGAAGGGCTGGAAATGCAGGTAGCATGTAGTTCCTCCCCCTGGACAGGGGAGGTATTTAGCGGAATTCCCCTTGCCAGGGAACACCAGTGACCTCAGGCAGCTACGTGGAGAGTGGCCACAAAACTCCCCAACACCGTTAGACGTGTTCAGGAATTCTGAGCGTGGGAATGTTCCGTCATCTTTCTGCAGCGCCTGGGATCTCCTAGGAGCTCTTCGCCTGTCTTCCCCGAGAGTCTCCTTTTGAGGGGTGCCGGGGAAATGCGGGGGATTGGCTGAAAATTCAGTTAGCGTGTAGTGCCTCCCCCTGGACAGGGGAGGTATTTAGCGGAATTCCCCCTGCCAGGGAACACCTGTGAAACCAGGCAGCTCCATGGAGGGCTGCCCCAAAACTCCCCCACACAGTCAGCCGTGTTCCGGATTTCTGAGTGTTGGGAGGTTCCGTCTTCTGTCTCCTGCACCTGGGATCTCCTAGGAGCCCTTCGCGTGTATTCCCCGAGAGTCTCATAATGCGGGCTGCCGGGGAAAGGCGGGGGATGGGCTGGAAATGCAGGTAGCATGTAGTGCCTCCACCTGGACAGGGGAGGTATTTAGCGGACTTTCTCCTGCCAGGTAACACCTGTGTCCCCAGGCAGGTTCGTGGATGGCGGCCCCAAACCTATCCCACACAATGAGCCGTGTTCCGGAATTCAAAGGGTTGGAAGGTTTCGTCTTCTGTCTGCAGCGCCTGGGATCTCCTAGGAGCCCTTCGCATGTCTTCCCCGAGATTCTCATAGTGCGGGATGCAGGAGAAATGCGGGGATGGGCTGGAAATGCAGGTAGCATGTATAGCCTCCCCTGTCTTGGGGAGGTATTTCGCGGAATTCCCCCTGCCAGGGAACACCTGTGACCCCAGGCAGCTGCGTGGAGTGCAGCCACAAACCTCCAACACAGTCAGACTTGTTCCGGAATTCTGAGCGTGGGGATGTTCCGTCTTCTGTCTGCAGCGACTGGGATCTCCAAGGAACCATTCGCGTGTCTTCCCCGAGGGTCTCCATGTGCGGGCTGGCGGGGAAAGGCGGGGGATGGGCTGGAAATGCAGGTAGCATGTAGTGCCTCCCCCTGGATAGGGGAGGTATTTAGCGGACTTCCACCTGCCAGGGAACACCAGTGACCCCAGGCAGCTGCGTGGAGAGCCGCCACAAAACTCCCCCACACAGTCAGAAGTGTTCCGGAATTATGAGTGTTGGGAGGTTCCGTCTTCTGTCTGCTGCGCCTAGGATTTCCTAGGAGCCCTTCACTGGTCTTCCCCGAGAGTCTTCTAGTGCGGGATGCCGGGGAAAATCGGGGGATGGGCTGGAAATTCAGGTAGCATGTAGTGCCTCCCCCTGGACAGGGGAGGTATTTAGCGGACTTCCCCTTGATAGGGAACACCTGTGACCCCAGGCAGCTGCGTGGAGGGCGGCACCAAAACTCCCGCACACATTCAGCCGTGTTCTGGAATTCTGAGTGTGGGGAGGTTCCGTCTTCTGTCTCCTGCGCCTGGGATTTCCTAGTAGCCCTCCACTTGTCTTCCCTGAGAGTCTACTATTGCGGGCTGCAGGGGAAAGGCGGGGGAAGGGCTGGAAATGCAGGTAGCATATAGTGCCTCCCCCTGGACAGGGGAGGTATTTGGTGGACTTCCCCCTGCCAGGGAACACCTGGGTCCCCCGGCAGCGGCGTGGATGGCGGCCCCAATCCTCCACCACACAATCAGCTGTGTTCCGGAATTCTGAGCATGGGGAGTTTCCATCTTTTTTCTGCAGCGCCTGGGAACTCCTAGGAAACTTTCGCGTGTCTTCCCCGAGATTCTTCTTGTGCGGGCTGCCGGGGAAAAGCGGGGGATGGGCTTGAAATGCAGGTAGCATATAGTTCCTCCCCCTGGACAGGGGAGGTATTAAGCGGACTTCCTCCTGCCTGGAACACCTGTGTCCCCAGGCAGGTGCGTGGATGGCAGCCCCAAACCTATCCCACGCCATCAGCCGTGTTCCGGAATTCTGAGTGTTGGGAGGTTTCGTCTTCTATCTGCAGCGCCTGGGATCTGCTAGGAGCCCTTCGCATGTCTTCCCCGAGAGTCTCATAGTGCGTGCTGCAGGGGAAAGGCGGGGGATGGGCTGGAAATGCAGGTAGCATGTAGTGCCTCCCCCTGGACTGGGGAGGTAGTTCGAGGACTTCCCCCTGCCAGGGAACACCTGTGACCCAAGGCAGCTGCGTGTGGGCAGCCCCAAACCTCCACCACAGTCAGACTTGTTCCAGAATTCTGAGCGTTGGGAGGTTCCGTCTTCTGTCTGCAGCGCCTGGGATTACTTAGGAGCCCTTCACTTGTCTTCCCCTAGAGTCTCCTAGTGTGGGCTGCCGGGGAAAGGCGGGGGATGAGCTGGAAATGCAGGTAGCATGTAGTGCCTCCCCCTGGACATTGGAGGTATTTAGCGGAATTCCCCCTGCCAGGGAACACCAGTGACCCCAGGCAGCTGCGTGGAGAGCGGCCACAAAACTTCCCCACACAGTCAGACGTGTTCGGGAATTCTGAGTTTTGGGAGGTTCCGTCTTATGTCTGCTGCGCCTGGGATCTCCTAGGAGCCATTCGAGTGTCTTCCCAGAAGGTCTCCTAGTGCGGCCTGCCAGGAAAGTCGGGGATGGGCTGGAAATGCAGGTAGCATGTAGTGCCTCCCACTGGACAGGTGAGGTATTTAGCGGACTTCCCCCGGCCAGGGAACACCTGTGACCCCAGGCAGCATTGCGGAGTGCGGCCCCAAACTTCCCCCACACAGTCAGCCGTGTTCCGGATTTGTGAGTTTTGGGAGGTTCCGTCTTCTGTCTCCTGAACCTGGGATCTCCTAGGAGCCCTTCGCATGTATTCCCCGAGAGTCTCCTTATGAGGGCTGCAGGGGAAAAGCGGGGGATTGGCTGGAAATGCAGGCAGCATATAGTGCCTCCCCCTGGACAGGGGAGGTATTTAGCGGACTTCCTCCTGCCTGGAACAACTGTGTCCCCAGGCAGGTGCGTGGATGGCAGCCCCAAACCTATCCCACGCCATCAGCCGTGTTCCGGAATTCTGAGTGTTGGGAGGTTTCGTCTTCTATCTGCAGCGCCTGGGATCTGCTAGGAGACTTTCGCATGTTTTCCCCGACAGTCTCATAGTGCGTGCTGCAGGGGAAGGCGGGGGATGGGCTGAAATGCAGGTAGCATGTAGTTCCTCCCCCTGAACTGGGGAGTTATTTCGCGGAATTCCCCCTGTCAGGGAACACCTGTGACCCCAGTCAGCTGCGTGGAGGGCAGCCCCAAACCTCCCCCAAACAGTCAGCCTTGTTCCGGATTTCTCAGTGTGGGGAGGTTCCATCTTCTGTACGCAGCGCCTGGGATCTCCTAGGAGCCATTCGCGTGTCTTCCCAGAAGGTCTCCTAGTGCGGACTGCCAGGAAAGGCGGGGATGGGCTGGAAATGCAGGTAGCATCTAGTGCCTCCCCCTGGACATGGGAGGTATTTAGCGGACTTCCCCCAGCCAGGGAACACCTGTGAACCCAGGCAGCTCTGTGGAGGGCGGCCCCAAACCTCCCCCACACAGTCAGCCGTGTTCCGGAATTCTGAGCGTGGGGAGGTTTCGTCATCTTTCTGCAGCGCCTGGGATCTCCTAGGAGCTATTCGCGTGTCTTCCCCTAGAGTCTCCTTGGGCGGGCTGCCGGGGCAAGGCGGGGGATGGGCTGGAAATGCAGGTAGCGTGTAGTGCCTCCCCCTGGACAGGGGAGGTATTTAGCGGACTTCCTCCTGCCAGGGAACACCTGTTTCCCCAGGCAGGTGAGTGGATGGCGGGCCCAAACTTATCCCACACAATCAGCCGTATTCCGGAATTCTGACCATAGGGAGTTTCCGACATCGGTCTGCAGCGCCTGGGATCTCCAAGGAGTCCTTCGCATGTCTTCCCCGAGAGTTTCCTAGTGCGGGCTGCCATGAAAAGTTGGGGGATTGGCTGGAAATGCAGGTAGCATTTAGTGCCTCCTCCTGGACAGGGGAGGTATTTAGCGGACTTCCCCCTTGCACCTAACACCTGCGACCCCAAGCAGCTACGTGGATGTCGGCCCCAAACCTCCCCCACACAGTCAGACGTGTTCCGTAATTTTGAGAGTGGGGAAGGTCCGTCTTCTGTCTTCAGCACCTGGGATCTCCTAGGAGCCTTTCGCATGTATTCCCCGAGAGTCTTCTAGTGCGGGCTGCCGGGGAAATGCGGGGGATGGGCTGGAAATGCAGGTTCCATGTAGTGCCTGTCCTTGGACAGGGGTGGTATTTAGCGGACTTCCCCCTGCCAGGGAACACCTGTGACCCCAGTAAGCTGCGTGGAGGGCGGCCCCAAACATCCACCACACAGTCAGCCGTGTTCTGGAATTCTGAGTGTGGGGAGGTTCCGTCTTCTGTACGCAGCGCCTGGGATCACCTTGGAGCCTTTCGCGTGTCTTCCACGAGAGTCTCCTTTTGCGGGCTGCCAGGGAAAGGCGGGGGATGGGCTGGAAATGCAGGTAGCATGTAGTTCCTACCCCTGGACAGGGGAGGTATTTAGCCGAATTCCCTCTGCCAGGGAACACTTTTGACACCAGGCAGCTGCGTGGAGAGCGGCCACAAAACTCCCCCACACCGTCAGACGTGTTCCGGAATTCTGATTGTTTGGAGGATCCGTCTTCTGTCTGCTGCGCCTGGGATCTCCTAGGAGCCATTCGCGTGTCTTCCCAGAAGGTATCCTAGTGCAGCCTGCCAGGAAAGGCGTGGATGGGCTGGAAATGCAGATAGCATGTAGTGCCTCCACCTGGACATGGAAGGTATTTAGCGGACTTCCCCCACCCAGGGAACACCTGTGACCCCATGCAGCTGTGTGGAGAGCGGCCCCAAACCTCCCCCACACAGTCAGCCGTGTTCAGGAATTCTGTGCGTTGGGAGGTTCCGTCTTCTTTCTGCAGCGCCTGGGATCTCCTAGGAGCTCTTCGCGTGTCTTCCCCGAGAGTCTCTTTGTGCGGGCTGCCGGGGAAAGTCGGGGGATGGCCTGGAAATGCAGGTAGCGTGTAGTGCCTCCCACTGGACAGGGGAGGTATTTAGCGGACTTACACCTGCCTGGGAACACCTGTGACCACAGGCAGCTGCGTGGAGTGCGGCCCCAAACCCCCTCACAGTCAGCCGTGTTCCGGAATTCTAAGCGTGGGGAGGTTCCGTCTTCCTTCTGGAGAGCCTGGGAACTCCTAGGAGCCCTTCGAGTGTCTTCCCCAAGAGTCCCCTAGTGCGGGCTGACGGGGAAAGTCGGGGGATGGGCTGGAAATGCAGGTAGCATGTTCTGCCTCCCCCTAGACAGGGGAGGTATTTAGCGGACTTCCCCTGACAGGGAACACCAGTGACCCCAGGCAGCTGCGTGGAGGGCAGCCCCAAACCTCCACCACAGTCAGAATTGTTCCGGAATTCTGAGAGTGGGGAGGTTCCGTCTTCTTTCTGCAGCGCCTGGGATTTCCAAGGAACCATTCGCGTGTCTTCCCCGAGGTTTTCCTTGTGCGGGATGCCGGGGAAAGGCGGGGGATGGGCTGGAAATGCAGGTAGCATGTAGTTCCTCCCCCTGGACAGGGGAGGTATTTAGCGGAATTCCCCCTGCCATGAACACCAGTGACCCCAGGCAGCCTCGTGGAGGGTGGCCACAAAACTCCCCAACACCGTTAGACGTGTTCAGGAATTCTGAGCGTGGGAAGGTTCCGTCATCTTTCTGCAGCCATTGGGATCTCCTAGGAACTCTTCGGGTGTCTTCCCCGAGAGTCTCCTTTTGCGGGCTGCCGGGGAAATGCGGGGGTTTGGCTGGAAATTCAGGTAGCGTGTAGTTCCTCTCCCTGGACAGGAGAGGTATTTAGCGGAATTCCCCCTGCCAGGGAACACCTGTGAAACCAGGCAGCTCCATGGAGGGCTGCCCCAAAACTCCCCAACACAGTCAGCCGTGTTCCGGAATTCTGAGTGTTGGGAGGTTCCGTATTCTGTCTCCTGCACCTGGGATCCCCTAGGAGCTCTTCGCTTGTCTTCCCCGAGAGTCTCCTTGTGCGGGCTGCGGGGGAAATGCGGGGGATGGGCTGGAAATGCAGGTAGCGTGTAGTGCCTCCCCCTGGACAGGGGAGGTATTTAGCGGACTTCCTCCTGCCATGGAACACCTGTGTCCCCAGGCAGGTTCGTGGATGGCGGCCCCAAACCTATCCCACACAATCAGCCGTGTTCCGGAATTCTGAGTGTTGGGAGGTTTCGTCTTCGTTCTGCAGCGCATGGGATCTCCTAGGAGCCCTTCGCATGACTTCCCCGAGATTCTCATACTGCGGGCTGCAGGTGAAAGGCGGGTGATGGGCTGGAAATACAGGTAGCATGTAGTGCCTCCCCCTGGACTGGGGAGGTATTTCGCGGACTTCCCCCTGCCAGGGAACACCTGTGACCCGAGGCAGCTGCGTGGAGGGCAGCCCCAAACATCCACCACAGTCAGAGTTGTTCTGGAATTCTGAGTGTGGGGAGGTACGTCTTCTGTCTCCTGCGCCTGGGATTTCCTAGTAGCCCTCCGCTTGTCTTCCCTGAGAGTCTCCTTGTGCGGGCTGCAGGGGAAAGGCGGGGGATGGGCTGGAAATGCAGGTAGCATGTAGCGCCTCCCCCTGGACAGGGGAGGTATTTAGCGGACTTCCCCCGGCAAATTAACACCTGTGTCCCCTGGAAGCTGTGTGGATGGCGGCCCCAATCCTCCACCACACAATCAGCTGTGTTCCGGAATTCTGAGCATGGGGAGTTTCCATCTTTTGTCTGCAGCGCCTGGGAACTCCTAGGAGCCTTTCGCGTGTCTTCTCCGAGTTTCTCCTTGTGCGGGCTGCCGGGGAAAGGCGGGGGATGGGCTGGAAATGCAGGTAGCATGTAGTTCCTCCCCCTGGACTGGGGAGGTATTTAGCAGAATTTCCCCTGCCAGGGAACACCAGTGACCCCAGGCAGCTGCGTGGAGTTCGGCCCCAAACCCCCTCACAGTCAGCCGTGTTCCGGAATTCTAAGCGTGGGGAGGTTCCGTCTTCCTTCTGGAGCGCTTGGGATCTCCTAGGAGCCCTTCGAGTGTCTTCCCCAAGAGTCCCCAAGTGCGGGCTGCCGGGGAAAGGCGGGGTTGGGCTGGAAAAGCAGGTAGCATGTACTGCCTCCCCCTGGACAGGGGCTGTATTTAGCGGACTTCCCCCTGACAGAGAACACCAGTGACCCCACACAGCTGCGTGGAGGGACGACCCCAAACCTCCCACACACAGTCAGCCATGTTCCGGAATTCTGAGTGTTGGGAGGTTGCGTCTTCTATCTACTGCGCCTGGGATCTCCTAGGAGCCCTTCGCATGTCTTCCCCGAGTGTCTCATAGTGAGGGCTGCAGGGGAAATGCGGGGGATGGGCTGGAATTGCAGGTAGCATGTAGTTCCTCCCCCTGGACAGGGGAGGTATTTAGCGGAATTCACCCTGCCAGGGAACACCAATGACCCCACACAGCTGCGTGGATGGACGGCCCCCAAACCTCCCACACACAGTCAGCCGTGTTCCGGAATTCGGAGTGTAGGAGATTCTGTCTTCTGTCTGCAGCGCCTGGGATCTCCTAGGAGCCATTCGCTTGTCTTCCCCGAGAATCTCTAGTGCGGCCTGCCGGGGAAAGGCGGGGGATGTGCTGAAAATGCAGGTAGCATGTAGTGAGTCCCCCTGGAATGTGGAGGTATTTAGCAGACTTCCCCCTTCCAGAGAACACCTGTGATCCCAGGCAGCTGCATGGAGGGCGGCACCAAACCTCCCCTACACAGTCAGCCATGTTCCGGAATTGTGAGTGTGGGGAGGTTCCGTCTTCTGTCTGCAGCCCCTTGGATTTCCTAGGAGCCTTTCGCATGTCTTCCCCGAGAGTCTCCTATTGCGGGCTGCCGTGGAAAGGCGGGGGATGAGCTGGAAATGCAGGTAGCATGTAGTGCCTCCCCCTGGACAGGGGAGGTATTTAGCGGATTTCCCCCTGCCAGGGAACACCAGTGACCCCAGGCAGCTGCGTGTAGGGCGGCCCCAAACCTCTCCCACACAGTCAGGCGTGTTCCGGAATTCTGAGTGTGGGAAGGTTCCGTCTTCTGTCTGCTGCGCCTGGGATCTCTTAGGAGCCCTTCGCGGTTCTTCCCCGAAATTCTCATAGTGCGAGCTTCCGGGAAGTTTGAGTGATGGGCTGGAAATGCAGGTAGCATGTAGTGCCTCCCCCTGGACAGGGGAGGTATTTAGCGGACTTACCCCTGCCAGGGAACGCCTGTGACCACAGGCAGCTACGTGGAGTGCGGCCCAAAACCCCTACACAGTCAGCCGTGTTCCGGAATTCTAAGCGTGGGGAGGTTCCGTCTTCCTTCTGGAGAGCCTGGGATCTCCTAGGAGCCCTTCGAGTGTCTTCCCCAAGAGTCCCCTAGTGCAGGCTGCCGGGGAAAGACGGGTGATGGGCTGGAAATGCAGGTAGCATGTACTGCCTCCCCCTGGACAGGGGAGGTATTTAGCGGACTTCCCCCTGACAGGGAACACCAGTGAACCCAGACAGCTTCGTGGAGGGACGGCCCAAAACCTCCCACACCCAGTCAGCCGTGTTCCGGAATTCTGAGTGTAGGAGGTTCTGTCTTCTGTCTGCAGCGCCTGGGATCTCATAGGAGCCCTTCGCATGTCTTCCCCGAGAATCTCCTAGTGCGGGCTGCCGGGGAAAGGCGGGGGATGTGCTGGAAATGCAGGTAGCACTTATTACCTCCCCATGGACAGGGGAGGTATTTAGCGGACGTCCCACTGCCAGGGAACACCTGTGACCCCAGGTAGCTGCGTGGAGAGCGGCCCCAAACGTCCCCCACACAGTCAGCCGTTTTCTGGAATTCTGAGCGGGTGGAGGTTCCGTCTTCTGTCTGCAGCGCCTGGGATCTCCAAGGAACCATTCGCGTGTCTTCCCCAATGGTCTCCTAGTGCGGGTGCCGGGGAAAAGCGGGGGATGTGCTGGAAATGCAGGTAGCATGTAGTGAATCCCCTTGGACAGGGGAGGTATTTACCGGACTTCCCCATGCCAGAGAACACCTGTGACCCCAGACAGCTGCGTAGAGGGTGGCCCCAAACCTCCCCTACACAGTCAGCCATGTTCCGGAATTCTAAGTGTGGGGAGGTTCCGTCTTCAGTGTGCAGCGCCTGGGATCTCCTCGGAGCCCTTCGCACGTCTTCCCCGATAGTCTCCTATTGCGGGCTGCCGGGGAAATTTGGGGGATTGGCTGGAAATGCAGGTAGCATGTAGTGCCTCCCCCTGGACAGGGGAGGTATTTAGCGGACTTCCCTCTGCCAGGGAACACCTGTGACCCCAGGAAGCTGCGTGGAAGGCTGCCCCAAACCACCTCCACATAGTCAGCCGTGTTCCGGAATTCTGAGTGTGGGAAGATTCCGTCATCTGTCTGCAGCGCCTGGGTTCTCCTATGAGCCATTCGCGTGTCTTCCCCGAGAGTCTCCTAGTGCGGGTTACCGGGGAAAAGCGGGGGATGGGCTGGAAATGCAGGTAGCATGTAGTGCCTCCCCCTGGACAGGGGAGGTATTTAGCGGACTTCCCCCTTGCACCTAACACCGGAGACCCACGGCTGTTACGTGGAGTTCGGACCCAAACCTCCCCTACACAGTCAGACGTGTTCCGTAATTCTGAGAGTGGGGAAAGTCCGTCTTCTCTCTGCAGCCCCTTGGATTTCCTAGGAGCCTTTCGCATGTCTTCCCCGAGAGTCTCCTATTGCGGGCTGCCGTGGAAAGGCGGGGGATGGGCTGGAAATGCAGGTAGCATGTAGTGCCTCCCCCTGGACATGAGAGGTATTTAGCGGATTTCCCCCTGCCAGGGAACACCAGTGACCCCAGGCAGCTGCGTGTAGGGCGGCCCCAAACCTCTCCCAGACAGTCAGCCGTGTTCCGGAATTCTGAGTGTGGGAAGGTTCCGTCTTCTGTCTGCTGCGCCTGGGATCTCCTAGGAGCCCTTCAAGTGTCTTCCCAAAGCGTCTCTTATTGCGGGCTGCCGGGGAAATGCTGGGGATGAGCTGGAAATGCAGGTAGCATTTAGTGCCTCCCCCTGGACAGGGGAGGTATTTAGCGGAATTCCCCCTGCCATGGAACACTTGTGTCCCCAGGCAGGTTCGTGGATGGCGGCCCCAAACCTATCCCACACAATCAGCCGTGTTCCGGAATTCTGAGTTTTGGGAGGTTTCGTCTTCGGTCTGCAGCGTATGGGATCTCCTAGGAGAATTTCGCATGTCTTCCCCGAGATTCTCATTGTGCGGGCTGCAGGAGAAAGCGGGGGATGATCTGGAAATGCAGGTAGCATGTAGTGCCTCCCTCTGGACTGGGGAGGAATTTCGCGGACTTCCCCCGACCAGGGAACACCTGTGACCCCAGGCAGCTGCGTGGACGGCAGCCCCAAACTTCCACCACAGTCAGACTTGTTCCGGAATTCTGAGCATTGGGAGGTTCCGTCTTCTGTCTGCTGCGCCTGGGATCTCCTAGGAGCCCTTCACGTGTCTTCCCCGAGAGTCTCTTAGTGCGGGCAGCCGAGGAAATGCGGGGGATGACCTGGAAATGCAGGTAGCATGTAGTGCCTCCCCCTGGACAGGGGAGGTATTTAGCGGACTTCCCCCTGCCAGGGATCAACTGTGACCTCAGGCAGCTGTGTGGAGGGCGGCACCAAACCTCCCCCACACAGTCAGCCGTGTTCCGGAATTCTGAGCGGATGGAGGTTCCGTATTCTGTGGGCAGCGCCTGGGATTTCCAAGGAACCATTCGCGTGTCTTCCCCGAGGGTCTCCAAGTGCGGGTGCCGGGGAAATTTGGGGGATGGGCTGGAAATGCAGGTAGCATTTAGTGCCTCCCCGTGGAATGGGGAAGTATTTAGCGGACTTCCCCATGCCAGGGAACACCTGTGACATCAGGCAACTGCGTGGTGGTCGGCACCAAACCTCCCCGAAAAAGTCAGCCGTGTTCCGGAATTCTGAAAGTGGGGAGGTTCCGTCTTCTCTCTGCTGCGCCTGGAATATCCTAGGAGCCCTCCGCTTGTCTTCCCTGAGAGACTCCTAGTGCGGGCTGCAGGGGAAAGGCGGGGGATGGGCTGGAAATGCAGGTAGCATGTAGTGCCTCCCCATGGACAGGGGCGGTATTTAGCGGACTTCCCCCTGCCAGGGAACAACTTTGTCCTAGGCAGCTGCGTGGATGGCGGCCCCAAACCTCCACCACACAATCAGTCGTGTTCCGGAATTCTGAGAGTGGGGAGTTTCCATTTTTTGTCTGCAGCGCCTGGGATCTCCTAGGAGCCTTTCGCGTGTCTTCCCCGAGAGTATCCTAGTGCGGGCTGCAGGGGAAATTTGGGGGATTTGCTGGAAATGCAGGTAGCATGTAGTGCCTCCATCTATACATGGGAGGAATTTACCGGACTTCCCACTGCCAGGGAACACCAGTGACACCAGGCAGCTGCGTGCAGGGCAGCCCCAAAACCTCCCCCACACAGTCAGCCGTGTTCCGGATTTCTCAGTATGGGGAGGATCCATCTTCTGTACGCAGCGCCTGGGTTCTCCTAAGAGTCATTCGCGTGTCTTACCCGAGAATCTCTTAGTGCGGGATGCCGGGGAAAGGCGGGGGATGTGCTGGAAATGCAGGTAGCATGTAGTGCCTCCCCCTGGACATGGGAGGTATTTAGCGGACTTCCCCCTTGCACCTAACACCGGCGACCCACGGCTGTTACGTGGAGTTCGGACCCAAACCTCCCCCACACAGTCAGACGTGTTCCGTAATTCTGAGAGTGGGGAAAGTCCGTCTTCTCTCTCCAGCACCTTGGATTTCCTAGGAGCCTTTCGCATGTCTTCCCCGAGAGTCTCCTAATGCGGGCTGCCGTGGAAAGGCAGGGGATGGGATGGAAATGCAGGTAGCATGTAGTGCCTCCCCCTGGACAGGAGAGGTATTTAGCGGATTTCCCCCTGCCAGGGAATTCCAGTGACCCCAGGCAGCTGCGTGTAGGGCGGTCCCAAACCTCTCCCACACAGTCAGCCGTGTTCCGCAATTCTGAGTGTGGGAAGGTTCCGTCTTCTGTCTGCTGCGCCTGGGATCTCCTAGGAGCCCTTCGCGGTTCTTCCCCGAAATTCTCCTAGTGCGAGTTTCCGGGAAGTTCGGGTGATGGGCTGGAAATTCAGGTAGCATGTAGATCCTCCCCCTGGAGAGGGGAGGTATTTAGCGGACTTCCCCCTTGCACCAAACACCTGCGACCACAGGCAGCTACGTGGTGGTCGGCCCCAAACCTCCCCCACACATCAGACGTGTTCCGGAATTCTGAGAGTGGGGAAAGTCCGTCTTCTCTCTGCAGCACCTTGGATTTCCTAGGAGCTTTTCGCATGTCTTCCCCGACAGTCTCCTAATGCGGGCTGCCGTGGAAAGGCGGTTGATGGGCTGGAAATGCAGGTAGCATGTAGTGCCTCCCCCTGGACAGGGGAGGTATTTAGCGGACTTCCCCCTTGCACCTAACACCGGAGACCCACGGCTGTTACGTGGAGTTCGGACCCAAACCTCCCCTACACAGTCAGACGTGTTCCGTAATTCTGAGAGTGGGGAAAGTCCGTCTTCTCTCTGCAGCACCTTGGATTTCCTAGGAGCCTTTCGCATGTCTTCCCCGAGAGTCTCCTATTGCGGGCTGCCGTGGAAAGGCGGGGGATGGGCTGGAAATGCAGGTAGCATGTAGTGCCTCCCCCTGGACAGGAGAGGTATTTAGCGGATTTCCCCCTGCCAGGGAACACCAGTGACCCCAGGCAGCTGCGTGTAGGGCGGCCCCAAACCTCTCCCAGACAGTCAGCCGTGTTCCGGAATTCTGAGTGTGGGAAGGTTCCGTCTTCTGTCTGCTGCGCCTGGGATCTCCTAGGAGCCCTTCAAGTGTCTTCTCAAAGCGTCTCTTATTGCGGGCTGCCGGGGAAATGCTGGGGATGAGCTGGAAATGCAGGTAGCATTTAGTGCCTCCCCCTGGACAGGGGAGGTATTTAGCGGAATTCCCCCTGCCATGGAACACTTGTGTCCCCAGGCAGATTCGTGGATGGCGGCCCCAAACCTATCCCACACAATCAGCCGTGTTCCGGAATTCTGAGTTTTGGGAGGTTTCGTCTTCGGTCTGCAGCGTATGGGATCTCCTAGGAGAATTTCGCATGTCTTCCCCGAGATTCTCATTGTGCGGGCTGCAGGAGAAAGCGGGGGATGATCTGGAAATGCAGGTAGCATGTAGTGCCTCCCTCTGGAATGGGGAGGAATTTCGCGGACTTCCCCCGACCAGGGAACACCTGTGACCCCAGGCAGCTGCGTGGACGGCAGCCCCAAACTTCCACCACAGTCAGACTTGTTCCGGAATTCTGAGCATTGGGAGGTTCCGTCTTCTGTCTGCTGCGCCTGGGATCTCCTAGGAGCCCTTCACGTGTCTTCCCCGAGAGTCTCTTAGTGCGGGCAGCCGAGGAAATGCGGGGGATGACCTGGAAATGCAGGTAGCATGTAGTGCCTCCCCCTGGACAGGGGAGGTATTTAGCGGACTTCCCCATGCCAGGGAACACCTGTGACATCAGGCAACTGCGTGGTGGTCGGCACCAAACCTCCCCGAAAAAGTCAGCCGTGTTCCGGAATTCTGAAAGTGGGGAGGTTCCGTCTTCTCTCTGCTGCGCCTGGAATATCCTAGGAGCCCTCCGCTTGTCTTCCCTGAGAGACTCCTAGTGCGGGCTGCAGGGGAAAGGCGGGGGATGGGCTGGAAATGCAGGTAGCATGTAGTGCCTCCCCATGGACAGGGGCGGTATTTAGCGTACTTCCCCCTGCCAGGGAACACCTTTGTCCTAGGCAGCTGCGTGGATGGCGGCCCCAAACCTCCACCACACAATCAGTCGTGTTCCGGAATTCTGAGAGTGGGGAGTTTCCATTTTTTGTCTGCAGCGCCTGGGATCTCCTAGGAGCCTTTCGCGTGTCTTCCCCGAGAGTATCCTAGTGCGGGCTGCAGGGTAAATTTGGGGGATTTGCTGGAAATGCAGGTAGCATGTAGTGCCTCCATCTATACATGGGAGGAATTTACCGGACTTCCCACTGCCAGGGAACAACAGTGACACCAGGCAGCTGCGTGCAGGGCAGCCCCAAAACCTCCCCCACACAGTCAGCCGTGTTCCGGATTTCTCAGTATGGGGAGGATCCATCTTGTGTACGCAGCGCCTGGGTTCTCCTAAGAGTCATTCGCGTGACTTACCCGAGAATCTCCTAGTGCGGGATGCCGGGGAAAGGCGGGGGATGTGCTGGAAATGCAGGTAGCATGTAGTGCCTCCCCCTGGACATGGGAGGTATTTAGCGGACTTCCCCCTTGCACCTAACACCGGCGACCCACGGCTGTTACGTGGAGTTCGGACCCAAACCTCCCCCACACAGTCAGACGTGTTCCGTAATTCTGAGAGTGGGGAAAGTCCGTCTTCTCTCTCCAGCACCTTGGATTTCCTAGGAGCCTTTCGCATGTCTTCCCCGAGAGTCTCCTAATGCGGGCTGCCGTGGAAAGGCGGGGGATGGGCTGGAAATGCAGGTAGCATGTAGTGCCTCCCCCTGGACAGGAGAGGTATTTAGCGGATTTCCCCCTGCCAGGGAACACCAGTGACCCCAGGCAGCTGCGTGTAGGGCGGTCCCAAACCTCTCCCACACAGTCAGCCGTGTTCCGCAATTCTGAGTGTGGGAAGGTTCCGTCTTCTGTCTGCTGCGCCTGGGATCTCCTAGGAGCCCTTTGCGGTTCTTCCCCGAAATTCTCCTAGTGCGAGTTTCCGGGAAGTTCGGGTGATGGGCTGGAAATTCAGGTAGCATGTAGGTCCTCCCCCTGGAGAGGGGAGGTATTTAGCGGACTTCCCCCTTGCACCAAACACCTGCGACCACAGGCAGCTACGTGGTGGTCGGCCCCAAACCTCCCCCACACAGTCAGACGTGTTCCGGAATTCTGAGAGTGGGGAAAGTCCGTCTTCTCTCTGCAGCACCTTGGATTTCCTAGGAGCATTTCGCATGTCTTCCCCGACAGTCTCCTAATGCGGGCTGCCGTGGAAAGGCGGGGGATGGGCTGGAAATGCAGGTAGCATGTAGTGCCTCCCCCTGGACCGGAGAGCTATTTAGCGGATTTCCCCCTGCCAGGGAACACCAGTGACCCCAGGCAGCTGCGTGTAGGGCGGCAACAAACCTCTCCCAGACAGTCAGCCGTGTTCCGGAATTCTGAGTGTGGGAAGGTTCCGTCTTCTGTCTGCTGCGCCTGGGATCTCCTAGGAGCCCTTCAAGTGTCTTCCCAAAGCGTCTAATATTGCGGGCTGCCGGGGAAATGCAGGGGATGAGCTGGAAATGCAGGTAGCATTTAGTGCCTCCCCCTGGACAGGGGAGGTATTTAGCGGAATTCCCCCTGCCATGGAACACCTGTGTCCCCAAGCAGGTACGTGGATGGCGGCCCCAAACCTATCCCACACAATCAGCCGTGTTCCGGAATTCTGAGTTTTGGGAGGTTTCGTCTTCGGTCTGCAGCGCATGGGATCCCCTAGGAGATCTTCGCATGTCTTCCCCGAGATTCTCATTGTGCGGGCTGCAGGAGAAAGGCGGGGGATGGTCTGGAAATGCAGGTAGCATGTAGTGCCTCCCTCTGGACTGGGGAGGTATTTCGCGGACTTCCCCCGACCAGGGAACACCTGTGACCCCAGGCAGCTGCGTGGACGGCAGCCCCAAACTTCCACCACAGTCAGACTTGTTCCGGAATTCTGAGCATTGGGAGGTTCCGTCTTCTGTCTGCTGCGCCTGGGATCTCCTAGGAGCCCTTCACGTGTCTTCCCCGAGAGTCTCTTAGTGCGGGCAGCCGAGGAAATGCGGGGGATGACCTGGAAATGCAGGTAGCATGTAGTGCCTCCCCCTGGACAGGGGAGGTATTTAGCGGACTTCCCCCTGCCAGGGATCAACTGTGACCTCAGGCAGCTGTGTGGCGGGCGGCACCAAACCTCCCCCACACAGTCAGCCGTGTTCCGCTATTCTGAGCGGATGGAGGTTCCGTATTCTGTGGGCAGCGCCTGGGATTTCCAAGGAACCATTCGCGTGTCTTCCCCGAGGGTCTCCAAGTGCGGGTGCCGGGGAAATTTGGGGGATGGGCTGGAAATGCAGGTAGCATTTAGTGCCTCCCCCTGGAATGGGGAAGTATTTAGCGGACTTCCCCATGCAAGGGAACACCTGTGACATCAGGCAACTGCGTGGTGGTCGGCACCAAACCTCCCCGAAAAAGTCAGCCGTGTTCCGGAATTCTGAATGTGGCGAGGTTCCGTCTTCTCTCTGCTGCGCCTGGAATATGCTAGGAGCCCTCTGCTTGTCTTCCCTGAGAGTCTCCGAGTGCGGGCTGCAGGGGAAAGGCGGGGGATGGGCTGGAAATGCAGGTAGCATGTAGTGCCTCCCCATGGACAGGGGCGGTACTTAGCGGACTTCCCCCTGCCAGGAAACACCTGTGTCCTAGGCAGCTGCGTGGATGACGGCCCCAAACCTCCACCACACAATCAGTCGTGTTCCGGAATTCTGAGCGTGGGGAGTTGCCATCTTTTGTCTGCAGCGCCTGGCATCTCCTAGGAGCCTTTCGCGTGTCTTCCCCGAGAGTATCCTAGTGCGGGCTGCAGGGGAAATTTGGGGGATTTGCTGGAAATGCAGGTAGCATGTAGTGCCTCCATCTTTACAGGGGAGGAATTTACCGGACTTCCCCCTGCCAGGGAACACCAGTGACACCAGGCTGCTGCGTGCAGGGCAGCCCCAAAACCTCCCCCACACAGTCAGCCGTGTTCCGGATTTCTCAGTATGGGGAGGTTCCATCTTCTGTCTGCTGCGCCTGGGATCTCCTAGGAGCCCTTCGCGGTTCTTCCCCGAAATTCTCCTAGTGCGAGTTTCCGGGAAGTTCGGGTGATGGGCTGGAAATTCAGGTAGCATGTAGGTCCTCCCCCTGGAGAGGGGAGGTATTTAGCGGACTTCCCCCTTGCACCAAACACCTGCGACCACAGGCAGCTACGTGGTGGTCGGCCCCAAACCTCCCCCACACAGTCAGACGTGTTCCGGAATTCTGAGAGTGGGGAAAGTCCGTCTTCTCTCTGCAGAACCTTGGATTTCCTAGGAGCCTTTCGCATGTCTTCCCCGACAGTCTCCTAATGCGGGCTGCCGTGGAAAGGCGGGGGATGGGCTGGAAATGCAGGTAGCATGTAGTGCCTCCCCCTGGACTGGAGAGGTATTTAGCGGACTTCCCCCTGCCAGGGATCAACTGTGACCTCAGGCAGCTGTGTGGCGGGCGGCACCAAACCTCCCCCACACAGTCAGCCGTGTTCCGGTATTCTGAGCGGATGGAGGTTCCGTATTCTGTGGGCAGCGCCTGGGATTTCCAAGGAACCATTCGCGTGTCTTCCCCGAGGGTCTCCAAGTGCGGGTGCCGGGGAAATTTGGGGGATGGGCTGGAAATGCAGGTAGCATTTAGTGCCTCCCCCTGGAATGGGGAAGTATTTAGCGGACTTCCCCATGCAAGGGAACACCTGTGACATCAGGCAACTGCGTGGTGGTCGGCACCAAACCTCCCCGAAAAAGTCAGCCGTGTTCCGGAATTCTGAATGTGGGGAGGTTCCGTCTTCTCTCTGCTGCGCCTGGAATATGCTAGGAGCCCTCTGCTTGTCTTCCCTGAGAGTCTCCGAGTGCGGGCTGCAGGGGAAAGGCGGGGGGATGGGCTGGAAATGCAGGTAGCATGTAGTGCCTCCCCATGGACAGGGGCGGTACTTAGCGGACTTCCCCCTGCCAGGAAACACCTGTGTCCTAGGCAGCTGCGTGGATGGCGGCCCCAAACCTCCACCACACAATCAGTCGTGTTCCGGAATTCTGAGCGTGGGGAGATTCCATCTTTTGTCTGCAGCGCCTGGGATCTCCTAGGAGCCTTTCGCGTGTCTTCCCCGAGAGTATCCTAGTGCGGGCTGCCGTGGAAAGCCGGGGGATGGGCTGGAAATGCAGGTAGCATGTAGTGCCTCCCCCTGGACAGGAGAGGTATTTAGCGGATTTCCCCCTGCCAGGGAACACCAGTGACCCCAGGCAGCTGCGTGGAGGGCGGCAACAAACCTCTCCCAGACAGTCAGCCGTGTTCCGGAATTCTGAGTGTGGGAAGGTTCCGTCTTCTGTCTGCTGCGCCTGGGATCTCCTAGGAGCCCTTCAAGTGTCTTCCCAAAGCGTCTATTATTGCGGTCTGCCGGGGAAATGCAGGGGATGAGCTGGAAATGCAGGTAGCATTTAGTGCCTCCCCCTGGACAGGGGAGGTATTTAGCGGAATTCCCCCTGCCATGGAACACTTGTGTCCCCAGGCAGGTACGTGGATGGCGGCCCCAAACCTATCCCACACAATCAGCCGTGTTCCGGAATTCTGAGTTTTGGGAGGTTTCGTCTTCGGTCTGCAGCGCATGGGATCCCCTAGGAGATCTTCGCATGTCTTCCCCGAGATTCTCATTGTGCGGGCTGCAGGAGAAAGGCGGGGGATGTTCTGGAAATGCAGGTAGCATGTAGTGCCTCCCTCTGGACTGGGGAGGTATTTCGCGGACTGCCCCCGACCAGGGAACACCTGTGACCCCAGGCAGCTGCGTGGACGGCAGCCCCAAACTTCCACCACAGTCAGACTTGTTCCGGAATTCTGAGCATTGGGAGGTTCCGTCTTCTGTCTGCTGCGCCTGGGATCTCCTAGGAGCCCTTCACGTGTCTTCCCCGAGAGTCTCTTAGTGCGGGCAGCCGAGGAAATGCGGGGGATGACCTGGAAATGCAGGTAGCATGTAGTGCCTCCCCCTGGACAGGGGAGGTATTTAGCGGACTTCCCCCTGCCAGGGATCAACTGTGACCTCAGGCAGCTGTGTGGCGGGCGGCACCAAACCTCCCCCACACAGTCAGCCGTGTTCCGCTATTCTGAGCGGATGGAGGTTCCGTATTCTGTGGGCAGCGCCTGGGATTTCCAAGGAACCATTCGCGTGTCTTCCCCGAGGGTCTCCAAGTGCGGGTGCCGGGGAAATTTGGGGGATGGGCTGGAAATGCAGGTAGCATTTAGTGCCTCCCCCTGGAATGGGGAAGTATTTAGCGGACTTCCCCATGCAAGGGAACACCTGTGACATCAGGCAACTGCGTGGTGGTCGGCACCAAACCTCCCCGAAAAAGTCAGCCGTGTTCCGGAATTCTGAAAGTGGGGAGGTTCCGTCTTCTCTCTGCTGCGCCTGGAATATGCTAGGAGCCATCTGCTTGTCTTCCCTGAGAGTCTCCGAGTGCGGGCTGCAGGGGAAAGGTGGGGGATGGGCTGGAAATGCAGGTAGCATGTAGTGCCTCCCCATGGACAGGGGCGGTACTTAGCGGACTTCCCCCTGCCAGGAAACACCTGTGTCCTATGCAGCTGCGTGGATGGCGGCCCCAAACCTCCACCACACAATCAGTCGTGTTCCGGAATTCTGAGCGTGGGGAGTTTCCATCTTTTGTCTGCAGCGCCTGGCATCTCCTAGGAGCCTTTCGCGTGTCTTCCCCTAGAGTATCCTAGTGCGGGCTGCAGGGGAAATTTGGGGGATTTGCTGGAAATGCAGGTAGCATGTAGTGCCTCCATCTTTACAGGGGAGGAATTTACCGGACTTCCCCCTGCCAGGGAACACCAGTGACACCAGGCTGCTGCGTGCAGGGCAGCCCCAAAACCTCCCCCACACAGTCAGCCGTGTTCCGGATTTCTCAGTATGGGGAGGTTCCATCTTCTGTACGCAGCGCCTGGGATCTCCTAGGAGCCATTTGCGTGTCTTCTCAGAAGGTCTCCTAGTGCGGGCTGCCAGGTAAGGCGGGGATGGGCTGGAAATGCAGGTAGCATGTAGTGCCTCCCCCTGGACATGGGAGGTATTTAGCGGACTTCCCCCAGCCAGGGAACACCTGTGACCCCAGGCAGCTGCGTGGAGGGCGGCCCCAAACCTCTCCCACACAGTCAGCCGTGTTCCGCAATTCTGAGTGTGGGAAGGTTCCGTCTTCTGTCTGCTGCGCCTGGGATCTCCTAGGAGCCCTTCGCGGTTCTTCCCCGAAATTCTCCTAGTGCGAGTTTCCGGGAAGTTCGGGTGATGGGCTGGAAATTGAGGTAGCATGTAGGTCCTCCCCCTGGAGAGGGGAGGTATTTAGCGGACTTCCCCCTTGCACCAAACACCTGCGACCACAGGCAGCTACGTGGTGGTCGGCACCAAACCTCCCCCACACAGTCAGACGTGTTCCGGAATTCTGAGAGTGGGGAAAGTCCGTCTTCTCTCTGCAGAACCTTGGATTTCCTAGGACCCTTTCGCATGTCTTCCCCGAGAGTCTCCTAATGCGGGCTGCCGTGGAAAGGCGGGGGATGGGCTGGAAATGCAGGTAGCATGTAGTGCCTCCCCCTGGACAGGAGAGGTATTTAGCGGATTTCCCCCTGCCAGGGAACACCAGTGACCCCAGGCAGCTGCGTGTAGGGCGGCAACAAACCTCTCCCAGACAGTCAGCCGTGTTCCGGAATTCTGAGTGTGGGAAGGTTCCGTCTTCTGTCTGCTGCGCCTGGGATCTCCTAGGAGCCCTTCAAGTGTCTTCCCAAAGCGTCTATTATTGCGGGTTGCCGGGGAAATGCAGGGGATGTGCTGGAAATGCAGGTAGCATTTAGTGCCTCCCCCTGGACAGGGGAGGTATTTAGCGGAATTCCCCCTGCCATGGAACACCTGTGTCCCCAAGCATGTACGTGGATGGCGGCCCCAAACCTATCCCACACAATCAGCCGTGTTCCGGAATTCTGAGTTTTGGGAGGTTTCGTCTTCGGTCTGCAGCGCATGGGATCCCCTAGGAGATCTTCGCATGTCTTCCCCGAGATTCTCATTGTGCGGGCTGCAGGAGAAAGGCGGGGGATGGTCTGGAAATGCAGGTAGCATGTAGTGCCTCCCTCTGGACTGGGGAGGTATTTCGAGGACTTCCCCCGACCAGGGCACACCTGTGACCCCAGGCAGCTGCGTGGACGGCAGCCCCAAACTTCCACCACAGCCATACTTGTTCCGGAATTCTGAGCATTGGGAGGTTCCGTCTTCTGTCTGCTGCGCCTGGGATCTCCTAGGAGCCCTTCACGTGTCTTCCCCGAGAGTCTCTTATTGCGGGCAGCCGAGGAAATGCGGGGGATGACCTGGAAATGCAGGTAGCATGTAGTGCCTCCCCCTGGACAGGGTAGGTATTTAGCGGACTTCCCCCTGCCAGGGATCAACTGTGACCTCAGGCAGCTGTGTGGCGGGCGGCACCAAACCTCCCCCACACAGTCAGCCGTGTTCCGGAATTCTGAGCGGATGGAGGTTCCGTATTCTGTGGGCAGCGCCTGGGATTTCCAAGGAACCATTCGCGTGTCTCCCCGAGGGTCTCCAAGTGCGGGTGCCGGGGAAATTTGGGGGATGGGCTGGAAATGCAGGTAGCATTTAGTGCCTCCCCCTGGAATGGGGAAGTATTTAGCGGACTTCCCCATGCAAGGGAACACCTGTGACATCAGGCAACTGCGTGGTGGTCGGCACCAAACCTCCCCGAAAAAGTCAGCCGTGTTCCGGAATTCTGAAAGTGGGGAGGTTCCGTATTCTGTGGGCAGCGCCTGGGATTTCCAAGGAACCATTCGCGTGTCTTCCCCGAGGGTCTCCAAGTGCGGGTGCCGGGGAAATTTGGGGGATGGGCTGGAAATGCAGGTAGCATTTAGTGCCTCCCCCTGGAATGGGGAAGTATTTAGCGGACTTCCCCCTTCCAGAGAACACCTGTGACCCCAGGCAGCTGCGTGGAGGTCGGCCCCAAACCTCCCCTACACAGTCAGCCATATTCCGGAATTCTGAGTGTGGGGAGGTTCCGTCTTCTGTCTGCAGCGCCTGGGATCTCCTAGGAGCCCTTCGCTTGTCTTCCCCGATAGTCTCTTATTGCGTGCTGTAGGGAAAAGTCGGGGGATGTGCTGGAAATGCAGGTAGCACTTATTGCCTCCCCCTGGACAGGGGAGGTATTTAGCGGACGTCCCACTGCCAGGAAACACCTGTGACCCCAGGCAGCTTCGTGGAGGGCGTCCCCGAACCTCCCCCACACAGTCAGCCGTGTTCCCGGAATTCTGAGCGTGGGGAGTTTCCGTCTTCTTTCTGCAGCGCCTGGGATCTCCTAGGAGCTCTTCGCGTGTCTTCCCCTAGAGTCTGCTTGTGCGGGCTGCCGGGGAAATCGGGTAATGTGCTGGAAATGCAGGTCGCGTGCAGTGCCTCCCCCTGGACAGGGGAGGAATTTAGCGGACTTCCCCTGCCAGGGAACACCTGTGAAACCAGACTGCTGCATGGAGAGCGGCCCCAAACCTCCCCCACACAGTCAGCCGTGTTTCGGAATTCTGAGCGGGTGGAAGTTCCTTCTGGTGTCTGCAGCGCCTGGGATCTCCAAGGAACCATTCGCGTGTCTTCCCCGATGGTCTCCTAGTGCGGGTGCCGGGGAAAAGCGGGGGATGTGCTGGAAATGCAGGTAGCTTGTAGTGAGTCCCCTTGGACCGGGGAGGTATTTACCGGACTTCCCCATGCCAGAGAACACCTGTGACCCCAGACAGTTGCGTAGAGGGCGGCCCCAAACCTCCCCTACACAGTCAGCCATGTTCCGGAATTCTGAGTGTGGGAAGGTTCCGTCATCTGTCTGCAGCGCCTGGGTTCTCCTATGAGCCATTCGCGTGTCTTCCCCGAGAGTCTCCTAGTGCGGGTTGCAGGGGAAAGGCGGGGGATGGGCTGGAAATGCAGGTAGCATGTAGTGCCTCCCCCTGGACACGGGAGGTATTTAGCGGACTTCCCCTTTGCACCTAACACCGGTGACCCACGGCTGTTACGTGGGGTTCGGCCCCAAACCTCCCCCACACAGTAGGACGTGTTCCGTAATTCTGAGAGTGGGGAAAGTCCGTCTTCTGTCTGCAGCGCCTGGGATCTCCTAGGAGCCCTTCGCATGCCTTCACCGATAGTCTCTTATTGCGTGGTGCCGGGAAAATGCGGGTAATGTGCTGGAAATGCAGGTAGCATTTATTGCCTCCCCCTGGATAGGGGAGGTATTTAGCGGACGTCCTCCAGCCAGGGAACACCTGTGACCCCAGGCAGCTGCGTGGAGGGCGGCCCCGAACCTCCCCCACACAGTCAGCCGTGTTCCGGAATTCGGAATGTGGGAAGGTTCCGTCTTCTGTCTGCTGAGCCTGGGATCTCCTAGGAGCCCTTCGCGGTTCTTCCCCGAAATTTTCCTAGTGCAAGCTTCCGGGAAGTTCGGGTGATGGCCTGGAAATGCAGGTAGCATGTAGTGCATCCAGCTGGACAGGGGAGGTATTTAGCGGACTTAACCTGCCAGGGAACACCTGTGACCACAGGCACCTGCGTGGAGTGCGGCCCCAAACCCCCTCACAGTCAGCCGTGTTCCGGAATTCTAAGCGTGGGGAGGTTCCGTCTTCCTTCTGGAGCGCCTGGGATCTCCTAGGAGCCCTTCGAGTGTCATCCCCAAGAGTCCCCTAGTGCGGGCTGCCGGGGAAAGTCGGGGGATGGGCTGGAAATGCAGGTAGCATGTACTGCCTCCCCCTGGACAGGGGAGGTATTTAGCGGACTTCCCCCTGACAGGGAAAACCAGTGACCCCAGACAGATGCGTGGAGGGACGGCCCCAAACCTCCCACACACAGTCAGCCATGTTCCGGAATTCTGAGTGTGGGGAGGTTCCGTCTTCTTTCTGCAGCGCCTGGAATCTCCTAGGAGCCCTTCGCTTGTCTTCCCCGATAGTCTCTTATTGCGTGCTGCAGGGAAAAGGCGGGGGATGTGCTGGAAATGCAGGTAGCATGTAGTGAGTCCCCCTGGACAGTGGAGGTATTTAGCGGACTTCCCCCTGCCTGGGAACACCTGTGACCACAGGCAACTGCGTGGAGGGCGGCCCCAAACCTCCCCCACATAGTCATCCGTGTTCCGGAATTCTGATGTGGGAAGGTTCCGTCATCTGTCTACAGCGCCTGGGTTCTCCTAAGAGTCATTCGCGTGTCTTTCCCGAGAATCTCCTAGTGCGGGATGCCGGGGAAAGTCGGGGGATGGGCTGGAAATGCAGGTAGCATGTAGTGCCTCCCCCTGGACAGGGGAGGTATTTAGCGGACTTCCCCCTTGCACCTAACACCGGCGACCCACGGCTGTTACGTGGAGTTCGGCCCCAAACCTCCCCCACACAGTCAGACGTGTTCCGTAATTCTGAGAGTGGGGAAAGTCCGTCTTCTCTCTGCAGCCCCTTGGATTTCCTAGGAGCCTTTCGCATGTCTTCCCCGAGACTCTCCTAATGCGGGCTGCCGTGGAAAGGCGGGGGATGGGCTGGAAAAGCAGGTAGCATGTAGTGCCTCCCCCTGGACAGGAGAGGTATTTAGCGGATTTCCCCCTGCCAGGGAACTCCAGTGACCCCAGGCAGCTGCGTGTAGGGCGGCCCCAAACCTCTCCCACACAGTCAGCCGTGTTCCGGAATTCTGAGTGTGGGAAGGTTCCGTCTTCTGTCTGCTGCGCATGGGATCTCCTAGGAGCCCTTCGCGGTTCTTCCCCGAATTTCTCATAGTGCGAGCTTCCGGGAAGTTTGGGTGATGGGCTGGAAATGCAGGTAGCATGAAGTGCCTCCCTCTGGACAGGGGAGGTATTTAGCGGACTTACCCCTGCCAGGGAACACCTGTGACCACAGGCAGCTGCGTGGAGTGCGGCCCAAAACCCCCACAGAGTCAGCCGTGTTCCGGAATTCTAAGCGTGGGGAGGTTCCGTCTTCCTTCTGGAGAGCCCGGGATCTCCTAGGAGCCCTTCGAGTGTCTTCCCCAAGAGTCCCCTAGTGTGGGATGCCGGGGAAAGTCGGGGGATGGGCTGGAAATGCAGGTAGCATGTACTGCCTCCCCCTGGACAGGGGAGGTATTTAGCGGACTTCCCCCTGACAGGGAACACCAGTGAACCCAGACAGCTGCGTGGAGGGACGGCCCCAAACCTCCCACACACAGTCAGTCGTGTTCCGGAATTCTGAGTGTAGGAGGTTCCGTCTTCTGTCTGCAGCGCCTGGGATCTCCTAGGAGCCCTTCGCATGTCTTCCCCGATAGTCTCTTATTGCGTGCTGCCGGGGAAAGGCGGGGGATGGGATGGAAATGCAGGTAGCATGTAGTGCCTCCCCCTGGACAGGGGAGGTATTTAGCGGAATTCCCCCTGCCTGGGAACACCTGTGACCACAGGCAACTGCGTGGAGGGCGGCCCCAAACCTCCCCCACATAGTCAGCCGTGTTCCGGAATTCTGATGTGGGAAGGTTCCGTCATCAGTCTACAGCGCCTGGGTTCTCCTAAGAGTCATTCGCGTGTCTTTCCCGAGAATCTCCTAGTGCGGGATGCCGGGGAAAGGCGGGGGATGGGCTGGAAATGCAGGTAGCATGTAGTGCCTCCCCCTGGACAGGGGAGGTATTTAGCGGACTTCCCCCTTGCACCTAACACCGGCGACCCACGGCTGTTACGTGGAGTTCGGACCCAAACCTCCCCGACACAGTCAGACGTGTTCCGTAATTCTGAGAGTGGGGAAAGTCCGTCTTCTCTCTGCAGCCCCTTGGATTTCCTAGGAGCCTTTCGCATGTCTTCCCCGAGACTCTCCTAATGCGGGCTGCCGTGGAAAGGCGGGGGATGGGCTGGAAATGCAGGTAGCATGTACTGCCTCCCCCTGGACAGGGGAGGTATTTAGCGGAATTCCCCCTGCCAGGAAACACCTGTGACCACAGGCAGCTGCGTGGAGGGCGGCCCCAAACCTCCCCTACACAGTCAGCCGTGTTCCGGAATTCTGAGTGTAGGAGGTTCTGTCTTCTGTCTGCAGCGCCTGGGATCTCCTAGGAGCCATTCGCGTGTCTTCCCCGAGAATCTCCTAGTGCGGGCTGCCGGGGAAAGGCGGGGGATGGGCTGGAAATGCAGGTAGCATGTAGTGAGTCCCCCTGGACAGTGGAGGTATTTAGCGGACCTCCCCCTTCCAGAGAACACCTGTGACCCCAGGAAGCTGCGTGGAGGGCGGCCCCAAACCTCCCCTACAGAGTCAGCCATGTTCAGGAATTCTGAGTGTTGGGAGGTTCCGTCTTCTGTCTGCAGCGCCTGGGATCTCCTAGGAGCCCTTCGCTTGTCTTCCCCGATAGTCTCTTATTGCGTGCTGCAGGGAAAAGTCGGGGGATGTGCTGGAAATGCAGGTAGCACTTATTGCCTCCCCCTGGACAGGGGAGGTATTTAGCGGACGTCCCACTGCCAGGGAACACCTGTGACCCCAGGCAGCTTCGTGGAGGGCGTCCCCGAAACTCCCCCACACAGTCAGCCGTGTTCCCAGAATTCTGAGTGTGGGGAGTTTCCGTCTTCTTTCTGCAGCGCCTGCGATCTCCTAGGAGCTCTTCGCGTGTCTTCCCCTAGAGTCTGTTTGTGCGGGCTGCCGGGGAAAGCGGGGGATGGGATGGAAATGCAGGTCGCGTGCAGTGCCTCCCCCTGGACAGGGGAGGAATTTAGCGGACTTCCCCCTGCCAGGGAACACCTGTGAAACCAGACAGCTTCATGGAGAGCGGCCCCAAACCTCCCCCACACAGTCAGCCGTGTTTCGGAATTCTGAGCGGGTGGAGGTTCCGTCTGGTGTCTGCAGCGCCTGGGATCTCCAAGGAACCATTCGCGTGTCTTCCCCGATGGTCTCCTAGTGCGGGTTGCCGGGGAAAGGCGGGGGATGGGCTGGAAATGCAGGTAGCATGTAGTGCCTCCCCCTGGACACGGGAGGTATTTAGCGGACTTCCCCTTTGCACCTAACACCGGCGACGCACGGCTTTTACGTGGGGTTCGGCCCCAAACCTCCCCCACACAGTCAGACGTGTTCCGTAATTCTGAGAGTGGGGAAAGTCCGTCTTCTGTCTGCAGCGCCTGGGATCTCCTAGGAGCCCTTGACATGTCTTCCACGATAGTCTCTTATTGCGTGGTGCCGGGAAAATGCGGGTAATGTGCTGGAAATGCAGGTAGCACTTATTGCCTCCACCTGGATAGGGGAGGTATTTAGCGGACGTCCAACTGCCAGGGAACACCTGTGACCCCAGGCAGCTGCGTGGAGGGCGGCCCCGAACCTCCCCCACACAGTCAGCCGTGTTTCGGATTTCGGAATGTGGGAAGGTTCCGTCTTCTGTCTGCTGAGCCTGGGATCTCCTAGGAGCCCTTCGCGGTTCTTCCCCGAAATTCTCCTAGTGCGAGCTTCCGGGAAGTTCGGGTGATGGCCTGGAAATGCAGGTAGCATGTAGTGCATCCAGCTGGACAGGGGAGGTATTTAGCGGACTTACCCCTGCCAGGGAACACCTGTGACCACAAGCACCTGCGTGGAGTGCGGCCCCAAACCCCCTCACAGTCAGCCGTGTTCCGGAATTCTAAGCGTGGGGAGGTTCCGTCTTCCTTCTGGAGCGCCTGGGATCTCCTAGGAGCACTTCGAGTGTCTTCTCCAAGAGTCCCCTAGTGCGGGCTGCCGGGGAAAGTCGGGGGATGGGCTGGAAATGCAGGTAGCATGTACTGCCTCCCCCTGGAGAGGGGAGGTATTTAGCGGACTTCCCTCTGACAGGGAAAACCAGTGACCCCAGACAGATGCGTAGAGGGACGGCCCCAAACCTCCCACACACAGTCAGCCATGTTCCGGAATTCTGAGTGTCGGGAGGTTCCGTCATCTTTCTGCAGCGCCTGGGATCTCCTAGGAGCCCTTCGCTTGTCTTCCCCGATAGTCTCTTATTGCGTGCTGCAGGGAAAAGGCGGGGGATGTGCTGGAAATGCAGGTAGCATGTAGTGAGTCCCCCTGGACAGTGGAGGTATTTAGCGGACTTCCCCCTTCCAGAGAAAACCTGTGACCCCAGGCAGCTGCGTGGAGGGCGGCCCCAAACCTCCCCTACACAGTCAGCCATGTTCCGGAATTCTGAGTGTGGGGAGGTTCCGTCTTCTGTCTGCAGCGCCTGGGATCTCCTAGGAGCCCTTCGCATGTCTTCCCCGATAGTCTTTATTGCGTACTGACGGGAAAAAGCGGGTAATGTGCTGGAAATGCAGGTAGCATTTATTGCCTCCCCCTGGACAGGGGAGGTATTTAGCGGACCTCCCACTGCCAGGGAACACCTGTGACCCCAGGCAGCTGCGTGGAGGGCGGCCCCGAACCTCCCCCACCCAGTCAGCCGTGTTCCGGAATTCGGAATGTGGGAAGGTTCTGTCATCTCTCTGCAGGGATTGGGATCTCCTATCAGCAATACTCGTGTCTTCCCCGAGAATCTCCTAGTACTGGATGCCGGGGAAAGGTGGGGGATGGGCTGGAAATATAGGTAGCATGTAGTGCCTCCCCCTGGACAGGGGAGGTATTTAGCGGAATTCCCCCTGCCTGGGAACACCTGTGACCCCAGGCAACTGCGTGAAGGGCGGCCCCAAACCTCCACCACATAGTCAGCCGTGTTCCGGAATTGTGAGTGTGGGAAGGTTCCGTCATCTGTCTGCAGCGCCTGGGTTCTCCTAAAAGTCATTCGCGTGTCTTTCCCGAGAATCTCCTAGTGCGGGATGCCGGGGAAAGGCGGGGGATGTGCTGGAAATGCAGGTAGCATGTAGTGCCTCCCCCTGGACGGGGGAGGTATTTAGCGGACTTCCCCCTTGCACCTAACACCAGCGACCAACGGCTGTTACGTGGAGTTCGGAACCAAACCTCCCCCACACAGTCAGACGTGTTCCGTAATTCTGAGAGTTGGGAAAGTCCGTCTTCTCTCTGCAGCACCTTGGATTTCCTAGGAGCCTTTCGCATGTCTTCCCCGAGAGTCTCCTAATGCGGGCTGCCGTGGAAAGGCGGGGGATGGGCTGGAAATGCAGGTAGCATGTAGTGCCTCCCCCTGGACAGGAGAGGTATTTAGCGGATTTCCCCCTGCCAGGGAACACCTGTGACCCCAGGCAGCTGCGTGTAGGGCGGCCCCAAACCTCTCCCAGACAGTCAGCCGTGTTCCGGAATTCTGAGTGTGGGATGGTTCCGTCTTCTGTCTGCTGCGCCTGGGATCTCCTAGGAGCCCTTCAAGTGTCTTCCCAAAGCGTCACTTATTGCGGGCTACCGGGGAAATGCAGGGGATGAGCTGGAAATGCAGGTAGCATTTAGTGCCTCCCCCTGGACAGGGGAGGTATTTAGCGGAATTCCCCCTGCCATGGAACACCTGTGTCCCCAGGCAGGTTCGTGGATGGCGGCCCCAAACCTATCCCACACAATCAGCCGTGTTCCGGAATTCTGAGTTTTGGGAGGTTTCGTCTTCGGTCTGCAGCGCATGGGATCCCCTAGGAGAACTTCGCATGTCTTCCCCGAGATTCTCATTGTGCGGGCTGCAGGAGAAAGGCGGGGGATGGTCTGGAAATGCAGGTAGCATGTAGTGCCTCCCTCTGGACTGGGGAGGTATTTCGCGGAGTTCCCCCTACCAGGGAACACATGTGACCCCAGGCAGCTGCGTGGACGGCAGCCACAAACTTCCACCACAGCCAGACTTGTTCCGGAATTCTGAGCATTGGGAGGTTCCGTCTTCTGTCTGCTGCGCCTGGGATCTCCTAGGAGCCCTTCACGTGTCTTCCCCGAGAGTCTCTTAGTGCGGGCAGCCGAGGAAATGCGGGGGATGACCTGGAAATGCAGGTAGCATGTAGTGCCTCCCCCTGGACAGGGGAGGTATTTAGCGGACTTCCCCCTGCCAGGGATCACCTGTGACCTCAGGCAGCTGTGTGGCGGGCGGCACCAAACCTCCCCCACACAGTCAGCCGTGTTCCGGAATTCTGAGCGGATGGAGGTTCCGTATTCTGTGGGCAGCGCCTGGGATTTCCAAGGAACCATTCGCGTGTCTTCCCCGAGGGTCTCCAAGTGCGGGTTCCGGGGAAATTTGGGGGATGGGCTGGAAATGCAGGTAGCATTTAGTGCCTCCCCCTGGAATGGGGAAGTATTTAGCGGACTTCCCCATGCCAGGGAACACCTGTGACATCAGGCAACTGCGTGGTGGTCGGCACCAAACCTCCCAGAAAAAGTCAGCCGTGTTCCGGAATTCTGAAAGTGGGGAGGTTCCGTCTTTATCTGCTGCGCCTGGAATATGCTAGGAGCCCTCCGCTTGTCTTCCCTGAGAGTCTCCTAGTGCGGGCTGCAGGGGAAAGGCGGGGGATGGGCTGGAAATGCAGGTAGCATGTAGTGCCTCCCCATGGACAGGGGCGGTACTTAGCGGTCTTCCCCGTGCCAGGAAACACCTGTGTCCTAGGCAGCTGCGTGGATCCGGCCCCAAACCTCCACCACACAATCAGTCGTGTTCCGGAATTCTGAGCGTGGGGAGTTTCCATCTTTTGTCTGCAGCGCCTGGGATCTCCTAGGAGCCTTTCGCGTGTCTTCCCCGAGAGTATCCTAGTGCGGGCTGCAGGGGAAATTTGGGGGATTTGCTGGAAATGCAGGTAGCATGTAGTGCCTCCATCTTTACAGGGGAGGAATTTACCGGACTTCCCCCTGCCAGGGAACACCAGTGACACCAGGCAGCTGCGTGCAGGGCAGCCCCAAAACCTCCCCCACACAGTCAGCCGTGTTCCGGATTTCTCAGTATGGGGAGGTTCCATCTTCTGTACGCAGCGCCTGGGATCTCCTAGGAGCCATTCGCGTGTCTTCTCAGAAGGTCTCCTAGTGTGGGCTGCCAGGTAAGGCGGGGATGGATTGGAAATACAGGTAGCATGTAGTGCCTCCCCCTGGACATGGGAGGTATTTAGCGGACTTCCCCCAGC
Source organism: Camelus ferus (assembly GCF_009834535.1). Taxonomy (NCBI): domain Eukaryota; kingdom Metazoa; phylum Chordata; class Mammalia; order Artiodactyla; family Camelidae; genus Camelus; species Camelus ferus. The sequence goes on along the minus strand of NC_045731.1, from coordinate 9,365,818 downwards.
CAGGGAACACCTGTGACATCAGGCAACTGCGTGGTGGTTGGCACCAAACCTCCCCGAAAAAGTCAGCCGTGTTCCGGAATTCTGAAAGTGGGGAGGTTCCGTCTTCTCTCTGCTGCGCCTGGAATATGCTAGGAGCCCTCCGCTTGTCTTCCCTGAGAGTCTCCTAGTGCGGGCTGCAGGGGAAAGGCGGGGGATTGGCTGGAAATGCAGGTAGCATGTAGAGCCTACCCATGGACAGGGGCTGTATTTAGCGGACTTCCCCCTGCCAGGGAACACCTGTGTCCTAGGCAGCTGCGTGGATGGCGGCCCCAAACCTCCACCACACAATCAGTCGTGTTCCGGAATTCTGAGCGTGGGGAGTTTCCATCTTTTGTCTGCAGCGCCTGGGATCTCCTAGGAGCCTTTCGCGTGTCTTCCCCGAGAGTATCCTAGTGCGGGCTGCAGGGGAAATTTGGGGGATTTGCTGGAAATGCAGGTAGCATGTAGTGCCTCCATCTATACAGGGGAGGAATTTACCGGAATTCCCCCTGCCAGGGAACACCAGTGACACCAGGCAGCTGCGTGCAGGGCAGCCCCAAAGCCTCCCCCACACAGTCAGACGTGTTCCGGATTTCTCAGTATGGGGAGGTTCCATCTTCTGTACGCAGCGCCTGGGTTCTCCTAAGAGTCATTCGCTTGTCTTACCCGAGAATCTCCTAGTGCGGGATGCCGGGGAAAGGCGGGGGATGTGCTGGAAATGCAGGTAGCATGTAGTGCCTCCCCCTGGACAGGGGAGGTATTTAGCGGACTTCCCCCTTGCACCTAACACCGGCGACCCACGGCTGTTACGTGGAGTTCGGACACAAACCTCCCCTACACAGTCAGACGTGTTCTGTAATTCTGAGAGTGGGGAAAGTCAGTCTTCTCTCTGCAGCACTTTGGATTTCGTAGGAGCCTTTCGCATGCCTTCCCCGAGAGTCTCCTAATGCGGGCTGCCGTGGAAAGGCGGGGGATGGGCTGGAAATGCAGGTAGCATGTAGTGCCTCCCCCTGGACTGGAGAGGTATTTAGCGGATTTCCCCCTGCCAGGGAATTCCAGTGACCCCAGGCAGCTGCGTGTAGGGCGGCCCCAAACCTCTCCCACACAGTCAGACGTGTTCCGCAATTCTGAGTGTGGGAAGTTTCCGTCTTCTGTCTGCTGTGCCTGGGATCTCCTAGGAGCCTTTCACGTGTCTTCCCCGAGAGTCTCTTAGTGAGGGCAGCCGAGGAAATGCGGGGGATGACCTGGAAATGCAGGTAGCATGTAGTGCCTCCCCCTGGACAGGGGAGGTATTTAGCGGACTTCCCCCTGCCAGGGATCATCTGTGACCTCAGGCAGCTGTGTGGCGGGCGGCACCAAACCTCCCCCACACAGTCAGCCGTGTTCCGGAATTCTGAGCGGATGGAGGTTCCGTATTCTGTGGGCAGCGCCTGGGATTTCCAAGGAACCATTCGAGTGTCTTCCCCGAGGGTCTCCAAGCGCGGGTGCCGGGGAAATTTGGGGGATGGGCTGGAAATGCAGGTAGCATTTAGTGCCTCCCCCTGGAATGGGGAAGTATTTAGCGGACTTCCCCATGCCAGGGAACACCTGTGACATCAGGCAACTGCGTGGTGGTCGGCACCAAACCTCCCCGAAAAAGTCAGCCGTGTTCCGGAATTCTGAAAGTGGGGAGGTTCCGTCTTCTCTCTGCTGCGCCTGGAATATCCTAGGAGCCCTCCGCTTGTCTTCCCTGAGAGTCTCCTAGTGCGGGCTGCAGGGTAAAGGCGGGGGATGGGCTGGAAATGCAGGTAGCATGTAGTGCCTCCCCATGGACAGGGGCGGTACTTAGCGGACTTCCCCGTGCCAGGAAACACCTGTGTCCTAGGCAGCTGCGTGGATCCGGCCCCAAACCTCCAACACACAATCAGTCGTGTTCCGTAATTCTGAGCGTTGGGAGTTTCCATCTTTTGTCTGCAGCGCCTGGGATCTCCTAGGAGCCTTTCGCGTGTCTTCCCCGAGAGTATCCTAGTGCGGGCTGCAGGGGAAATTTGGGGGATTTGCTGGAAATGCAGGTAGCATGTAGTGCCTCCATCTTTACAGGGGAGGAATTTACCGGACTTCCCCCTGCCAGGGAACACCAGTGACACCAGGCAGCTGCGTGCAGGGCAGCCCCAAAACCTCCCCCACACAGTCAGCCGTGTTCCGGATTTCTCAGTATGGGGAGGTTCCATCTTCTGTACGCAGCGCCTGGGATCTCCTAGGAGCCATTCGCGTGTCTTCTCAGAAGGTCTCCTAGTGTGGGCTGCCAGGTAAGGCGGGGATGGATTGGAAATGCAGGTAGCATGTAGTGCCTCCCCCTGGACATGGGAGGTATTTAGCGGACTTCCTCCAGCCAGGGAACACCTGTGACACAAGGCAGCTGCATGGATGGCGGCCCCGAACCTCCCCCACACAGTCAGCCGTGTTCCGGAATTCGGAATGTGGGAAGGTTTCGTCTTCTGTCTGATGAGCCTGGGATCTCCTAGGAGCCCTTCGTGGTTCTTCCCCGAAATTCTCCTAGTTCGAGCTTCCGGGAAGTTCGGGTGATGGCCTGGAAATGCAGGTAGCATGTAGTGCATCCAGCTGGACAGGGGAGGTATATTGCGGACTTACCCCTGCCAGGGAACACCTGTGACCACAGGCACCTGCGTGGAGTGCGGCCCCAAACCCCCTCACAGTCAGCCGTGTTCCGGAATTCTAAGCGTGGGGAGGTTCCGTCTTCCTTCTTGAGCGCCTTGGATCTCCTAGGAGCCCTTCGAGAGTCATCCCCAAGAGTCCCCTAGTGCGGGCTGCCGGGGAAAGTCGGGGGATGGGCTGGAAATGCAGGTAGCATGTACTGCCTCCCCCTGGACAGGGGAGGTATTTAGCGGACTTCCCCCTGACAGGGAAAACCAGTGACCCCAGACAGATGCGTGGAGGGACGGCCCCGAACCTTCCCCACACAGTCAGCCGTGTTCCGGAATTCAGAATGTGGGAAGGTTCTGTCATCTGTCTGCAGGGCTTGGGATCTCCTATCAGCCATTCGCGTGTCTTCCCCGAGAATCTCCTAGTGCGGGATGCCGGGGAAAGGTGGGGGATGGGCGGGAATTTCAGGTAGCATGTAGTGCCTCCCCCTGTACAGGGGAGGTATTTAGCGGAATTCCCCCTGCCTGGGAACACCTGTGACCCCAGGCAGCTGCGTGGAGGGCGGCCCCAAACCTCCCCCACATAGTCAGCCGTGTTCCGGAATTCTGAGTGTGGGAAGGTTCCGTCATCTGTCTGCAGCGCCTGGGTTCTCCTAAGAGTCATTCGCGTGTCTTTCCCGAGAATCTCCTAGTGCGGGATGCCGGGGAAAGGCGGGGGATGTGCTGGAAATGCAGGTAGCATGTAGTGCCTCCCCCTGGACAGGGGAGGTATTTAGCGGACTTCCCCCTTGCACCTAACACCAGCGACCAACGGCTGTTACGTGGAGTTCGGACCCAAACCTCCCCCACACAGTCAGACGTGTTCCGTAATTCTGAGAGTGGGGAAAGTCCGTCTTCCCTCTGCAGCACCTTGGATTTCCTAGGAGCCTTTCGCATGTCTTCCCCGAGAGTCTCCTAATGCGGGCTGCCGTGGAAAGGAGGGGGATGGGCTGGAAATTCAGGTAGCATGTATTGCCTCCCCCTGGACAGGAGAGGTATTTAGCGGATTTCCCCCTGCCAGGGAACACCAGTGACCCCAGGCAGCTGCGTGTAGGGCGGCCCCAAACCTCTCCCAGACAGTCAGCCGTGTTCCGGAATTCTGAGTGTGGGAAGGTTCCGTCTTCTGTCTGCTGCGCCTGGGATCTCCTAGGAGCCCTTCAAGTGTCTTCCCAAAGCGTCTATTATTGCGGGCTGCCGGGGAAATGCACGGGATGAGCTGGAAATGCAGGTAGCATTTAGTGCCTCCACCTGGACAGGGGAGGTATTTAGCGGAATTCCCCCTGCCAGGGAATTCCAGTGACCCCAGGCAGCTGCGTGTAGGGCGGCCCCAAACCTCTCCCACACAGTCAGCCGTGTTCCGCAATTCTGAGTGTGGGAAGTTTCCGTCTTCTGTCTGCTGCGCCTGGGATCTCCTAGGAGCCCTTCGCGGTTCTTCCCCGAAATTCTCCTAGTGCGAGCTTCCGGGAAGTTCGGGTGATTGGCTGGAAATTCAGGTAGCATGTAGTGCCTCGCCCTGGAGAGGGTAGGTATTTAGCGGACTTCCCCCTTGCACTTAACACCTGCGACTACAGGCAGCTACGTTGTGGTCGGCCCAAACCTCCCCCACACAGTCAGACGTGTTCCGGAATTCTGAGTTTTGGGAGGTTTCGTCTTCGGTCTGCAGCACATGGGATCTCCTAGGAGCCCTTCAAGTGTCTTCCCAAAGCGTCACTAATTGCGGGCTGCCGGGGAAATGCAGGGGATGAGCTGGAAATGCAGGTAGCATTTAGTGCCTCCACCTGGACAGGGGAGGTATTTAGCGGAATTCTCCCTGCCATGGAACACCTGTGTCCACAGGCAGGTTCGTGGATGGCGGCCCCAAACCTGTCCCACACAATCAGTCGTGTTCCGGAATTCTGAGTTTTGGGAGGTTTCGTCTTCGGTCTGCAGCGCATGGGATCTCCTAGGAGAACTTTGCATGTCTTCCCCGAGATTCTCATTGTGCGGGCTGCAGGAGAAAGGCGGGGGATGGTCTGGAAATGCAGGTAGCATGTAGTGCCTCCCTCTGGACTGGGGAGGTGTTTCGCGGACTTCCCCCGACCAGGGAACACCTGTGACCCCAGGCAGCTGCGTGGACGGCAGCCCCAAACTTCCACCACAGTCAGACTTGTTCCAGAATTCTGAGCATTGGGAGGTTCCGTCTTCTGTCTGCTGCGCCTGGGATCTCCTAGGAGCCCTTCACGTGTCTTCCCCGAGAGTCTCTTAGTGCGGGCAGCCGAGGAAATGCGGGGGATGACCTGGAAATGCAGGTAGCATGTAGTGCCTCCCCCTGGACAGGGGAGGTATTTAGCGGACTTCCCCCTGCCAAGGATCACCTGTGACCTCAGGCAGCTGTGTGGCGGGCGGCACCAAACCTCCCCCACACAGTCAGCCGTGTTCCGGAATTCTGAGCGGATGGAGGTTCCGTATTCTGTGGGCAGCGCCTGGGATTTCCAAGGAACCATTCGCGTGTCTTCCCCGAGGGTCTCCAAGTGCGGGTGCCGGGGAAATTTGGGGGATGAGCTGGAAATGCAGGTAGCATTTAGTGCCTCCCCCTGGAATGGGGAAGTATTTAGCGGACTTCCCCATGCCAGGGAACACCTGTGACATCAGGCAACTGCGTGGTGTTCGGCACCAAACCTCCCCGAAAAAGTCAGCCGTGTTCCGGAATTCTGAATGTGGGGAGGTTCCGTCTTCTCTCTGCTGCGCCTGGAATATGCTAGGAGCCCCCCCTTCTCTTCCCTGAGAGTCTCCTAGTGCGGGCTGCATGGGAAAGGCGGGGGATGGGCTGGAAATGCAGGTAGCATGTATTGCCTCCCCATGGACAGGGGCGGTACTTAGCGGACTTCCCCGTGCCAGGAAACACCTGTGTCCTAGGCAGCTGCGTGGATGGCGGCCCCAAACCTCCACCACACAATCAGTCGTGTTCCGTAATTCTGAGCGTGGGGAGTTTCCATCTTTTGTCTGCAGCGCCTGGGATCTCCTAGGAGCCTTTCGCGTGTCTTCCCCGAGAGTATCCAAGTGCGGGCTGCAGGGGAAATTTGGGGGATTTCCTGGAAATGCAGGTAGCATGTAGTGCCTCCATCTTTACAGGGGAGGAATTTACCGGACTTCCCCCTGCCAGGGAACACCAGTGACACCAGGCAGCTGCGTGCAGGGCAGCCCCAAAACCTCCCCCACACAGTCAGCCGTGTTCCGGATTTCTCAGTATGGGGAGGTTCCATCTTCTCTACGCAGCGCCTGGGATCTCCTAGGAGCCATTCGCGTGTCTTACCCGAGAATCTCCTAGTGCGGGATGCCGGGGAAAGGCGGGGGATGTGCTGGAAATGCAGGTAGCATGTAGTGCCTCCCCCTGGACAGGGGAGGTATTTAGCGGACTTCCCCCTTGCACCTAACACCGGCGACCCACGGCTGTTACGTGGAGTTCGGACCCAAACCTCCCCCACACAGTCAGACGTGTTCCGTAATTCTGAGAGTGGGGAAAGTCCGTCTTCTCTCTGTAGCACCTTGGATTTCCGAGGAGCCTTTCGCATGTCTTCCCCGAGAGTCTCCTAATGCGGGCTGCCGTGGAAAGGCGGGGGTTGGGCTGGAAATGAAGGTAGCATGTAATGCCTCCCCCTGGACAGGAGAGGTATTTAGCGGATTTCCCCCTGCCAGGTAATTCCAGTGACCCCAGGCAGCTGCGTGTAGGGCGGCCCCAAACCTCTCCCACACAGTCAGCCGTGTTCCGCAATTCTGAGTGTGGGAAGGTTCCGTCTTCTGTCTGCTGCGCCTGGGATCTCCTAGGAGCCCTTCGCGGTTCTTCCCCGAAATTCTCCTAGTGCGAGCTTCCGGGAAGTTCGGGTGATGGGCTGGAAATTCAGGTAGCATGTAGTGCCTCCCCCTGGAGAGGGGAGGTATTTAGCGGAATTCCCCCTTGCAACTAACACCTGCGACCACAGGCAGCTACGTGGTGGTCGGCCCCAAACCTCCCCCACACAGTCAGACGTGTTCCGGAATTCTGAGTTTTGGGAGGTTTCGTCTTCGGTCTGCAGCACATGGGATCTCCTAGGAGCCCTTCAAGTGTCTTCCCAAAGCGTCACTTATTGCGGGCTACCGGGGAAATGCAGGGGATGAGCTGGAAATGCAGGTAGCATTTAGTGCCTCCCCCTGGACAGGGGAGGTATTTAGCGGAATTCCCCCTGCCATGGAACACCTGTGTCCCCAGGCAGGTTCGTGGATGGCGGCCCCAAACCTATCCCACACAATCAGCCGTGTTCCGGAATTCTGAGTTTTGGGAGGTTTCGTCTTCGGTCTGCAGCGCATGGGATCCCCTAGGAGAACTTCGCATGTCTTCCCCGAGATTTTCATTGTGCGGGCTGCAGGAGAAAGGCGGGGGATGGTCTGGAAATGCAGGTAGCATGTAGTGCCTCCCTCTGGACTGGGAAGGTATTTCGCGGAGTTCCCCCTACCAGGGAACACCTGTGACCCCAGGCAGCTGCGTGGACGGCAGCCCCAAACTTCCACCACAGCCAGACTTGTTCCGGAATTCTGAGCATTGGGAGGTTCCGTCTTCTGTCTGCTGCGCCTGGGATCTCCTAGGAGCCCTTCACGTGTCTTCCCCGAGAGTCTCTTAGTGCGGGCAGCCGAGGAAATGCGGGGGATGACCTGGAAATGCAGGTAGCATGTAGTGCCTCCCCCTGGACAGGGGAGGTATTTAGCGGACTTCCCCCTGCCAGGGATCACCTGTGACCTCAGGCAGCTGTGTGGCGGGCGGCACCAAACCTCCCCCACACAGTCAGCCGTGTTCCGGAATTCTGAGCGGATGGAGGTTCCGTATTCTGTGGGCAGCGCCTGGGATTTCCAAGGAACCATTCGCGTGTCTTCCCCGAGGGTATCCAAGTGCGGGTGCCGGGGAAATTTGGGGGATGGGCTGGAAATGCAGGTAGCATTTAGTGCCTCCCCCTGGAATGGGGAAGTATTTAGCGGACTTCCCCATGCCAGGGAACACCTGTGACATCAGGCAACTGCGTGGTGGTCGGCACCAAACCTCCCCGAAAAAGTCAGCCGTGTTCCGGAATTCTGAAAGTGGGGAGGTTCCGTCTTCTCTCTGCTGCGCCTGGAATATGCTAGGAGCCCTCCGCTTGTCTTCCCTGAGAGTCTCCTAGTGCGGGCTGCAGGGTAAAGGCGGGGGATGGGCTGGAAATGCAGGTAGCATGTAGTGCCTCCCCATGGACAGGGACGGTACTTAGCGGACTTCCCCGTGCCAGGAAACACCTGTGTCCTAGGCAGCTGCGTGGATGGCAGCCCCAAACCTCCACCACACAATCAGTCGTGTTCCGGAATTCTGAGCGTTGGGAGTTTCCATCTTTTGTCTGCAGCGCCTGGGATCTCCTAGGAGCCTTTCGCGTGTCTTCCCCGAGAGTATCCTAGTGCGGGCTGCAGGGTAAATTTGGGGGATTTGCTGGAAATGCAGGTAGCATGTAGTGCCTCCATCTTTACAGGGGAGGAATTTACCGGACTTCCCCCTGCCAGGGAACACCAGTGACACCAGGCAGCTGCGTGCAGGGCAGCCCCAAAACCTCCCCCACACAGTCAGCCGTGTTCCGGATTTCTCAGTATGGGGAGGTTCCATCTTCTGTACGCAGCGCCTGGGATCTCCTAGGAGCCATTCGCGTGTCTTCTCAGAAGGTCTCCTAGTGTGGGCTGCCAGGTAAGGCGGGGATGGACTGGAAATGCAGGTAGCATGTAGTGCCTCCCCCTGGACATGGGAGGAATTTAGCGGACTTCCCCCAGCCAGGGAACACCTGTGACCCCAGGCAGCTGCGTGGATGGCGGCCCCGAAACTCCCCCACACAGTCAGCCGTGTTCCGGAATTCGGAATGTGGGAAGGTTCCGTCTTCTGTCTGCTGAGCCTGGGATCTCTTAGGAGCCCTTCGTGGTTCTTCCCCGAAATTCTCCTAGTGCGAGCTTCCGGGAATTTCGGGTGATGGCCTGGAAATGCAGGTAGCATGTAGTGCATCCAGCTGGACAGGGGAGGTATTTAGCGGATATACCCCTGCCAGGGAACACCTGTGACCACAGGCACCTGCGTGGAGTGCGGCCCCAAACCCCCTCACAGTCAGCCGTGTTCCGGAATTCTAAGCGTGGGGAGGTTCCGTCTTCCTTCTGGAGCGCCTGGGATCTCCTAGGAGCCCTTCGAGTGTCATCCCCAAAAGTCCCCTAGTGCGGGCTGCCGGGGAAATTCGGGGGATGGGCTGGAAATGCAGGTAGCATGTACTGCCTCCCCCTGGACAGGGGAGGTATTTAGCGGACTTCCCCCTGACAGGGAAAACCAGTGACCCCAGACAGATGCGTGGAGGGACGGCCCCGAACCTTCCCCACACAGTCAGCCGTGTTCCGGAATTCAGAATGTGGGAAGGTTCTGTCATCTGTCTGCAGGGCTTGGGATCTCCTATCAGCCATTCGCGTGTCTTCCCCGAGAATCTCCTAGTGCGGGATGCCGGGGAAAGGTGGGGATGGGCTGGAAATGCAGGTAGCATGTAGTGCCTCCCCCTGGACAGAGGAGGTATTTAGCGGAATTCCCCCTGCCTGGGAACACCTGTGACCCCAGGCAGCTGCGTGGAGGGCGGCCCCAAATCTCCCCCACATAGTCAGCCGTGTTCCGGAATTCTGAGTGTGGGAAGGTTCCGTCATCTGTCTGCAGCGCCTGGGTTCTCCTAAGAGTCATTCGCGTGTCTTTCCCGAGAATCTCCTAGTGCGGGATGCCGGGGAAAGGCGGGGGATGTGCTGGAAATGCAGGTAGCATGTAGTGCCTCCCCCTGGACAGGGGAGGTATTTAGCGGACTTCCCCCTTGCACCTAACACCAGCGACCAACGGCTGTTACGTGGAGTTCGGACACAAACCACCCCCACACAGTCAGACGTGTTCCGTAATTCTGAGAGTGGGGAAAGTCCGTCTTCTCTCTGCAGCACCTTGGATTTCCTAGGAGCCTTTCGCATGTCTTCCCCGAGAGTCTCCTAATGCGGGCTGCCGTGGAAAGGCGGGGGATGGGCTGGAAATTCAGGTAGCATGTATTGCCTCCCCCTGGACAGGGGAGGTATTTAGCGGAATTCCCCCTGCCAGGGAATTCCAGTGACCCCAGGCAGCTGCGTGTAGGGCGGCCCCAAACCTCTCCCACACAGTCAGCCGTGTTCCGCAATTCTGAGTGTGGGAAGGTTCCGTCTTCTGTCTGCTGCGCCTGGGATCTCCTAGGAGCCCTTCGCGGTTCTTCCCCGAAATTCTCCTAGTGCGAGCTTCCGGGAAGTTCGGGTGATGGGCTGGAAATTCAGGTAGCATGTAGTGCCTCCCCCTGGAGAGGGTAGGTATTTAGCGGACTTCCCCCTTGCACTTAACACCTGCGACTACAGGCAGCTACGGGGTGTTCGGCCCAAACCTCCCCCACACAGTCAGACGTGTTCCGGAATTCTGAGTTTTGGGAGGTTTCGTCTTCGGTCTGCAGCACATGGGATCTCCTAGGAGCCCTTCAAGTGTCTTCCCAAAGCGTCACTAATTGCGGGCTGCCGGGGAAATGCAGGGGATGAGCTGGAAATGCAGGTAGCATTTAGTGCCTCCACCTGGACAGGGGAGGTATTTAGCGGAATTCTCCCTGCCATGGAACACCTGTGTCCACAGGCAGGTTCGTGGATGGCGGCCCCAAACCTGTCCCACACAATCAGTCGTGTTCCGGAATTCTGAGTTTTGGGAGGTTTCGTCTTCGGTCTGCAGCGCATGGGATCTCCTAGGAGAACTTTGCATGTCTTCCCCGAGATTCTCATTGTGCGGGCTGCAGGAGAAAGGCGGGGGATGGTCTGGAAATGCAGGTAGCATGTAGTGCCTCCCTCTGGACTGGGGAGGTGTTTCGCGGACTTCCCCCGACCAGGGAACACCTGTGACCCCAGGCAGCTGCGTGGACGGCAGCCCCAAACTTCCACCACAGTCAGACTTGTTCCAGAATTCTGAGCATTGGGAGGTTCCGTCTTCTGTCTGCTGCGCCTGGGATCTCCTAGGAGCACTTCACGTGTCTTCCCCGAGAGTCTCTTAGTGCGGGCAGCCGAGGAAATGCGGGGGATGACCTGGAAATGCAGGTAGCATGTAGTGCCTCCCCCTGGACAGGGGAGGTATTTAGCGGACTTCCCCCTGCCAAGGATCACCTGTGACCTCAGGCAGCTGTGTGGCGGGCGGCACCAAACCTCCCCCACACAGTCAGCCGTGTTCCGGAATTCTGAGCGGATGGAGGTTCCGTATTCTGTGGGCAGCGCCTGGGATTTCCAAGGAACCATTCGCGTGTCTTCCCCGAGGGTCTCCAAGTGCGGGTGCCGGGGAAATTTGGGGGATGAGCTGGAAATGCAGGTAGCATTTAGTGCCTCCCCCTGGAATGGGGAAGTATTTAGCGGACTTCCCCATTCCAGGGAACACCTGTGACATCAGGCAACTGCGTGGTGTTCGGCACCAAACCTCCCCGAAAAAGTCAGCCGTGTTCCGGAATTCTGAATGTGGGGAGGTTCCGTCTTCTCTCTGCTGCGCCTGGAATATGCTAGGAGCCCCCCGCTTCTCTTCCCTGAGAGTTTCCTAGTGCGGGCTGCAGGGGAAAGGCGGGGGATTGGCTGGAAATGCAGGTAGCATGTATTGCCTCCCCATGGACAGGGGCGGTACTTAGCGGACTTCCCCGTGCCAGGAAACACCTGTGTCCTAGGCAGCTGCGTGGATGGCGGCCCCAAACCTCCACCACACAATCAGTCGTGTTCCGTAATTCTGAGCGTGGGGAGATTCCATCTTTTGTCTGCAGCGCCTGGGATCTCCTAGGAGCCTTTCGCGTGTCTTCCCCGAGAGTATCCAAGTGCGGGCTGCAGGGGAAATTTGGGGGATTTGCTGGAAATGCAGGTAGCATGTAGTGCCTCCATCTTTACAGGGGAGGAATTTACCGGACTTCCCCCTGCCAGGGAACTCCAGTGACACCAGGCAGCTGCGTGAAGGGCAGCCCCAAAACCTCCCCCACACAGTCAGCCGTGTTCCGGATTTCTCAGTATGGGGAGGTTCCATCTTCTGTACGCAGCGCCTGGGATCTCCTAGGAGCCATTCGCGTGTCTTCTCAGAAGGTCTCCTAGTACGGGCTGCCAGGTAAGTCGGGGATGGGCTGGAAATGCAGGTAGCATGTAGTGCCTCCCCTGGACCTGGGAGGTATTTAGCGGACTTCCCCCAGCCAGGGAACACCTGTGACCCCAGGCAGCTGTGTGGAGAGCGGCCACAAACCTTCCCCACACATTCAACCGTGTTCCCGGAATTCTGAGCGTGGGGAGGTTCCGTCTTCTTTCTGCAGCGCCTGGGATCTCCTAGGAGCTCTTCGCGTGTCTTCCCCGAGAGTCACTTTTTGCGGGCTGCCGTGGAAAGGCGGGGGATGGGCTGGAAATGCTGGTAGCGTGTAGTGCCTCCCCCTGGACAGGGGAGGTATTTAGCGGACTTCCCCCTTGCACCTAACACCAGCGACCCACGGCTGTTACGTGGATTTCGGACCCAAACCTCCCCCACACAGTCAGACGTGTTGTGTAATTATGAGAGTGGGGAAAGTCCGTCTTCTCTCTGCAGCACCTTGGATTTCCTAGGAGCCTTTCGCATGTCTTCCCCGAGAGTCTCCTAATGCGGGCTGCCGTGGAAAGGTGGGGGATGGGCTGGAAATGCTGGTAGCATTTAGTGCCTCCACCTGGACAGGAGAGGTATTTAGCGGACTTCCCCCAGCCAGGGAACACCTGTGACCCCAGGTAGCTGTGTGGAAAGCGGCCACAAACCTTCCCCACACATTCAACCGTGTTCCCGGAATTCTGAGCGTGGGGAGGTTCCGTCTTCTTTCTGCAGCGCCTGGGATCTCCTAGGAGCTCTTCGCGTGTCTTCCCTGAGAGTCTCCTTTTGCGGGCTGCCGTGGAAAGGCGGGGGATGGGCTGGAAATGCTGGTAGCTTGTAGTGCCTCCCCCTGGACAGGGGAGGTATTTAGCGGACTTCCCACTGCTAGGGAACACCAGTGAAACCAGGCAGCTGCGTGGAGGGTGGCCCCAAACCTCCGCAACACAGTCAGCCATGTTCAGGAATTCTGAGTGTGGGGAGGTTCCGTCTTCTGTCTCCTGCGCATGGGATCTCCTAGGAGCCCTTCGCGGTTCTTCCCCGAAATTCTCCAAGTGCGAGCTTCCGGGAAGTTCGAGTGATGAGCTGGAAATGCAGGTAACATGTAGTGCCTCCCCCTGGACAGGGGAGGTATTTAGCGGACTTACCCCTGCCAGGGAACACCTGTGACCACAGGCAGCTGCGTGGAGTGCGGCTCCAAACCCCCTCACAGTCAGCCGTGTTCCGGAATTCTAAGCGTGGGGAGGTTCCGTCTTCCTTCTGCAGCGCCTGGGATCTCCTAGGTGCCCTTCGAGTGTCTTCCCCAAGAGTCCCCTAATGCGGGCTGCCGGGGAAAGGTGGGGGATGGGCTGGAAAAACCGGTAGCATGTACAGCCTCCCCCTGGATAGGGGAGGTATTTAGTGGACGTCCCACTGCTAGGGAACACCTGTGACACCAGGCAGCTGCTGGAGGGCGGCCCCAAACCTCCCCTACACAGTCAGCCATGTTACGGAATTTTGAGTGTTGGGAGGTTCCTTCTTCTGTCTGCAGCGCCTGGGATCTCCTAGGAGCCCTTCGCTTGTCTTCCCCGATAGTCTCTTATTGCGTGCTGCCGGGAAAAGGCTGGGGATATGCTGGAAATGCAGGTAGCATGTAGTGCCTCCCCCTGGACAGGGGAGTTATTTAGCGGACGTACCACTGCCAGGAACACCTGTGACCCCAGGCAGCTGCGTGGAGGGCAGCCCCGAAACTCCCTCACACAGACAGCCGTGTTCCGGAATTCGGAATGTGGGAAGGTTCCGTCATCACTCTGCAGTGCCTGGGATTTCCTAGGAGCCCTTCACGTGTCTTCCCCGAGAGTCTCATAGTGCGGGATGCCAGGGAAAGTTGGGGGATGGGCTGGAAATGCATGTAGCATTTAGTGCCTCCCCCTGGACAGGGGAGGTATTTAGCGGACTTCCCCCTGCCAGGGAACACCTGTGACCCCAGTCAGCTGCGTGGATTGCGGCCCCAATCCTCTCCCACGCAGTCAGCCGTGTTCCGGAATTGTTAGTGTGGGAAGGTTCCGTCTTCTGTCTGCTGCGCCTGGGATCTCCTAGGAGCCCTCCGCATGTCTTCCCCGAGATTCTCCTAGTGCGAGCTCCCGGAAAGTTCGGGTGATGTGCTGGAAATGCAGGTAGCATGTACTGCCTCACCCTGGACAGGGGATGTATTTAGCGGACTTCCCCCTGCCAGGGAACACCTGTGACCCCTGGGAGCTGCGTGGAGGGCGGCCCCAAACCCCCTCACCGTCAGCCGTGTTCCAGAATTCTTAGCGTGGGGAGGTTCCGTCTTCTGTCTGTAGCGACTGGGATCTCCTAGGAGCCCTTCGCGTGTCTTACCAGAGTTTCCACTAGTGCAGGTGCCAGGGAATGGCGGGGGATGGGCTGGAAATGCAGGTAGCATGTAGTGCCACCCCTTGGACAGGGGAGGTATTTAGCGGAATTCCCCCTGACAGGGAACACCAGGGATCCCAGGCAGTTGCGTGGAGGGACGGCCCCAAACCTCCCACACACAGTCAGGCGTGTTCCGGAATTCTGAGTGTGGGGAGGTTCCGTCTTCTGTCTGCAGCGCCTGGGATCTCCTAGGAGCCCTTCGCTTGTCTTCCCCGATAGCCTCTTATTGCGTGCTGCCGGGAAAAGGCTGGGGATATGCTGGAAATGCAGGTAGCATGTAGTGCCTCCCCCTGGACAGGGGAGTTATTTAGCGGACGTACCACTGCCAGGAACACCTGTTACCCCAGGCAGCTGCGTGGAGGGCAGCCCCGAAACTCCCACACACAGACAGCCGTGTTCCGGAATTCGGAATGTGGGAAGGTTCCGTCATCTCTCTGCAGTGCCTGGGATTTCCTAGGAGCCCTTCACGTGTCTTCCCCGAGAGTCTCATAGTGCGGGATGCCAGGGAAAGTTGGGGGATGGGCTGGAAATGCATGTAGCATTTAGTGCCTCCCCCTGGACAGGGGAGGTATTTAGCGGACTTCCCCCTGCCAGGGAACACCTGTGACCCCAGTCAGCTGCGTGGATTGCGGCCCCAATCCTCTCCCACGCAGTCAGCCGTGTTCCGGAATTGTTAGTGTGGGAAGGTTCCGTCTTCTGTCTGCTGCGCCTGGGATCTCCTAGGAGCCCTCCGCATGTCTTCCCCGAGATTCTCCTAGTGCGAGCTCCCGGAAAGTTCGGGTGATGTGCTGGAAATGCAGGTAGCATGTACTGCCTCACCCTGGACAGGGGATGTATTTAGCGGACTTCCCCCTGCCAGGGAACACCTGTGACCCCTGGGAGCTGCGTGGAGGGCGGCCCCAAACCCCCTCACCTTCAGCCGTGTTCCAGAATTCTTAGCGTGGGGAGGTTCCGTCTTCTGTCTGTAGCGACTGGGATCTCCTAGGAGACCTTCGTGTGTCTTACCTGAGTTTCCACTAGTGCAGGTGCCAGGGAATGGCGGGGGATGGGCTGGAAATGCAGGTAGCATGTAGTGCCACCCCTTGGACAGGGGAGGTATTTAGCGGAATTCCCCCTGACAGGGAACACCAGGGATCCCAGGCAGTTGCGTGGAGGGACGGCCCCAAACCTCCCACACACAGTCAGGCGTGTTCCGGAATTCTGAGTGTGGGGAGGTTCCGTCTTCTGTCTGAGGCGCCTGGGATCTTCTAGGAGCCATTCGCTTGTCTTCCCCGATTGTCTCCTATTGCGGGCTGCTGGGGAAACCCGGGTGATAGGCTGGAAATGCAGGTAGCATGTAGTGCCTCCCCTCGGACAGGGGAGGTATTTAGCGGACGTCCCCCTGCCAGGGAACACCTGTGAACCAGGCAGCTGCGTGGAGGGCGGCCCCAAACCTCCCCTACACAGTCAGCCGTGTTCCGGAATTCGGAATGTGGGAAGGTTCCGTCATCTGTCTGCTGAGCCTGTTATCTCCTAGGAGCCCTTCGCGGTTCTTCCCCGAAATTCTCCTAGTGCGAGCTTCCGGGAAGTTCGGGTGATGGCCTGGAAATGCAGGTAGCATGTAGTGCATCCAGCTGGACAGGGGAGGTATTTAGCGGACTTACCCCTGCCAGGGAACACCTGTGACCACAAGCACATGCGTGGAGTGCGGCCCCAAACCCCCTCACAGTCAGCCGTGTTCCGGAATTCTAAGCGTGGGGAGGTTCCGTCTTCTGTCTGCAGCGCCTGGGATCTCCTAGGAGACATTCGCGTGTCTTCCCCGAGAATCTCCTAGTGCGGGCTGCTGGGGAAAGGCGGGGGATATGCTGGAAATGCAGGTAGCATGTAGTGAGTCCCTCTGGACAGTGGAGGTATTTAGCGGACTTCCCCCTTCCAGAGAACACCTGTGACCCCAGGCAGCTGCGTGGAGGGCGGCCCCAAACCTCCCCTACACAGTCAGCCATGTTCCGGAATTCTGAGTGTGGGGAGGTTCCGTCTTCTGTCTGCAGCGCCTGGGATCTCCTAGGAGCCCTTCGCATGTCTTCCCCGATAGTCTTTATTGCGTGCTGACGGGAAAAGGCGGGTAATGTGCTGGAAATGCAGGTAGCATTTATTGCCTCCCCCTGGACAGGGGAGGTATTTAGCGGACCTCCCACTGCCAGGGAACACCTGTGACCCCAGGCAGCTGCGTGGAGGGCGGCCCCGAACCTCCCCCACACAGTCAGCCGTGTTCCGGAATTCGGAATGTGGGAAGGTTCTGTCATCTCTCTGCAGGGCTTGGGATCTCCTATCAGCCATTCGCGTGTCTTCCCCGAGAATCTCCTAGTACTGGATGCCGGGGAAAGGTGGGGGATGGGCTGGAAATATAGGTAGCATGTAGTGCCTCCCCCTGGACAGGGGAGGTATTTAGCGGAATTCCCCCTGCCTGGGAACACCTGTGACCCCAGGCAACTGCGTGAAGGGCGGCCCCAAACCTCCCCCACATAGTCAGCCGTGTTCCGGAATTCTGAGTGTGGGAAGGTTCCGTCATCTGTCTGCAGCGCCTGGGTTCTCCTAAGAGTCATTCGCGTGTCTTTCCCGAGAATCTCCTAGTGCGGGATGCCGGGGAAAGGCGGGGGATGTGCTGGAAATGCAGGTAGCATGTAGTGCCTCCCCCTGGACAGGGGAGGTATTTAGCGGACTTCCCCCTTGCACCTAACACCAGCGACCAACGGCTGTTACGTGGAGTTCGGACCCAAACCTCCCCCAAACAGTCAGACGTGTTCCGTAATTCTGAGAGTGGGGAAAGTCCGTCTTCTATCTGCAGCACCTTGGATTTCCTAGGAGCCTTTCGCATGTCTTCCCCGAGAGTCTCCTAATGCGGGCTGCCGTGGAAAGGCGGGGGATGGGCTGGAAATGCAGGTAGCATGTAGTGCCTCCCCCTGGACAGGAGAGGTATTTAGCGGATTTCCCCCTGCAATGGAACACCAGTGACCCCAGGCAGCAGCGTGTAGGGCGGCCCCAAACCTCTCACAGACAGTCAGCCGTGTTCCGGAATTCTGAGTGTGGGAAGGTTCCGTCTTCTGTCTGCTGCGCCTGGGATCTCCTAGGAGCCCTTCAAGTGTCTTCCCAAAGCGTCTCTTATTGCGGGCTGCCGGGGAAATGCTGGGGATGAGCTGGAAATGCAGGTAGCATTTAGTGCCTCCCCCTGTACAGGGGAGGTATTTAGCGGAATTCCCCCTGCCATGGAACACCTGTGTCCCCAGGCAGGTTCGTGGATGGCGGCCCCAAACCTATCCCACACAATCAGCCGTGTTCCGGAATTCTGAGTTTTGGGAGGTTTCGTCTTCGGTCTGCAGCGCATGGGATCCCCTAGGAGAACTTCGCATGTCTTCCCCGAGATTCTCATTGTGCGGGCTGCAGGAGAAAGGCGTGGGATGGTCTGGAAATGCAGGTAGCATGTAGTGCCTCCCTCTGGACTGGGGAGGTATTTCGCGGAGTTCCCCCTACCAGGGAACACCTGTGACCCCAGGCAGCTGCGTGGACGGCAGCCCCAAACTTCCACCACAGCCAGACTTGTTCCGGAATTCTGAGCATTGGGAGGTTCCGTCTTCTGTCTGCTGCGCCTGGGATCTCCTAGGAGCCTTTCACGTGTCTTCCCCGAGAGTCTCTTAGTGCGGGCAGCCGAGGAAATGCGGGGGATGACCTGGAAATGCAGGTAGCATGTAGTGCCTCCCCCTGGACAGGGGAGGTATTTAGCGGACTTCCCCCTGCCAGGGATCACCTGTGACCTCAGGCAGCTGTGTGGCGGGCGGCACCAAACCTCCCCCACACAGTCAGCCGTGTTCCGGATTTCTGAGCGGATGGAGGTTCCGTATTCTGTGGGCAGCGCCTGGGATTTCCAAGGAACCATTCGCGTGTCTTCCCCGAGGGTCTCCAAGTGCGGGTGCCGGGGAAATTTGGGGGATGGGCTGGAAATGCAGGTAGCATTTAGTGCCTCCCCCTGGAATGGGGAAGTATTTAGCGGACTTCCCCATGCCAGGGAACACCTGTGACATCAGGCAACTGCGTGGTGGTCGGCACCAAACCTCCCCGAAAAAGTCAGCCGTGTTCCGGAATTCTGAAAGTGGGGAGGTTCCGTCTTCTCTCTGCTGCGCCTGGAATATGCTAGGAGCCCCCCGCTTCTCTTCCCTGAGAGTTTCCTAGTGCGGGCTGCAGGGGAAAGGAGGGGGATGGGCTGGAAATGCAGGTAGCATGTAGTGCCTCCCCATGCACAGGGGCGGTATTTAGCGGACTTCCCCCTGCCAGGGAACACCTGTGTCCTAGGCAGCTGCGTGGATGGCGGCCCCAAACCTCCACCACACAATCAGTCGTGTTCCGGAATTCTGAGCGTGGGGAGTTTCCATCTTTTGTCTGCAGCGCCTGGGATCTCCTAGGAGCCTTTCGCGTGTCTTCCCCGAGAGTATCCTAGTGCGGGCTGCAGCGGAAATTTGGGGGATTTGCTGGAAATGCAGGTAGCATGTAGTGCCTCCATCTATACAGGGGAGGAATTTACCGGAATTCCCCCTGCCAGGGAACACCAGTGACACCAGGCAGCTGCGTGCAGGGCAGCCCCAAAGCCTCCCCCACACAGTCAGCCGTGTTCCGGATTTCTCAGTATGGGGAGGTTCCATCTTCTGTACGCAGCGACTGGGTTCTCCTAAGAGTCATTCGCGTGTCTTACCCGAGAATCTCCCAGTGCGGGATGCCGGGGAAAGGCGGGGGATGTGCTGGAAATGCAGGTAGCATGTAGTGCCTCCCCCTGGACAGGGGAGGTATTTAGCGGACTTCCCCCTTGCACCTAACACCGGCGACCCACGGCTGTTACGTGGAGTTCGGACCCAAACCTCCCCCAAACAGTCAGACGTGTTCCGTAATTCTGAGAGTGGGGAAAGTCCGTCTTCTATCTGCAGCACCTTGGATTTCCTAGGAGCCTTTCGCATGTCTTCCCCGAGAGTCTCCTAATGCGGGCTGCCGTGGAAAGGCGGGGGATGGGCTGGAAATGCAGGTAGCATGTAGTGCCTCCCCCTGGACAGGAGAGGTATTTAGCGGATTTCCCCCTGCAATGGAACACCAGTGACCCCAGGCAGCAGCGTGTAGGGCGGCCCCAAACCTCTCACAGACAGTCAGCCGTGTTCCGGAATTCTGAGTGTGGGAAGGTTCCGTCTTCTGTCTGCTGCGCCTGGGATCTCCTAGGAGCCCTTCAAGTGTCTTCCCAAAGCGTCTCTTATTGCGGGCTGCCGGGGAAATGCTGGGGATGAGCTGGAAATGCAGGTAGCATTTAGTGCCTCCCCCTGGACAGGGGAGGTATTTAGCGGAATTCCCCCTGCCATGGAACACCTGTGTCCCCAGGCAGGTTCGTGGATGGCGGCCCCAAACCTATCCCACACAATCAGCCGTGTTCCGGAATTCTGAGTTTTGGGAGGTTTCGTCTTCGGTCTGCAGCGCATGGGATCCCCTAGGAGAACTTCGCATGTCTTCCCCGAGATTCTCATTGTGCGGGCTGCAGGAGAAAGGCGTGGGATGGTCTGGAAATGCAGGTAGCATGTAGTGCCTCCCTCTGGACTGGGGAGGTATTTCGCGGAGTTCCCCCTACCAGGGAACACCTGTGACCCCAGGCAGCTGCGTGGACGGCAGCCCCAAACTTCCACCACAGCCAGACTTGTTCCGGAATTCTGAGCATTGGGAGGTTCCGTCTTCTGTCTGCTGCGCCTGGGATCTCCTAGGAGCCTTTCACGTGTCTTCCCCGAGAGTCTCTTAGTGCGGGCAGCCGAGGAAATGCGGGGGATGACCTGGAAATGCAGGTAGCATGTAGTGCCTCCCCCTGGACAGGGGAGGTATTTAGCGGACTTCCCCCTGCCAGGGATCACCTGTGACCTCAGGCAGCTGTGTGGCGGGCGGCACCAAACCTCCCCCACACAGTCAGCCGTGTTCCGGATTTCTGAGCGGATGGAGGTTCCGTATTCTGTGGGCAGCGCCTGGGATTTCCAAGGAACCATTCGCGTGTCTTCCCCGAGGGTCTCCAAGTGCGGGTGCCGGGGAAATTTGGGGGATGGGCTGGAAATGCAGGTAGCATTTAGTGCCTCCCCCTGGAATGGGGAAGTATTTAGCGGACTTCCCCATGCCAGGGAACACCTGTGACATCAGGCAACTGCGTGGTGGTCGGCACCAAACCTCCCCGAAAAAGTCAGCCGTGTTCCGGAATTCTGAAAGTGGGGAGGTTCCGTCTTCTCTCTGCTGCGCCTGGAATATGCTAGGAGCCCCCCGCTTCTCTTCCCTGAGAGTTTCCTAGTGCGGGCTGCAGGGGAAAGGAGGGGGATGGGCTGGAAATGCAGGTAGCATGTAGTGCCTCCCCATGCACAGGGGCGGTATTTAGCGGACTTCCCCCTGCCAGGGAACACCTGTGTCCTAGGCAGCTGCGTGGATGGCGGCCCCAAACCTCCACCACACAATCAGTCGTGTTCCGGAATTCTGAGCGTGGGGAGTTTCCATCTTTTGTCTGCAGCGCCTGGGATCTCCTAGGAGCCTTTCGCGTGTCTTCCCCGAGAGTATCCTAGTGCGGGCTGCAGCGGAAATTTGGGGGATTTGCTGGAAATGCAGGTAGCATGTAGTGCCTCCATCTATACAGGGGAGGAATTTACCGGAATTCCCCCTGCCAGGGAACACCAGTGACACCAGGCAGCTGCGTGCAGGGCAGCCCCAAAGCCTCCCCCACACAGTCAGCCGTGTTCCGGATTTCTCAGTATGGGGAGGTTCCATCTTCTGTACGCAGCGACTGGGTTCTCCTAAGAGTCATTCGCGTGTCTTACCCGAGAATCTCCCAGTGCGGGATGCCGGGGAAAGGCGGGGGATGTGCTGGAAATGCAGGTAGCATGTAGTGCCTCCCCCTGGACAGGGGAGGTATTTAGCGGACTTCCCCCTTGCACCTAACACCGGCGACCCACGGCTGTTACGTGGAGTTCGGACCCAAACCTCCCCCAAACAGTCAGACGTGTTCCGTAATTCTGAGAGTGGGGAAAGTCCGTCTTCTATCTGCAGCACCTTGGATTTCCTAGGAGCCTTTCGCATGTCTTCCCCGAGAGTCTCCTAATGCGGGCTGCCGTGGAAAGGCGGGGGATGGGCTGGAAATGCAGGTAGCATGTAGTGCCTCCCCCTGGACAGGAGAGGTATTTAGCGGATTTCCCCCTGCAATGGAACACCAGTGACCCCAGGCAGCAGCGTGTAGGGCGGCCCCAAACCTCTCACAGACAGTCAGCCGTGTTCCGGAATTCTGAGTGTGGGAAGGTTCCGTCTTCTGTCTGCTGCGCCTGGGATCTCCTAGGAGCCCTTCAAGTGTCTTCCCAAAGCGTCTCTTATTGCGGGCTGCCGGGGAAATGCTGGGGATGAGCTGGAAATGCAGGTAGCATTTAGTGCCTCCCCCTGGACAGGGGAGGTATTTAGCGGAATTCCCCCTGCCATGGAACACCTGTGTCCCCAGGCAGGTTCGTGGATGGCGGCCCCAAACCTATCCCACACAATCAGCCGTGTTCCGGAATTCTGAGTTTTGGGAGGTTTCGTCTTCGGTCTGCAGCGCATGGGATCCCCTAGGAGAACTTCGCATGTCTTCCCCGAGATTCTCATTGTGCGGGCTGCAGGAGAAAGGCGTGGGATGGTCTGGAAATGCAGGTAGCATGTAGTGCCTCCCTCTGGACTGGGGAGGTATTTCGCGGAGTTCCCCCTACCAGGGAACACCTGTGACCCCAGGCAGCTGCGTGGACGGCAGCCCCAAACTTCCACCACAGCCAGACTTGTTCCGGAATTCTGAGCATTGGGAGGTTCCGTCTTCTGTCTGCTGCGCCTGGGATCTCCTAGGAGCCTTTCACGTGTCTTCCCCGAGAGTCTCTTAGTGCGGGCAGCCGAGGAAATGCGGGGGATGACCTGGAAATGCAGGTAGCATGTAGTGCCTCCCCCTGGACAGGGGAGGTATTTAGCGGACTTCCCCCTGCCAGGGATCACCTGTGACCTCAGGCAGCTGTGTGGCGGGCGGCACCAAACCTCCCCCACACAGTCAGCCGTGTTCCGGATTTCTGAGCGGATGGAGGTTCCGTATTCTGTGGGCAGCGCCTGGGATTTCCAAGGAACCATTCGCGTGTCTTCCCCGAGGGTCTCCAAGTGCGGGTGCCGGGGAAATTTGGGGGATGGGCTGGAAATGCAGGTAGCATTTAGTGCCTCCCCCTGGAATGGGGAAGTATTTAGCGGACTTCCCCATGCCAGGGAACACCTGTGACATCAGGCAACTGCGTGGTGGTCGGCACCAAACCTCCCCGAAAAAGTCAGCCGTGTTCCGGAATTCTGAAAGTGGGGAGGTTCCGTCTTCTCTCTGCTGCGCCTGGAATATGCTAGGAGCCCCCCGCTTCTCTTCCCTGAGAGTTTCCTAGTGCGGGCTGCAGGGGAAAGGAGGGGGATGGGCTGGAAATGCAGGTAGCATGTAGTGCCTCCCCATGCACAGGGGCGGTATTTAGCGGACTTCCCCCTGCCAGGGAACACCTGTGTCCTAGGCAGCTGCGTGGATGGCGGCCCCAAACCTCCACCACACAATCAGTCGTGTTCCGGAATTCTGAGCGTGGGGAGTTTCCATCTTTTGTCTGCAGCGCCTGGGATCTCCTAGGAGCCTTTCGCGTGTCTTCCCCGAGAGTATCCTAGTGCGGGCTGCAGCGGAAATTTGGGGGATTTGCTGGAAATGCAGGTAGCATGTAGTGCCTCCATCTATACAGGGGAGGAATTTACCGGAATTCCCCCTGCCAGGGAACACCAGTGACACCAGGCAGCTGCGTGCAGGGCAGCCCCAAAGCCTCCCCCACACAGTCAGCCGTGTTCCGGATTTCTCAGTATGGGGAGGTTCCATCTTCTGTACGCAGCGACTGGGTTCTCCTAAGAGTCATTCGCGTGTCTTACCCGAGAATCTCCCAGTGCGGGATGCCGGGGAAAGGCGGGGGATGTGCTGGAAATGCAGGTAGCATGTAGTGCCTCCCCCTGGACAGGGGAGGTATTTAGCGGACTTCCCCCTTGCACCTAACACCGGCGACCCACGGCTGTTACGTGGAGTTCGGACCCAAACCTCCCCTACACAGTCAGACGTGTTCCGTAATTCTGAGAGTGGGGAAAGTCCGTCTTCTCTCTGTAGCACCTTCGATTTCCTAGGAGCCTTTCGCATGTCTTCCCCGAGAGTCTCCTAATGTGGGCTGCCGTGGAAAGGAGGGGGTTGGGCTGGAAATGAAGGTAGCATGTAGTGCCTCCCCCTGGACAGGAGAGGTATTTAGCGGATTTCCCCCTGCCAGGGAATTCCAGTGACCCCAGGCAGCTGCGTGTAGGGCGGCCCCAAACCTCTCCCACACAGTCAGCCGTGTTCCGCAATTCTGAGTGTGGGAAGGTTCCGTCTTCTGTCTGCTGCGCCTGTGATCTCCTAGGAGCCCTTCGCGGTTCTTCCCCGAAATTCTCCTAGTGCGAGCTTCCGGGAAGTTCGGGTGATGGGCTGGAAATTCAGGTAGCATGTAGTGCCTCCCCCTGGAGAGGGGAGGTATTTAGCGGAATTCCCCCTTGCACCTAACACCTGCGACCACAGGCAGCTACGTGGTGGTCGGCCCCAAACCTCCCCCACAAAGTCAGACGTGTTCCGGAATTCTGAGTTTTGGGAGGTTTCGTCTTCGGTCTGCAACACATGGGATCTCCTAGGAGCCCTTCAAGTGTCTTCCCAAAGCGTCACTTATTGCGGGCTGCCGGGGAAATGCAGGGGATGAGCTGGAAATGCAGGTAGCATTTAGTGCCTCCACCTGGACAGGGGAGGTATTTAGCGGAATTCCCCCTGCCATGGAACACCCGTGTCCCCAGGCAGGTTCGTGGATGGCGGCCCCAAACCTATCCCACACAATCAGCCGTGTTCCGGAATTCTGAGTTTTGGGAGGTTTCGTCTTCGGTCTGCAGCGCATGGGATCCCCTAGGAGAACTTCGCATGTCTTCCCCGAGATTCTCATTGTGCGGGCTGCAGGAGAAAGGCGTGGGATGGTCTGGAAATGCAGGTAGCATGTAGTGCCTCCCTCTGGACTGGGGAGGTATTTCGCGGAGTTCCCCCTACCAGGGAACACCTGTGACCCCAGGCAGCTGCGTGGACGGCAGCCCCAAACTTCCACCACAGCCAGACTTGTTCCGGAATTCTGAGCATTGGGAGGTTCCGTCTTCTGTCTGCTGCGCCTGGGATCTCCTAGGAGCCTTTCACGTGTCTTCCCCGAGAGTCTCTTAGTGCGGGCAGCCGAGGAAATGCGGGGGATGACCTGGAAATGCAGGTAGCATGTAGTGCCTCCCCCTGGACAGGGGAGGTATTTAGCGGACTTCCCCCTGCCAGGGATCAACTGTGACCTCAGGCAGCTGTGTGGCGGGCGGCCCCAAACCTCCCCCACACAGTCAGCCGTGTTCCGGAATTCTGAGCGGATGGAGGTTCCGTATTCTGTGGGCAGCGCCTGGGATTTCCAAGGAACCATTCGCGTGTCTTCCCCGAGGGTCTCCAAGTGCGGGTGCCGGGGAAATTTGGGGGATGGGCTGGAAATGCAGGTAGCATTTAGTGCCTCCCCCTGGAATGGGGAAGTATTTAGCGGACTTCCCCATGCCAGGGAACACCTGTGACATCAGGCAACTGCGTGGTGGTCGGCACCAAACCTCCCCGAAAAAGTCAGCCGTGTTCCGGAATTCTGAAAGTGGGGAGGTTCCGTCTTCTCTCTGCTGCGCCTGGAATATGCTAGGAGCCCTCCGCTTGTCTTCCCTGAGAGTCTCCTAGTGCGGGCTGCAGGGTAAAGGCGGGGGATGGGCTGGAAATGCAGGTAGCATGTAGTGCCTCCCCATGGACAGGGGCGGTACTTAGCGGACTTCCCCGTGCCAGGAAACACCTGTGTCCTAGGCAGCTGCGTGGATCCGGCCCCAAACCTCCACTACACAATCAGTCGTGTTCCTTAATTCTGAGCGTTGGGAGTTTCCATCTTTTGTCTGCAGCGCCTGGGATCTCCTAGGAGCCTTTCGCGTGTCTTCCCCGAGAGTATCCTAGTGCGGGCTGCAGGGGAAATTTGGGGGATTTGCTGGAAATGCAGGTAGCATGTAGTGCCTCCATCTTTACAGGGGAGGAATTTACCGGACTTCCCCCTGCCAGGGAACACCAGTGACACCAGGCAGCTGCGTGCAGGGCAGCCCCAAAACCTCCCCCACACAGTCAGCCGTGTTCCGGATTTCTCAGTATGGGGAGGTTCCATCTTCTGTACGCAGCGCCTGGGATCTCCTAGGAGCCATTCGCGTGTTCTCTCAGAAGGTCTCCTAGTGTGGGCTGCCAGGTAAGGCGGGGATGGACTGGAAATGCAGGTAGCATGTAGTGCCTCCCCCTGGACATTGGAGGTATTTAGCGGACTTCCCCCAGCCAGGGAACACCTGTGACCCCAGGCAGCTGCGTGGATGGCGGCCCCGAACCTCCCCCACACAGTCAGCCGTGTTCCGGAATTCGGAATGTGGGAAGGTTTCGTCTTCTGTCTGCTGAGCCTGGGATCTCCTAGGAGCCCTTCGCGGTTCTTCCCCGAAATTCTCCTAGTGCGAGCTTCCGGGAAGTTCGGGTGATGGCCTGGAAATGCAGGTAGCATGTAGTGCATCCAGCTGGACAGGGGAGGTATTTAGCGGACTTAACCCTGCCAGGGAACACCTGTGACCACAGGCACCTGCGTGGAGTGCGGCCCCAAAACCCCTCACAGTCAGCCGTGTTCCGGAATTCTAAGCGTGGGGAGGTTCCGTCTTCCTTCTGGAGCGCCTGGGATCTCCTAGGAGCCCTTCGAGAGTCATCCCAAAGAGTCCCATAGTGCGGGCTGCCGGGGAAATTCGGGGGATGGGCTGGAAATGCAGGTAGCATGTACTGCCTCCCCCTGGACAGGGGAGGTATTTAGCGGACTTCCCCCTGACAGGGAAAACCAGTGACCCCAGACAGATGCGTGGAGGGACGGCCCCGAACCTTCCCCACAAAGTCAGCCGTGTTCCGGAATTCGGAATGTGGGAAGGTTCTGTCATCTGTCTGCAGGGCTTGGGATCTCCTATCAGCCATTCGCGTGTCTTCCCCGAGAATCTCCTAGTGCGGGATGCCGGGGAAAGGTTGGGGATGGGCTGGAAATGCAGGTAGCATGTAGTGCCTCCCCCTGGACAGGGGAGGTATTTAGCGGAATTCCCCCTGCCTGGGAACACCTGTGACCCCAGGCAGCTGCGTGGAGGGCGGCCCCAAACCTCCCCCACATAGTCAGCCGTGTTCCGGAATTCTGAGTGTGGGAAGGTTCCGTCATCTGTCTGCAGGGCTTGGGATCTACTATCAGCCATTCGCGTGTCTTCCCCGAGAATCTCCTAGTGCGGGCTGCAGGGGAAATTTGGGGGATTTGCTGGAAATGCAGGTAGCATGTAGTGCCTCCATCTTTACAGGGGAGGAATTTACCGGACTTCCCCCTGCCAGGGAACACCAGTGACACCAGGCAGCTGCGTGCAGGGCAGCCCCAAAACCTCTCCCACACAGTCAGCCGTGTTCCGGATTTCTCAGTATGGGGAGGTTCCATCTTCTGTACGCAGCGCCTGGGATCTCCTAGGAGCCATTCGCGTGTCTTCTCAGAAGGTCTCCTAGTGTGGGCTGCCAGGTAAGGCGGGGATGGACTGGAAATGCAGGTAGCATGTAGTGCCTCCCCCTGGACATGGGAGATATTTAGCGGACTTCCCCCAGCCAGGGAACACCTGTGACCCCAGGCAGCTGCGTGGATGGCGGCCCCGAACCTCCCCCACACAGTCAGCCGTGTTCCGGAATTCGGAATGTGGGAAGGTTTCGTCTTCTGTCTTCTGAGCCTGGGATCTCCTAGGAGCCCTTCGCGGTTCTTCCCCGAAATTCTCCTAGTGCGAGCTTCCGGGAAGTTCGGGTGATGGCCTGGAAATGCAGGTAGCATGTACTGCCTCCCCCTGGACAGGGGAGGTATTTAGCGGACTTCCCCCTGACAGGGAAAACCAGTGACCCCAGACAGATGCGTGGAGGGACGGCCCCGAACCTTCCCCACACAGTCAGCCGTGTTCCGGAATTCGGAATGTGGGAAGGTTCTGTCATCTGTCTGCAGGGCTTGGGATCTCCTATCAGCCATTCGCGTGTCTTCCCCGAGAATCTCCTAGTGCGGGATGCCGGGGAAAGGTGGTGGATGGGCTGGAAATGCAGGTAGCATGTAGTGCCTCCCCCTGGACAGGGGAGGTATTTAGCGGAATTCCCCCTGCCTGGGAACACCTGTGACCCCAGGCAGGTGCGTGGAGGGCGGCCCCAAACCTCCCCCACATAGTCAGCCGTGTTCCGGAATTCTGAGTGTGGGAAGGTTCCGTCATCGGTCTGCAGCGCCTGGGTTCTCCTAAGAGTCATTCGCGTGTCTTTCCCGAGAATCTCCTAGTGCGGGATGCCGGGGAAAGGCGGGGGATGTGCTGGAAATGCAGGTAGCATGTAGTGCCTCCCCCTGGACAGGGGAGGTATTTAGCGGACTTCCCCCTTGCACCTAACACCAGCGACCAACGGCTGTTACGTGGAGTTCGGACCCAAACCTCCCCCACACAGTCAGACGTGTTCCGTAATTATGAGAGTGGGGAAAGTCCGTCTTCTCTCTGCAGCACCTTGGATTTCCTAGGAGCCTTTCGCATGTCTTCCCCGAGAGTTTCCTAATGCGGGCTGCCGTGGAAAGGCGGGGGATGGGCTGGAAATGCAGGTAGCATTTAGTGCCTCCCCCTGGAATGGGGAAGTATTTAGCGGACTTCCCCATGCCAGGGAACACCTGTGACATCAGGCAACTGCGTGGTGTTCGGCACCAAACCTCCCCGAAAAAGTCAGCCGTGTTCCGGAATTCTGAATGTGGGGAGGTTCCGTCTTCTCTCTGCTGCGCCTGGAATATGCTAGGAGCCCCCCGCTTCTCTTCCCTGAGAGTCTCCTAGTGCGGGCTGCAGGGTAAAGGCGGGGGATGGGCTGGAAATGCAGGTAGCATGTATTGCCTCCCCATGGACAGGGGCGGTACTTAGCGGACTTCCCCGTGCCAGGAATCACCTGTGTCCTAGGCAGCTGCGTGGATGGCGGCCCCAAACCTCCACCACACAATCAGTCGTGTTCCGTAATTCTGAGCGTGGGGAGTTTCCATCTTTTGTCTGCAGCGCCTGGGATCTCCTAGGAGCCTTTCGCGTGTCTTCCCCGAGAGTATCCAAGTGCGGGCTGCAGGGGAAATTTGGGGGATTTGCTGGAAATGCAGGTAGCATGTAGTGCCTCCATCTTTACAGGGGAGGAATTTACCGGACTTCCCCCTGCCAGGGAACACCAGTGACACCAGGCAGCTGCGTGCAGGGCAGCCCCAAAACCTCCCCCACACAGTCAGCCGTGTTCCGGATTTCTCAGTATGGGGAGGTTCCATCTTCTGTACGCAGCGCTTGGGATCTCCTAGGAGCCATTCGCGTGTCTTCTCAGAAGGTCTCCTAGTGCGGGCTGCCAGGTAAGGCGGGGATGGGCTGGAAATGCAGGTAACATGTAGTGCCTCCCCTGGACCTGGGAGGTATTTAGCGGAGTTCCCCCAGCCAGGGAACACCTGTGACCCCAGGCAGCTGTGTGGAGAGCGGCCACAAACCTTCCCCACACATTCAACCGTGTTCCCGGAATTCTGAGCGTGGGGAGGTTCCGTCTTCTTTCTGCAGCGCCTGGGATCTCCTAGGAGCTCTTCGCGTGTCTTCCCCGAGAGTCACTTTTTGCGGGCTGCCGTGGAAAGGCGGGGGATGGGCTGGAAATGCTGGTAGCGTGTAGTGCCTCCCCCTGGACAGGGGAGGTATTTAGCGGACTTCCCCCTGCCAGGGAACACCAGTGAAACCAGGCAGCTGCGTGGAGGGTGGCCCCAAACCTCCGCAACACAGTCAGCCGTGTTCAGGAATTCTGAGTGTGGGGAGGTTCCGTCTTCTGTCCCCTGCGCATGGGATCTCCTAGGAGCCGTTCGCGGTTCTTCCCCGAAATTCTCCTAGTGCGAGCTTCCGGGAAGTTCGTGTGATGAGCTGGAAATGCAGGTAACATGTAGTGCCTCCCCCTGGACAGGGGAGGTATTTAGCGGACTTACCCCTGCCAGGGAACACCTGTGACCACAGGCACCTGCGTGGAGTGCGGCCCAAAAACCCCTCACAGTCAGCCGTGTTCCGGAATTCTAAGCGTGGGGAGGTTCCGTCTTCCTTCTGCAGCGCCTGGGATCTTCTAGGAGCCCTTCGAGTGTCTTCCCCAAGAGTCCCCTAATGCGCGCTGCCGGGGAAAGGTGGGGGATGGGCTGGAAAAACCGGTAGCATGTACAGCCTCCCCCTGGATAGTGGAGGTATTTAGTGGACGTCCCACTGCCAGGGAAAACCTGTGACACCAGGCAGCTGCTGGAGGGCGTCCCCAAACCTCCCCTACACAGTCAGCCATGTTACGGAATTCTGAGTGTGGGGAGGTTCCGTCTTCTGTCTGCAGCGCCTGGGATCTCCTAGGAGCCCTTCGCTTGTCTTCCCCGATAGCCTCTTATTGCGTGCTGCCGGGAAAAGGCTGGGGATATGCTGGAAATGCAGGTAGCATGTAGTGCCTCCCCCTGGACAGGGGAGTTATTTAGCGGACGTACCACTGCCAGGAACACCTGTGACCCCAGGCAGCTGCGTGGAGGGCAGCCCCGAAACTCCCACACACAGACAGCCGTGTTCCGGAATTCGGAATGTGGGAAGGTTCCGTCATCTCTCTGCAGTGCCTGGGATTTCCTAGGAGCCCTTCACGTGTCTTCCCCGAGAGTCTCATAGTGCGGGATGCCAGGGAAAGTTGGGGGATGGGCTGGAAATGCATGTAGCATTTAGTGCCTCCCCCTGGACATGGGAGGTATTTAGCGGACTTCCCCCTGCCAGGGAACACCTGTGACCCCAGTCAGCTGCGTGGATTGCGGCCCCAATCCTCTCCCACGCAGTCAGCCGTGTTCCGGAATTGTTAGTGTGGGAAGGTTCCGTCTTCTGTCTGCTGCGCCTGGGATCTCCTAGGAGCCCTCCGCATGTCTTCCCCGAGATTCTCCTAGTGCGAGCTCCCGGAAAGTTCGGGTGATGTGCTGGAAATGCAGGTAGCATGTACTGCCTCACCCTGGACAGGGGATGTATTTAGCGGACTTCCCCCTGCCAGGGAACACCTGTGACCCCTGGGAGCTGCGTGGAGGGCGGCCCCAAACCCCCTCATGGTCAGCCGTGTTCCAGAATTCTTAGCGTGGGGAGGTTCCGTCTTCTGTCTGTAGCGACTGGGATCTCCTAGGAGCCCTTCGCGTGTCTTACCAGAGTTTCCACTAGTGCAGGTGCCAGGGAATGGCGGGGGATGGGCTGGAAATGCAGGTAGCATGTAGTGCCACCCCTTGGACAGGGGAGGTATTTAGCGGAATTCCCCCTGACAGGGAACACCAGGGATCCCAGGCAGTTGCGTGGAGGGACGGCCCCAAACCTCCCACACACAGTCAGGCGTGTTCCGGAATTCTGAGTGTGGGGAGGTTCCGTCTTCTGTCTGCAGCGCCTGGGATTTCCTAGGAGCCATTCGCTTGTCTTCCCCGATTGTCTCCTATTGCGGGCTGCTGGGGAAAGCCGGGTGATAGGCTGGAAATGCAGGTAGCATGTAGTGCCTCCCCTCGGACAGGGGAGGTATTTAGCGGACGTCCCCCTGCCAGGGAACACCTGTGACACCAGGCAGCTGCGTGGAGGGCAGCCCCAAACCTCCCCCACACAGTCAGCCTTGTTCCGGATTTCACAGTGTGGGGAGGTTCCATCTTTGTACGCAGCGCCTGGGATCTCCTAGGAGCCATTCGTGTGTCTTCCCAGAAGGTCTCCTAGTGCGGCCTGCCAGGAAAGGCGGGGATGGGCTGGAAATGCAGGTAGCATGTAGTGCCTCCCCCTGGACATGGGAGGTATTTAGCGGACTTCCCCCAGCCAGGGAACACCTGTGTCCCCAGGCAGGTGCGTGGATGGCGGGCCCAAACTTATCCCACCCAATCAGCCGTGTTCCGGAATTCTGACCATAGGGAGTTTCCGACATCTGTCTACAGCGCCTGGGATCTCCAAGGAGTCCTTCGCATGTCTTCCCCGAGGGTTTCCTAGTGCGGGCTGCCATGAAAAAGTGGAGGATGGGCTGGAAATGCAGGTAGAATGTAGTGCCTCCTCCTGAACAGGGGAGGTATTTTGCGGACTTCCCCCTTGCACTTAACATATGCGACCCCAGGCAGCTACGTGGAGGTCGGCCCCAAACCTCCCCCACACAGTCAGACGTGTTCCGTAATTTTGATAGTTGGGAAGGTCCGTCTTCTGTCTTCAGCACCTGGGATCTCCTAGCAGCCTTTCACATGTATTCCCCGAGAGTCTCCTAGTGCGGTCTGCCGGGGAAATGCGGGGGATGGGCTGGAAATGCAGGTTCCATGTAGTTCCTGTCCTTGGACAGGGGAGGTATTTAGCGAACTTCCCCCTGCCAGGGAACACCTGTGACCCCAGGCATCTGCGTGTAGGTCGGCCCCAAACCTCCCCCACACAGTCAGCCGTGTTCTGGAATTCTGAGTGTGGGGAGGTTCCGTCTTCTGTACGCAGCGCCTGGGATCTCCTAGGAGAAATTCGCATGTCTTCCCCGAGATTCTCATTGTGCGGGCTGCAGGAGAAAGGCGGGGGATCGTCTGGAAATGCAGGTAGCATGTAGTGCCTCCCTCTGGACTGGGGAGGTATTTCGCGGACTTCCCCCGACCAGGGAACACCTGTGACCCCAGGCAGCTGCGTGGACGGCAGCCCCAAACTTCCACCACAGTCAGACTTGTTCCGGAATTCTGAGCATTGGGAGGTTCCGTCTTCTGTCTGCTGCGCCTGGGATCTCCTAGGAGCCCTTCACATGTCTTCCCCGAGAGTCTCTTAGTGCGGGCAGCCGAGGAAATGCGGGGGATGTCCTGGAAATTCAGGTAGCATGTAGTGCCTCCCCCTGGACAGGGGAGTTATTTAGCGGACGTACCACTGCCAGGGAACACCTGTGACCCCAGGTAGCTGCGTGGAGGGCGGCCCCGAAACTCCCACACACAGACAGCCGTGTTCGGAATTCGGATTGTGGGAAGGTTCCTTCATCACTCTGCAGTGCCTGGGATCTCCTAGGAGCCCTTCACGTGTCTTACCCGAGAGTCTCATAGTGCGGGATGCCAGGGAAAGTTGGGGGATGGGCTGGAAATGCATGTAGCATTTAGTGCCTCCCCCTGGTCAGGGGAGGTATTTAGCGGACTTCCCCCTGCCAGGGAACACCTGTGACCCCAGTCAGCTGCGTGGATTGCGGCCCCAATCCTCTGCCACGCAGTCAGCCGTGTTCCGGAATTGTGAGTGTGGGAAGGTTCCGTCTTCTGTCTGCTGCGCCTGGGATCTCCTAGGAGCCCTCCGCATGTCTTCCCCGAGATTCTCCTAGTGCGAGCTCCAGGAAAGTTCGGGTGATGTGCTGGAAATGCAGGTAGCATGTACTGCCTCACCCTGGACAGGGGATGTATTTAGCGGACTTCCCCCTGCCAGGGAACACCTGTGACCCCACGGAGCTGCGTGGAGGGCGGCCCCAAACCCCCTCACCGTCAGCCGTGTTCCAGAAATCTTAGCGTGGGGAGGTTCCGTCTTCTGTCTGTAGCGACTGGGATCTCCAAGGAGCCCTTCGCGTGTCTTATCCGAGTTTCCACTAGTGCAGGTGCCAGGGAATGGCGGGGGATGGGCTGGAAATGCAGGTAGCATGTAGTGCCACCCCTTGGACAGGGGAGGTATTTAGCGGAATTCCCCCTGACAGGGAACACCAGGGATCCCAGGCAGTTTCGTGGAGGGACGAACCCAAAACTACCACACACAGTCAGGCGTGTTCCGGAATTCTGAGTGTGGGGAGGTTCCGTCTTCTGTCTGCAGCGCCTGGGATCTCCTAGGAGCCCTTCGCTTGTCTTCCCCGATTGTCTCCTATTGCGAGCTGCTGGGGAAAGCCGGGTGATAGGCTGGAAATGCAGGTAGCATGAAGTGCCTCCCCTTGGACAGGGGAGGAATTTTGCGGACGTCCCCCTGCCAGGGAACACCTGTGACACCAGGCAGCTGCGTGGAGGGCAGCCCCAAACCTCCCCCACACAGTCAGCCGTGTTCCGGATTTCTCAGTGTGGGGAGGTTCCATCTTCTGTACGCAGCGCCTGGGATCTCCTAGGAGCCATTCGCGTGTCTTCCCAGAAGGTCTCCTAGTGCGGCCTGCCAGGAAAGGCGGGGATGGGCTGGAAATGCAGGTTAGCATGTAGTGCCTCCCCCTGGACATGGGAGGTATTTAGCGGACTTCCCCCAGCCAGGGAACACCTGTGAACCCAGGCAGCTGTGTGGAGGGCGGCCCCAAACCTCCCCCACACAGTCAGCCGTGTTCCGGAATTCTCAGTGTGGGGAGGTTCCATCTTCTGTACGCAGCGCCTGGGATCTCCTAGGAGCCATTCGCGTGTCTTCCCAGAAGGTCTCCTAGTGCGGCCTGCCAGGAAAGGCGGGGATGGGCTGGAAATGCAGGTAGCATGTAGTGCCTCCCCCTGGACATGGGAGGTATTTAGCGGACTTCCCCCAGCCAGGGAACACCTGTGACCCCAGGCAGCTGCGTGGAGGGCGGCAACAAACCTCCCACACTCAGTCAGAATTGTTCCGGAATTCTAAGCGTGGGGAGTTTCCGTCTTCTTTCTGCAGCGCCTGGGATCTCCTAGGAGCTCTTCGCGTGTCTTCCCCGAGAGTCCCCTTGTGCGGGCTGCCGGGGAAACCGGGGGATGGGCTGGAAATGCAGGTAGCATGTATAGCCTCCCCTGTCCTGGGGAGGTATTTCGCGGAATTCCCTCTGCCAGGGAACACCTGTGACCCCAGGCAGCTGCGTGGAGGGCGGCCCCAAACCTCCCCCACACAGTCAGTCATGTTCCTGTATTCTGAGTGTGGGGAGGTTCCGTCTTCAGTCTGCAGCGCCTGGGATCTCCTTGGAGCCCTTCGCTCGTCTTTCCCGATAGTCTCCTATTGCAGGCTGCCGGGAAATTTTGGTGGATGGGCTGGAAATGCAGGTAGCATTTAGGGCCTCCCCCTGGACAGGGGAGGTATTTAGTGGACTTCCCCCTTGCACCTAACACCGGCGACCCACGGCTGTTTAGTGGGGTTCGGCCCCAAACCTCCCCCACACAGTCAGACGTGTTCCGTAATTCTGAGAGTGGGGAAAGTCCGTCTTCTGTCTGCAGCACCTTGGATTTCCTAGGAGCCTTTCGCATGTCTTCCCCGAGAGTCTCCTAATGCGGGCTTCCGTGGAAAGGCGGGGGATGGGCTGGAAATGCAGGTAGCATGTAGTACCTAACCTGGACAGGAGAGGTATTTAGCGGATTTCCCCCCTGCCAGGGAACACCAGTGACCCGAGGCAGCTGCGTGTAGGGCGGCCCCAAACCTCTCCCACACAGTCAGACGTGTTCCGGAATTCTGAGTTTGGGAAGTTTCCGTCTTCTGTCTGCTGCGCCTGGGATCTCCTAGGTGCTCTTCGCGTGTATTCCCCGAGAGTTTCTTGTGCGAGCTGCCGGGGAAAGCGGGGGATGGGCTGGAAATGCAGGTAGCGTGTAGTGCCTCCCCCTGGACAGGGGAGGAATTTAGCGGAATTCCCCCTGCCAGGGACCACATGTGAAACAAGGCAGCTGCATGGAGAGCGGCCCCAAACCTCCCCCACACAGTCAGCCTTGTTCCGGAATTCTGAGCAGGTGGAGGTTCCGTCTTCTGTCTGCAGCGCCTGGGATCTCCAAGGAACCATTCGCGTGTCTTCCCCGATGGTCTCCTAGTGCGGGTGCCGAGGAAAAGTGGGGGATGTGCTGGAAATGCAGGTAGCATGTAGAGAGTCCCCTTGGACAGGGGAGGTATTTACCGGACTTCCCCATGCCAGAGAACACCTGTGACCCCAGACAGCTGCGTAGAGGGCGGCCCCAAATCTCCGCTACACAGTCAGCCATGTTCCGGAATTCTGAGTGTGGGGAGGTTCCGTCTTCCGTCTGCAGCGCCTGGGATCTCCTCGGAGCCCTTCGCACGTCTTCACCGATAGTCTCCTCTTAAGGGCTGCCGGGGAAAGGCGGGGGATGGGCTGGAAATGCAGGTAGCATTTAGTGCCTCCCCCTGACAGGGGAGGTATTTAGCGGACATCCCCCTGCCAGGGAACCCTGTGACCTCAGGCAGATGCGTGGAAGGCGGCCCCAAACCACCGCCACATAGTCAGCCGTGTTCCGGAATTCTGATTGTGGGAAGGGTCCCTCATCTGTCTGCAAGCGCATGGGTTCCCTATGAGCCATTCGCGTGTCTCCCCGAGAGTCCTCCTAGTGCGGGTTGCCGGGGAAGGCGGGGGATGGGGCTTGAATGCATGTAGCATATAGTGCCCTCCCACTGGACAGGGGGGAGGTATTTAGCGGGACTTCCCACTTGCATCCTACAACGGTCGACCCACGTGTGTTACGTGGAGTTCGGGCCCCAAAACCTCACCCCCACACGTCATACGTGTTCCGTAATTCTGAAGAGTGGGGGGAGCAAAAGTCCGTCCTTCTGTCTTCAGACACCTGGATTTCCTAGGAGCCTTCCGCATGTCTTCCCCGAGAGTCTTCCTAATGCGGGCTGCCGTGGAAAGGCAGGAGATGGGCTGGAAATGCAGGTAGCATGTAGTGCCTCCCCCTGTACAGGAGAGGTATTTAGCGGATTTCCCCCTGCCAGGGAAACACCAGTGACCCCAGGCAGCTGCGTGTAGTGCGGCCCCAACCTCCCCCACACAGTCAGCCGTTTTCCGGAATTCTGAGTGTGGGAAAGTTCCGTCTTCTGTCTGCTGCGCCTGGGATCTCCTAGGAGCCCTTCGCGGTTCTTCCCCGAAATTCTCCTAGTGCGAGCTTCCGGGAATGTTCGGGTGATGGGCTGGGAAATTCAGGTAGCATGTGTGCCTCCCCCTGGACAGGGGAGGTTATTCTAGCGGACTTACCCCTGCCAGGGAACACCTAGTGACCCCAGACAGCTGCGTGGAGGGACGGCCACAAGTTTCATCTGCCCACACAAAGTCAGCCGTGTTCCGGAATTCTGAGTGTGTAAGAGGTTCTGTCTTTCTGTCTGCAGTGCCTGGGATCTCCTAGGAGCCATTCGCCTGTTCTTCCCCGGAAGAATCTCCTATTGCGGGCTGCCGGGGAAATGCAGGGGATTGTGCTGGAAATGCAGGTAGCATGTAGTGAGTCCCCTGGACAGTGGAGGTATTTTGCGGAATTCCCCCTTCCAGAGAACACCTGTGACCCCAGGCAGCTGCGTGGACGGCGGCCCCAAGCCTCCCCTACACAGTCAGCCATGTTCCGGAATTCTGTGTTTTGGGAGGTTTCGTCTTTGGTCTGCAGCGCATCGGATCTCCTAGGAGCCCTTCGCATGTCTTCCCCGAGATTCTCATTGTGCGGGCTGCACGGAGAAAGGCGGGGGATTGCTGGAAATGCAGGTAGCATGTAGTGCCTCCTCTGGACTGGGGAGGTATTCGCGGAGTTCCCCCTACCAGGGAACACCTGTGACCCCAGGCAGCTGCGTGGAGGGCGGCCCCGAACTTCCACCACAGTCAGACATGTTCCGGAATTCTGAGCGTTGGGAGGTTCCGTCTTCTGTCTGCTTTGACTGGGATCTCCTAGGAGCCCTTCACGTGTCTTCCCCGAGAGTCTCTTAGTGCGGGAAGCCGAGGAAATGTGGGGGATGTCCTGGAAATGCAGGTAGCATGTAGTGCCTCCCCCTGGACAGGGGAGGTATTTAGCGGACTACCCCCTGCCAGGGATCACCTGTGACCCCAGGCAGCTGTGTGGCGGGTGGCACCAAAACTCCCCAACACAGTCAGCCGTGTTCAGGAATTCTGAGTGGATGGAGGTTCCGTATTCTTTGGTCAGCGCCTTGGATTTCCAAGGAACCATTCGCGTGTCTTCCCCGAGGGTCTCCAAGTGCGGGTGCCGGGGAAATTTGGGGATGGGCTGGAATGCAGGTAGCATTTAGTGCCTCCCCCTGGAATGGGAAGATATTTTGCGGACTTCCCCATGCTAGGGAACACCTGTGACATCAGGCAACTGCGTGGTGGTCGGCACCAAACCTCCCCGAAAAAGTCAGCCGTGTTTCGTAATTCTGAGTGTGGGAAGGTTCCGTCATCCGTCTGCAGAGCCTGGGTTCTCCTATGAGCCGTTCGCGTGTCTTCCCCGAGAGTCTGGTATTGCGGGCTGCCGGGGAAAGGTGGGGGATGGGCTGGAAATGCAGGTAGCATGTAGTGCCTCCCCCTTGACAGGGGAGGTATTTAGCGGACTTCCCCCAGACAGGAAAAACCTTTGACCCCAGGCAGCTGTGTGGAAGGCGGCCCCAAACCTCCCCCACACACTCAGACGTGTTTTGGGATTCGGACTGTGGGAAGGTTCCGTCATCTCTCTGCAGTGCCTGGGATCTCCTATCAGCCATTCGCGTGTCTTCCCTGAGAGTCTCATAATGCTGGCTGCCTGGGAAAGTTGGGGGATGGGCTGGAAGTGCATGTAGCATTTAGTGCCTCCCCCTGGACAGGGGAGGTATTTAGCGGAATTCCTCCTGCCAGGGAACACCTGTGACCCCAGGCAGCTGCGTGGATGGCGGCCCCAAACCTCCCCCACATAGTCAGCCGTGTTCCGGAATTCTGAGTGTGGGAAGGTTCCGTCATCTGTCTGCAGCGCTGGGTTCTCCTATGAGCCATTCGCATGTCTTTCCCGAGAATCTCCTAGTTGCGGAATGCCGGGAGGAAAGGCGGGGGGATGTTGCTGGAAATGCAGGTAGCATGTAGTGCCTCCCCCTGGACAGGGGAGGTATTTAGCAGACTTCCCCCTTGCACCTAACACCTGCGCGCCACGGCAATTACGTGGAGGTCGGCCCCATACCTCCCCCAAACAGTCAGACGTGTTCCGTAATTCTGAGAGTGGGGAAAGTCCGTTTTCTGTCTGCAGCACCTTGGATCGCCTAGGAGCCTTTCGCATGTCTTCCCCGAGAGTCTCCTAGTGCGGGCTGCCGGGGAAAGGCGGGGGATGGGCTGGAAATGCAGGTAGCATGTAGTGCCTCCCCCTGGACAGGAGAGGTACTTAGTGGAATTCCCCCTGCCAGGGAACACCAGTGACTCCAGGCAGCTGTTTGTAGGGCAGCCCCAAACATCCCCTACACAGTCAGCCGTTTCCCGGAATTCTGTGTTTGGGGAGGTTCCGAATTCTGTCTGCAGCGCCTGGGATCTCCTAGGAGCATTTCGCGTTTTTCCCCGAGAGTGTCCTAGTGCGTGCTGCTGGGGAAAGGCAGGGGATGGGCTGAAAATGCAGGTAGCATGTAGTGCCTCGCCCTGTACAGGGGAGGTATTTAGCGGACTTCCCCCTGCCAGGCAACTCATGTGACACCAGGCAGCTGCGTGGACGGCGGCCACAATACTCCCCCACACAGTCAGACGTGTTCCGGAATTTTGAGTGTTGGGAGGGTCCGTCTTCAGTCTGCTGCGCCTGGGATCTCCTAGGAGCCATTCACTTGTGTTCTCCGAGAGTGTTCAAGTGCGGGCTGCCGGGGTTATTTGGGGATGGGCTGGAAAATCAGGTATCATATAGTGCCTCTCCCTGGACAGGGGAAGTATTTAGCGGAATTCCCCCTGCCAGGGAACACCTGTGACCCCAGGCACTGCGTGGATGGCGCCCCAAACTTCCCACATACTCAACCGTGTTCCGGGATTCGAAGTGTGGGAAGGTTTCGTCATCTGTATGGAGCGCTGGGGGATCTCCTAGCAGCTCTTCGCGTTACTTCCCCGAGAGTCTCTTGTGCGGGCTGAAGGGGAAAGGCGGGGGATGGCTGGAAATACAGTATCATTTAGTGCCTCCCCCCCCCCCCCCCAGGACAGGGGAGGTATTTTAGCGGACTCCCCCATACCAGGGAACACCTGTGACCCCTAGGCAAGCTGCGTGTAGGGATGCCACAACCTAAGACCTCCCCCCACACAGTCATACTTGTTTCGTAATCTGAGATGTGGGGACGTTTCGTCTTTCTGTCTGCAGCAACTGGGATGTCCTAGGAGCCATTCGCCAGTGACTTCCCCGAGAGTCTCCTTGTGATGGATTGCCGGGGAAAAAGCGGGGGATGTGCTGGAAATGCCGGTAGCATTGTAGTTCCTCCCCCTGGACAGGGGGAGGTATTTAGCGGGACTTTCCCCCTGCCAGGCAACACATGTGACACCAGGCAGCTGCGTGGAGGGCGGCCACAAATCTCCCCCCACACAGTCAGACGTGTTCCGGAATTCTGAGTGTTGGGAGGTTCCGTCATCTGTCTGTAGCGCCTGGGATCTCCTAGGAGCTCTTCGCGTGACTTCCCCGAGAGTCTCCTTGTGCGGGATGACGGGGAAAGGAGGGGGATGTGCTGGATATGCAGGTAGCATGTACTGCCTCCCCCTGGATATGGGAGGAATTTAGCGGACATCCCCATGCCAGGGAACACCTGTGACCCCAGGCAGCTTCGTGGTGGCCGGCCACAAAACTATCCCACACTGTCAGACGTGTTCCGTAATACTGAGAGTGGGGAAGTTCCGTCTTCTGTCTGCAGCACCTGGGATCTCCTAGGAGCCATTCGCGTGACTTCCCCGAGGTTCTCCTTTTGCGGGCTGCCGGGAAAAGCCAGGGGATGTGCTGGATATGCCGGTAGCATGTAGTTTCCTCCCCCTGGACAGGGGGAGGTAT